>NC_134704.1:130692124-131035624 GCF_043290135.1 Rhipicephalus microplus
TTGACGGAAGCCACAACCATGGAGCAAGTGCGGCGGCAGTGCTCTACTGTGTACGACTGGCAAGTGAGTGCCGCTTCGTCAATAGGTAAGATCAGAGGTGCGGCAAGCAACATCAACATCGAGTCTTTTTGCGATCTCATTTGATCGGTGGTGCGCGACGAACTACAAAAGATTCACTGATAGTCCCAACCTACTGCAGTGTCTATTTGCAGCCTTGTCAGAAACGAAGTATGACAGGCTCTCCAAGTGCCGCCTTCCAGCTATGTCCCGCCTGTCCCGGGGGAGCCACATCGTGCATCATACGCAGAAGCTGTAAGCCGATATATTCTTGCTTCACCGCGCTTTGTTAATTCTATGCATCAAGATGCACTTCTTTCGCTGCAGCTAATTCAGCACTTAGAGAATCGACGGCCGCTTCCCAGAAAATCCGAAGTATGGCGCACACCGGCCAGACGGCAACTGTGTTACCACTGTGGTGAAACTGTACCTGTGTACCGGGAATGTCCCTATCGTCGCCTCGGACTACAGGGTTTCGCTGTCGAAGCACCAAGGCCGAGATCAGGCGAAAGACCGAGAGCTATTGAAGATTACCTCTCACAGCAGCGCATGCCATTGCGGAGGCAGTCGCGGTCCCCATCCCCAAGCGATCTTCTCCAAGTTTTCGGAGCCTCCCAGGAGCGGCACCGGTGCGCTCGCCAAGCCCTAGGCGGGAAAACTAATGACAGCGACCTTCAGGAGTGAGGCCGCTGACACCAGACGCAAGCAAGGCCTCCCACCGACGCAAGCACGGACATGGAGCGATTCCCCCACGACAGCGACGAAAGCCAGAAGCAGATTTTCTTTGGATATACATGTGATAATCGACAGTCACCACGACGTTAGTGCAACATTGGACACAGGTGCGGACTACTCGATCATAAGCGGGAAACTAGCAGTGCAAATAAAGAAAGTTGTAACGCCTTGGTACGAAGCACAAATTCGTACTGCTGGCGGGCACGCAGTCACCCCAATCGGCATGTGCACTATCAGAGTGAGCATTCGGGGACGTACGTTTCTCGCCAGCTGCCTCGTACTTCGTGACTGTTCCCGAGACCGAATCCTCGGAGTCGACTTTTTGCGGGACCACGGCGCTATTATCGATCTTCGAGAGCGTACCGTGACGTTTTCAACAGCTGAATCCTCCGACAAACCTGACGACATCCGTGACAGCATGCTTCGCGTTTCTGCCGAAAGCATCATGAAGCCTCCGCGTTCAAGCGTCCTAGTTGACGTGGTGTCTGACAAGTTACGGGATGGTGAGGTTGTCGCCGAAGGCAACTTGACGCTTTTGTTCGCGCTAAGTGTCCGCGCTGCACGCAGCCTCGTCACGCTTTATAACGGACACTCTGCCCTACTTGTGACTAATTTCGGTAACGAGTACCGGCACCTGTTTCGTGACACCGCCTTCGCTTTCGCCTACCCTATCACAGACGTTTCTGAATGCATCGCATCTACATCAGCCAACGACGGGCTTCGACCGACACCAAGCGACGTGACTTCACTACTTGGAAAAGTTCATGTCAACTCGACCCTCTCGGAACAACAACAGACCGAGCTACGTGAACTGCTATATCAATTTAATGAGTGCTTCGCGTCCACCTCGAAGATTCGTCAGACACCGATCACCAAGCACCGAATAATTACATATAACGACGCCTCGCCCATAAAACAACACCCTTACCGCCTTTCGGCAAAGGAACTTGACGTTATAAATGCTCAAGTCAAAGAGATGTTGCAAGATGACATCATCCAACTTTCGAAAAGTTCCTGGTCATCTCCCGTCGTGCTCGTGAAGAAAAAAGATGGATCACTGCGCTTCTGCGTAGACTACAGGCAACTTAACAGCGTGATTAAAAAGACGTCTATCCGCTGCCTCGCATCGACGATTCCCTCGACAGACTGCGGCGGGCCAAGTATTTTTCATCGATAGACTTGAAAAGTGGCTACTGGCAGATCGAAGTTGATGAACGAGATCGTGAAAAAACCGCCTTCGTTACACCGCATGGCCTATATGAATTCAAAGAGCTTCCCTTCGGCTTCTGTTCTGCACAAGCGACATTCCAGAGAATGATGGACTCTGTTCTTACCCGTCTAAAGTGCCACACGTGCTCAGTTTACCTTGATGATGTTGTCGTGTTTTCTGTCACTTTTGAGGAGCACCTGAAGTGTCTGCAGAATGTGCTGAAAGCGCTCCGCTCTGCTAACCTAACGCTGAAGCCAGAAAAATGTCATTTCGGTTACAAGAAGCTTAAGTTTCTCAGCCATGTTGTCAGTGC
Source organism: Rhipicephalus microplus (assembly GCF_043290135.1). NCBI lineage: Eukaryota > Metazoa > Arthropoda > Arachnida > Ixodida > Ixodidae > Rhipicephalus > Rhipicephalus microplus. The sequence goes on from NC_134704.1 coordinate 130,694,440, forward strand.
AGATTTTATTTGACCAGCCCCTGACAGATGTACCGCCGTGGCCTCGTTTCCGGTTCCACGTGATAAGAAGGCGGTGCGTCACTTTCTAGGGCTCTGCGCGTACTATCGCCGCTTTATAGCCAATTTTTCTAGGATTGCTGAACCGCTCACTTGGCTCACTCGTGAAGATGTTCCATTTGTCTGGGAGGAAGAACAGGACGCAGCTTTCTCTGAACTACGGGAGCGTTTGCAGACACCACCAGTCCTCGCTCATTTTGACCAAGACGCTGATACTGAAATTCATACTGACGCCAGCAACGTGGGTCTTGGTGCTGTCCTCGTACAACAACAAGAGGGCACATAGCGAGTGATAGCGTACGCTAACCGCACTCTTTCCCGCGCCGAGGTCACCTACTCCACGTCAGAGAAAGAGTGCCTCACTGTTGTATGGGCCACGATGAAATTTAGGCCTTACCTTTACGGACGCCACTTCAAGGTAGTGACCGACCATCATTCGTTGTGGTGGTTAGCCATCCTACGGGATCCGTGTGGGCGACTGGCACGATGGAGTTTTCGTCTGCAGGAATACGATTTCACGATCGCTTACAAATCGGGCCGCAAGCACGAAGATGCTGATTCATTATCCCGTGCACCTGTCGAATTTTGTGGCCACGACACCGAGAATGACGATGGTTTCCTTGGGGCCCTTGCTACAACAGATATGATTACGCGACAGCGTGCGGACGATGAAATTCGCGCAATTATCGAAAGCCTTGAAGGACGAAACTCGTCCATACCTCGATGTATTTCTCGAAGTCTGTCGTCGTTCTGTCTCCGAGATGGGGTCCTGTATAAGAAAAACTCCAATGGCAATGAGAGAACCTATCTTCTAATTGTGCCAACTGACATGCGTGACGACATTCTTCTGGCCTGCCATGATGAGCCCACATCTGGTCACTTAGGTTCCTCTCGAACTCTCGCTCGAGTTCGACAAGCATACTACTGGCCTAAGCTTTCTGCATCAGTTCAGCAATACGTGAAAAGCTGTCGGGAATGTCAATGCCGCAAATCCCCGCCACTAAAGCCTGCCGGGCTTCTTCAACCAATGAAACCACCCAGAGCGCCATTTGATCAAATAGAAATGGATTTACTGGGACCCTTTCCGCTATCATCTGCCGGCAACAAGTGGATCGTAGTAGCCACCGACTATTTGACTGAGTATGCCGAAACAAAGGCACTACAACGCGCTACTGCTTCCGACGTCGCCCAATTCTTCATGAACCAGATCGTTCTTCGACATGGCGCCCCGTCGTGCGTAATCACAGACAGAGGAACAGCATTCACGGCCCAGCTCAGTCATGGCGTATTCAAGCTCAGCTACACGAGCCATCGCAAGACCACGGCATTTCAACCGCAGAGTAACGGTTTGACAAAGCGACTTAACAAGACCATCGCTGACATGTTATCTATGTACGTAGATGTCCAGCATAAGACCTGAGACCAGGTGCTACCGTACGTCATATTCGCGTACAATACTGCCATCCAGGAACCTACACGATTCACGCCTTTCCGTCTTGTCTATGGACGTGAGGTCCAGACCATGCTGGATGCGATGCTTCCACACAATTGCGATGCTTTGATCACTCCTGATGCTGTGCAGCGTACCCAGTACGCCGAAGAAGCACGCCAGTTAGCACGCCAACACATTACGCACCAGCAGAGTACAGACGCATGCCGCTACAACGCTCGCCATCGACAAGTTGAATACCATCCAGGCGATTAAGTTTGGGTGTGGACTCTAGTCGAGTGCCAGGGATTGTCAGAAAAACTGCTCAGTCGCTACTTCGGAACATACAAAGTCTTGCGACGCGTGAGCGATGTAAACTACGAGGTAGTCCCTGACGGCGCCTTCTCGCCACGACGGCGAAGGCACTCCTCGGAGACTGTCCACGTGGTGCGCCTGAAGCCGTACTTCACGTGGTAGTGTGACTGCGCATGAACCATATCGCTGTTTTTGTGTATGCGCGTATTTCCTATTGGTTCGCCCCGACTTTGCCTTTGTATTTTCCGAGCATTAGAGTGATGCATTTTTATTTCTCAGAGGAGGAATAATGCCACTTGGCCGCTAGTTACGGCAAGCGCAAGCCATAGCTGCCCGCGAGAATGGAAGACGATGTTCTGGGGCAGCGCGTGCTCTGGCTAGTTGTTTATTATTGAAGCAGCCATCTTGCCAGTTTTTGGTGCGTCTCCCCCGCCGGCTCAGTTCTTCCTAGTTGAAGACCTTTTGTAGCACGTGACAATATTTACAGCAGTGACACATGCCCACGTCCCCGTATGCTTGCCATAGAAAGTTGTCCCCGAGTATAGGAACGGTTCTCTAGTTTGTAGCGGAAAAAGTTACAAGCTTTACTAGCTGCTTGCAACTAAAGTGATTCCGCGAGGGTAGTAAAGTACGCTTGAAGCAACTCAATACATGCGTCTACTACCTGTATACTATATTTTTTTCTAAGAGTGTGAAGCTAAAGACAGCATTTTGGGGTAAATTGTATACCGTCTCGGTACTCTTAAATTACCCAGTCTTTTTGAATTGATAGCACCGGGACTTCTTATCATACTCTTTCTGTGGCTGAAACATCAACACAGGTTCGCCGAGGAATTATCTAAACATTATATTATACTTGGTTTCATGGTTCTTGGTTATTTCATGGTTCTTTCACATTTGACTCACTCAACTTCATCTCGGACTCATTTTGTTCACAACAATAATTTTTCGTTCACTCTATCTGCTAGTTATCACTCCTATAGTACTTTGCCACGCAATCACTGCAACCGGTTTTCCACACAGCACCACCCTTCTCCACCTCAAGGCTTCCGGTGCCTATCTCCTTTGTACTTGCTCTGGTGTTAGCATAAGGCCCGTGGGCTCACATTTGGGTGCATGTTAAAGAACCCCAGGCGGTCGAAATTTCCGGAGCTCTCCACTATGGCGTCTCTCATAATCATGTGGGGGTTTTGGGACGTTTAAGCCCACATATGAATCAATCAATTAGCCTATCTAGTTTGATCCTACAGGATGCGATCTCACTTCTCTTTTTTTTTTTTGCTCATCAGCCATATCATGTTCTCGCTTTATTGACGGCAACGGCACCGCAAGTGTCACGGTGCCGTTGCAGGCTGCAAAGTTAGCGCAACCTGCAGCGTCTTTGAAAAGAAAACGTCCTCACAACACAGCTACGACGTAGCGCATTCATTGTGTACTCGATGAGCAGCGCATTCAATAGGCAGGTTTGGAGGAGATTATGTACGTTCTGAAGAATTGATATCTCAATTTTCATTGAGGGAGATCCGTGGGCCGCTACCACATCGGGAGGGGAAGGTGAAGCCTCACTGATGTGTTGTAGGCTTTCTGTGCTGTGTGAAGCTAAAAAAAGAAAGAACGCGCATCGTACATGGTGACTCTTTTGGGACCTCATTCTCGGCCTCAAACCACCGAATGATTCCTATTTGCTTATCAGCTAATGAAATCTATGAAACGCCTAATAAAGCCATGATAGTGCTCGCGAAAATAAACATCGACAGCTATTCAGAAAGAAAATCTATCTGAAACGTCTCGTTTGACTTACTCGTTTCATTTATCTAGCCCATTGTCACTGAACAGGTGACCTAAAAGGCACGCGACATGAGTGAAACGCTATCTGGAAGATGAGTGAGCTTGTCACAACGACATCTGAAGTCGTGGAAGTCGGCAAAGTGAAGTGAGGGTCGGAAGCGAAAGGCTAAATTGTTTCTGCCTCTCAAAGCTTCTCGCCCTACAGGAGGCGGAAAGACTGTCACCGCAACGGTGATGTGGCGCAAGCAATCGGTGAAAGCAGCGGCCGGGTGCCGACAGAGAAATGTGGAAGGCACGACGGCTCCCTGGAGACCGAGGGAAGCGTAGTACTCGATGCGATAGGGGAAGAGCCACGGAAAATTTCCGACACTACATCTACGACGAGACTCTCTCAAACAGCACTCTCGTAAGGGAAATCTCCGGATGAAACAGAGAAGAAAAGAGATGTGGATAGAATGGTCTTGGGAGAGTGGGGACCCATCACATCAGAGGAGAGGACGAGAATGAGGAAAGGAAAAGAGGAAAGGCGAAAAGAGTTTTTCTTAGAGTAAAACCGGGCTTCGGCATTACGCTCACACCAATATGCGGGGCGGGAAGCCAAGCTTTAGACATCGTGATCGCGCGCATGAAATTCAAAAATAGTGGAAACAGAAGCACGGCCGGTCGAATCTAGCGCCAGCAACGGAATGCTAACAAGGATGAGAAGGCCCTAATGGCAGAGAGTTTGGAAAGACAAGATTTAAGTGGCGACGTATCATCCAAAATGGGCTGGCTCTGAATGAGAACAGCAATGTAAAGAGTGAAAAGCCAGAACTAGGAACGACAGTTGCGGGTATTTGAAAGCATACGGGGTGTGGAGCTTTGGGAGTGTAGAGGCCCATGAAACAGGGTCAGCTCGAGAACACGAAAGAAGCGGCACGTGGCAGCGCTAGAAGGGCGACGGGGTTCCTATACAGATAAAGTAGGAAAAAAGACATTACGGGTATCTCACTGCATAACCTGCTTGCAGATCCATGTATAGATGCGCAATCGATGTAGCCAGCGCACAAGTAAAAAGGCCACACGCCGGTTGCGACAGGCCGTTCCGATTATGTCCGTACGTTGTCCTTGCATAGATAGCGTCGGTAGTGATACACACTGCATGCGTGTGTCCACACACGAGTGGCTACTCTCAGAGAAAGGTCATTACAGGATAGATGGGAAGAGACCTCGGCAACGTGTTCTATTACCACGCTCTCTATGGCAGTGAGGAAGGAGAAAAAACAAAAGGTCAAAAGTACAAACAGCTGTTCACAGCTGGCGCTTCGGTTGAGTGCTTCAGCCTACAACCCTCTGCGCCATTCCAGCCGAGAGATCGGGAAAGGAGCAACGACAGCGTTTAACGTTGTAGCCAAGAAAGAACTTCTTTCAGAGTCGTCCGGATAGATGAAATTCCGGCCCCCATGGGAACAAAAAGAGCGAACGATACGATTCCGATTGAAAATATCTAGTCCCTCTCACGTTTGTTTTCTGTTTTAGCGTTTTCAAGCCTGGGATCTCATCTTTCTTTGGGAACACGTGTCATGCGTGATACATAGATACATCTCATCAAGTAATAGAAAATAAAGACTGAAGACAAATGCGGAAGTACTGATATTTGTACGCCGAGGTGCGTTGTAGTCACAAGAGTCAAACATGTTTGATGTGATGCGCCCTACTCAATAAAATAAATCGTGAAAAGAGGACAAAGACACTGAACTACCAAGAAAGCTAAGGTATTGGTTTAGAAACGGTCTGTCATATGCATTCAACTTACAGCTTTATCTGTGTCATTCGTGAAGTATGAAAAATTGCTTGACTTTTCCCTAAAGTATACCGCCTCCGCGCCGACCTTTGTGTGAGCATCAGTGTAACGCGACACTCCGCAATTTCATGTCAAGACGTATCACGCAACATCGGTCCGACAAGGGCACGCAGCAATAAGTACCCAAGGACGACGACTTTTGCCGACTGAAATCTGTAAATCATATTTGTAGTTGAGACAAATTCTAAGCACTCAACTACAGTTACCTACGCACATTTTGTGACGACAGGTTTCCTATTCCTAAACTCAACTGGCTTCAGTAAAACATTTTCTTGGGTTGGCGTTTTTACGAAGTGTTTTTCTTTTATGCTTCGTCTGTTTTGCAAGGCTCAGAATATTTCAATATTGATTACACCCGTCCGAAGCGGCGTGCTGCATCTCTGGCTGTATTGCTCTTATGTATTTGTTGTATGACGGAGACGCATCTGCCACTGTAGTGGTTAGTGGGCTCTCAGACACAGAAAAGTTCACGGGAAAGAAAACATTTCTGCATAACACAATTACGATCACAAATACACACACTTTCAATAGATAGCCGAACAGTGCAACATGGTTACAATTCGTCTGACCACCAGTGCTTAGGGCCCCGTAGCCTACGAGTATCTATGCACTCCCGGACTCGTTCGGTACTGTCGTTCGTAGACGACACTAACGGCGCCGAAGATCGCCTAGTCGACGCACACTTGAAGCAGAAGAGAGAAGCACGCTGACTCGTCCGGCTCCGGACCACTCCGAAGCAGGATGAATCCGCGTAGCGCCGAGACCACGCCGCAGACGGTTGTGCCGGATCGCGAAACTACACGTGGCGCCAAGGCCACGCCCTCAGCATGTGGTTGTGCCGGACCCTGGCAGACTCAGCATCATGGACTGACTCTGTAGCTGGATGGTCTCGGACACCATCTGGCCACGATCAGCAGCCCGTTCACCATAGAAACGCGCTGCAAGACCCGGTCTGCAGAAGCCACCCACTCACTGCAGGAGACACCAGGCTCGTGCTGGTTAGTCCGATGAACTCAACGTGGCAACACACACCCTGCCAGTCAACATCATCAGGCTTACGCGCGTTACGCTCGCCTTTTTCGCACACTTCGTCGTCCTCGATTGCGTCAACATTTTCTGCTTCTTACTACAGCCACCTTCCTATAAGGGGTATAGCATACTATCGCGAATTATCGAATAATTTCCTTTGAAGCCAAAATATTCTTGCCAACCAACAAATTCGGAAAAATTTACACAATCAACACGTCAGAAAAAATTCACATGTAGAACTTTTGGAACGTTAGGAAATAAAAAACTCAATTTAGTGATAATTTATCCCTTCGACATTTTGATGGTTACCGATCGAAGCAGTCATTAGAAAAGAATATCAAAATCCCATGTTTTCTACCGCACATTCAACAAGCAATATATAAGTGTCTGAACCAAAAGTCAGACACTTTCACCAGTTCTTTCCGAACAATGAGCCAAGCAAACGTCTATTTTGAGGCCCCGATAGGCACGCTCATCACCGCCGTTAATGAGAACCGGACGGTAAAACACGCATACAGCCGCACCAAAATCACAGTTGGATTACAAAGGATACCGTTGGGACTCTGTATTACTTTTGGCCGCCAGGTCGGCATTTATTGGCGTACAACTAAATCTAAGAGCCCGGCTGCTCTTTGCATTTTGTTCCCAACGGGAAGTTTGGCTGGCAATACCGGAAGTAAGACCTAATTATCGAAATCAGCACATCTGTATTTTCAGCGTTAAGCTTTCTTGGCGGGTAATACATGGAAAAAGTGTGACGCCTAAGTCGTTCGGCTTCGAAAAAAATGGTGAAAAAAATGAAAATAGTTAGCTATGTGTACCCGTCAGTGGTGAGCTGACTCTATAGTTGTGATATATAGCCGGGACCACAAAAAGCCAAGCCTCATTTCCTGAGGCTAATAACGTCTTTATATAAACTACTACCACACTTGAAATGTCGTCATATTACAGATTCGTACTTCAGGACACGATGTTGTTAGAACTGCCCACTCCAAGAATTTCACAACAACAAAAAATAAATCGGAAGAAACGTAGGCATATCGCAGGACCGTCTTTATTTGTAACGCTAATGTCAAATAATGTTGTTTTCACTGGTGGCTGAAACAAAGTTTTGTGAAGACGAATACTTTTTCTTTGTGCGATTCAGCTTTTCATTCGGCGTTGAAGTTCATTTTGGACCTTAAGTGCATCTGCGAGCATTTTCACGGATTTTAAGCAGGTTGTTCTATTCGGTGCTTGGCCCTCAGGTGAGCGTAGGATTATGGCAGGAGCTATGTACGAAGCTTGACCCCGGCTATACGTTTGTCATGTTGATAACGTCAAAGGAGTCTTCAAAAGAATAGTGGTAACAATCGCGGGTAGCCATCAGATATTGTCACGGCTAAAGGCCGGGCAAGAGGACGACGAAGTAATGAGCGTGGGCAGCACCCACAAAGACAGAAGAAAGCACGAGCTCTAAGTGGGCTGTTTTCTCCGGTGCTCCGACGTCAGTCGAACGGTCCTGCAGTAGAACAACTCACTGTCCCGTGCTGCGTGGCTCATCGGAGATCGGCTCAACGTCGAGCGGCAGGATCCTTTTAGCTAAGATTTGGTTTGCTTTTAATTCCCCGTATTCCTTGTTAGTTTCTCTCAAATGAAACGTTTTTGCAGACATTTGGAGGTCAGTCAAGTCAGAATATTCTGATGTCTTTCTCATCACCTGGCCAAGGGCACTTCCCTTGGCTGGCCTCACTACCGGTCAAGGATTGGCCGCTTGATACCTTGCTACGCCGTGGAAATAACTACGTTCCTCTGGCTCTGGTTCCTACAAATTGCGCTTCCATTCCAATGAAGAATCTCAAGGTGATATAAGTGGAGCCTAAGAAAGCCTTGTCGCTTTTCCAGAAGATTACTGAGGTCCACCAGTTTGGCCGAGAGGGTATCCTGTGCTGCTCTGAATCACGATTGCGTCCGAGAAATTCTGAATTGCTCTGAGTTTGCCGCACAGCCGGTGAGCCCGTTTATTCCAGCTCATCTTGCACGTACGAAGGGCATAGTCCGTGTGATGGATACGAGTCTGACACCTCAAGGAATTCTGGACTTATTTGCTGTAGCTGGGGCAGTTTCAGTCTATCGATGCACCCAAACTACTGATAAAACAAAATCGCCTACTGAATCAGTTATAGTAACTTTTGCAGGAAGAGTCCGACCAACAGAAATTCAGACATGGCCACTAATCAACAAAGTAGAGCCATTTTCCCCGAAACCTTTGCACTGCTCAAAATGTTGGGGATTTGGCCACAGCATGAAAGGATGCAGATCGCAGGCTAGATGTCGTCTGTGCGGAGAGAATCACGACTGCCACGATTGCAAATCTGATGACCAGAAGTGCTGCTTGTGTAATGAAGCCCACCCTGCAAACCCTGCTGAATGTGGCGCAAAAGAAAGAGAAATGGGTGTTCTAGAAATCATAGAACGCACGCGTTGCTTTAGGAGGGAGGTGGTAGCAGAAATGCATGAAAGATCGAAAGGTTACGCAGGCATAACATCCCGGCACACAGCGGCAATAGATGCATCGCTCGCAAAGACGATAACTGAGGCTATTGAAAAGTCTGCTGAAAAGGCAATGCAGCGTCTGGCAGCTACTCTTTTTGAAGCCTTGGCTGATATGTTAACACAACAGCTGACACAAATCATTGGTACAGTTTCTGTGCAAAATCGGGACTCGCGGGCTTTGTTGATTTCAAGGAGTACAGAGGAAGAAAACCTAACAGTTAATCATAGATCTATCTCTCCGAAAGCAGGACCGTCTAAAACTCGAGCTCAGGCTGAGTCAGAACCCGTGACAGATGATTCAGGAGACTTTACAGATATGAACACAGAATCTCAAAGAACATTGAAACGTAACAGACCTCCCCCTTATAAAAAGTCTTCTCAGAACCCAAAATCCAAGAAGTACTTGTCAAAGAAAGACTTCTTTGAGACCCTTTCAAAAATTTATCCCTTGAAAAAAGATATTCTGGATCAGGCAGTTTATTCTGCTGGTATAGCATCAAAATAGGTTCCCTGAAATTCTGCAGTGGAATCGCCGGTCTATTCGGTCGGCAACTACAGATTTACTATATATTTTTTTGCAAATTTCTCCCGACATAATAGCCATTCAGAAAACCTGGCTTGCTAACGGTAAAACATTTTACACGAAAAATTATCGATTAATCTGGCTGGATTGGCCGAGTAGAGTTGGCAGTCTGGCTTTCTTAGTATCAACAGAATTTAGTCACAGAGTCAAAATATAGTATGAGTGTATGGATACGAATTACGAAATTCTGGTGTTATACATAACACTACCAGACTGCTCGCCTTTCTCTTTTGCAAATGTATATCTTCCTGCAGGAGTTCAAGACACGAGATGCCTCGATAATATCATAGCTTCATGCAGAAAAGAAATATTACTGTGTGTTGACTTCAATTCACAGTATGTGTCTTGGGGCTTCAAATCTGATGTATGCGGAAGACGCTTGTGGGAATGGACGCTTGATAATAAATTTTCCTGCTTGAACTCACACGTTGCTACATTTGTAAGAGGTAACTCTAAATCGAATATTGATTTAACATTTTCCAGCTCCACTTTAAGCATATCCTTGTGGAATATATTAGATTGAGCTACAAACAGCGACCACCTTCCCATTACGTTTGAAATTAGGTTCCCGAGGTTTAGTTTGGCAGGAAAGTTGGCTCATTCGTAAATTATGCTAAATTACAAAAAGACGTAAAATCTGCGTTAATTTTTTGTAAGGAAATGCAGGAAGACCTTAGGGCTATGAGTCTATGTGCGGTGTTGAAACGATTATTAAAAAATTCAACGTTTGCTGCAAACTCCAACACAGCGGCATCTTTTAGCCCGTGGTGGAATCTAAAATGTGTCAGGGGGTATAGAAAGCGAAAAGCAGCTTGTAAAAAGCTGTTAATTAACCAATGCCCCAAAAATCGGAGTGATTATAAATTCATGGCCGCTGATTTTAGGCGTCTAGTGCGCAAAGCACAAGAAGACTATGATATAAATAAATTTAATTATCTGTCTAAGTCTAATTTAAGAAAATGCTTTTCAGGTTTTTGCGTGCGAGAAAAATGATTTCACTGGCAGAAAGCATTCATTCTACCATTATGTCTTCTCGCGAATTCTCTGATTTTCTAAAAAATATTGCTAAAGGCTTGCAAACCAGGTACGACAATTATGCCAAAGCCCATGGTGAAATTAAGGGTGGATTGTGATTTCCAGGATGTATCTTTAGCTGAACTGGCGGATGTGATGAAGAGCTTACCGCCCCCTGCTCCTGGACCTGATGGGGTGACCTCTACAATGATTAAAGTGCCATACGAAATATCCCCGCATGAAATCTGTAATATAGTTAATTATTCACGGAAAAATTCTTAGATTCAGGCAGATTGGAAGCTTTTCAAAATAATTCCGATACTTAAGAAACAGAGAATGTAGTTTACTAAAGACAACCAAGGCCTATTTCATTTACGTCTAACCTGGTCAAGCTTGTAGAGAGAGCCTTAAATGTCCGTATAATAAACTACATCAATGAACATAGAATACTAAACCCCAGACAAATTGGCTTTAGATCGGGATACTCTATTTGGTGTGCACATGTGGATTTGGAAAGTCGCATACTGCTGGCTCGGCGTCGCCGCGAATACTGTGCACTAGTCACTCTAGACTTAGCTAAAGCGTACGACAAAGTGGAATATCCTATCCTAATCCAGCAGATATAAGACTATCGCTTTCCAAAATATATTACAGCACAGAATACAGAGTTAGTGAAAGACAGAGAATTTAATTGCTTGTTGGACGGATGCTCTTCTAAAAGATATAAGCAGACACGAGGTATACCTCAGGGCTCAGAATTATACCCTGTGTTATTCAACATATTACAAAGTTCCATGCCAACTCATCAGGATATCCAAATTTGTGTGTATGCAGATAATATTCCTTTTTTCGCAACAAACAGTGATCTGCACTCATTGTATCAGGCATTACAGAATCACATGAACATGCTAGCAGCACGGCTTGACAATATCCATATGTCATTAAAGTCAACAAAAGTGCGCTTCTGCCATTCTCTTTTAAGGGTCGTGTCAACATTTTTCTGATGTATCGTACTGAGCTCATTCCCCAGGTCACTTTCCTGAAATGCCTAGGCATCGTATATAATGGGACGCTAAATTGGAATAGCCATATAGACAAGGTTGGCTGTAAAGCATCACGTGCCTTGGGGTGGTTACGCAAATTGGGAAACAGAAAAATAGGATTGCGAAGGACTTCATTGACAATTATTTACAAGATGTATGTGCGGCCTATTATGGAATTCTGGTGCGTATTATTTTCAGGCAGCGCGGCTTACAAGATGGGACAGTTAATATTACTAGGAAGAGAAGCTTTGCGCTTATGTCTTGGACACCCCAAATTTGTGGCAAATAATGTTTTGTATGTGGAAGCGCGTCTTCCACCTTTGTTAACTCGGTTTAGAATACTTACAGTTCAAACTTTCTTAAAAATATACAATTCGCCTCGGCGACTAGCGTCTTACGTTTTTATTCAAGAACCAACCACATTCTTCGGAACACAATGGTCTAGACTACACTCCCCTCAGATTAGGTTCGTCCAAGCGCTGCTAGAGCCTCTCAATGTAAATATTCATCAGATTGCCATAACAAAGATGCCTAATTCAAAACTTAAAATTAAATTTGATGATATTTTTTCTTCTAATGCGAAACAACTGCCCCTTCGATATTAAAATAATCGGTTACAAGATTGCTTGACTCATCTGTTCATAAACAACATTATTGCAACGGATGCATCCGTATTGAACGAAAAGGCTGGAGTAGGCATCTTCTGTACTTCTCTCGACTGGTCTTTTTCAGTTCGATCACAAGATTACACGCCTATATTCATCGCTTAATTATTTGCTATATTTCTAGCGCTTCGTAAACTTCCTGCAAGCGAATCAGAAGCGGTCATACTTACCGATTCTCTGTCAGTATGCACTTCACTATCTACAGCAAAAATTTTGACATTATTGAGTATGATTACCAGTTTAATACCAGCAAACCTGAAAAAAATTCACTTCCTATGCATACCTGGCCACTGCGGGATTTCGCCAGATGAGATGGCAGACTCGTTAGCCGAAGGATCTTTAAGTGGACCACTCTTTTCGATTTTACCTGATTTCGCCTACGTAACAGCACTCAGATATAGAAATTCTTGTTTGCACAAGGAAATAAAAAAATTAACATTGGATAAAGTCAGACACTTCGTACATCTAAGATTTTTCTGGAACAAACAGTGTTGTGTATCTCGGCAGTTAGAAATTACAATCACCAGATTACGATGCAGAATTCCGCATCTGAATTACTGCCTACATAAAGCTGGACTAACAGCATTTCCGTCATGTCTCCTTTGCAAGGAATCAGAGTCAATAGGTCATTTCTTTTTATCCTGTCAAGGATATTCTTATCAAAGGAAAAGATACCTGGTCGAACCAATTGAGAAGCTATGTTTAAAAATAAACGTGGAAGTAATTTTATCCTTTCAGAGGGATTACATCAGGTTATAGCCACAGAAAGGTTTACTCTGTCATGTGTGAGCACATAATGGAAACAAAAAGATTAGCTTGTTAGTCTATTGTTATTATTCACGGCTAAGGGACTACCTGAATGCCTGACTTAGCACACTTGATGATCCTGCCACCCGGTTCTTGTCTTGGCCAATGCCCCTTTGTGGCGAGTGCCAGCAAAGCTGAAGGCTCATCATTATCATCATCAGCAGCATCATCATCATCATCATTATTATCACCCACGGTTGCTCCGAGAAAGACGACGTCGAAGCGGCTGCTCCTTTGTTCTGTCAATACAGACCTTGTTTTTCCTGTTCGCATCCGCGTCCTGTATCCTGCTATTTTCACGTCGCGACATTGGTGGAGGTGCTGGACTTCTCCAACTGATGCTTGAAACACCTCCGTGCCCTGGCACTTCGAGTCCGCCACCGCAACCCGTTCCTGCAGTGGATACTGCTGTCCACCGCTACAGTCGCCGACAGCGAGGCCTTAGTCCCGAGGCAATCCCCTTCAAACTTCTCCAGTAACACACCTTGCTTGGAGAAATGGCTACTGGAGGGCCTTCACAGCTTCCTGTTGAGCAGCCTCAATTCCCGAGACCTTTCACGGTGAGGTTTGTGAAGACGTTTAGGACTGGTTAGCCCAGTATGAGCGAGTCGCAAAGGCCAACCACTGAACGAAAGCTATCGCGCGTCTATTTTGCTTTGGCAGACAGCGCTTGTACGTGGTACGAGAACCACGAGTCAACGCTGTCTTCATGGGATGAATTTCAGCAGCGAATTCTCGGGACATCTGCAAACACCGACCGCCGGGATTCTGCTCTGCAGCTCATCGAGGCACGCATACAAAAACCAAACGAGAGCGTTGCCATGTTTGCGGAGAACATGACCCGCCTATTTGGGTGGGCTGACCCCGAGATGCCTGAAAGTAAAAACTCCGACATCTGATGAGGGGCGTCAAAGAAGAGCTGTTTGCCGGTCTACTACGCAACCCGCCAGCAAGCGTAGCGGAATTTACCAAAGAGGCTACGACAATCGAGCGAGCACTACAGCAATGGCGCCGATACCTCAACCAACCAAACAACACATCTCCCAGCCTCACTGCTTTGACTGCGAGCAGTGAGTGCTCTCTGCGGGATCTCATTCGTGAGGAGATCCGAAACCTCCTGGTGACTCCGCTAGAATATACCGTGGCTTGCGTTGCAGAAGTTGTGCGGCAAGAACTCCGCCAGGCATTTTCGCTGCCCGAATCGCTTTCAGACCAGCGGTCTGTGAGCCACGCACCGGCCGTCCATCGACCCCCTCCAGTGACGTACAACTCGACACCACTAGCTTATCGCGACGTCAGCCAAGGGCCTTACAACGAGCCAAGGGCCCCAGCTTCCAATTCGATGCTGCCGTATCCACAGCCTAACTTACCTATGCAAACATCGCCGACGTACACTCCTCCGACATCTGCATCTTGTTCGCAAAGAATGCCCACCAGTCGACCATTCATTCGTAAGACGGACTTGTGGCACACCGTCGACCATCGACCACTTTGCTTCCACTGCGGAGAAGCCGGCCACGTTTTCCGCATTTGCCCATACCATGACCATAGACATCAGAACTTTCTACAAACCTCTCCTCGTGCTTATTTCGATAACCGCCGTGACAGCAGTGCAGGCCCACCAGCCCAGCAACCTGATGTGCCGTATCACCGATCCCGCTCTCCTTCATCTGCACCTAACTCGCCGCAGCAGCGCAGTTACGCCGAGGTGACCCGGGGCAGATCCCCTAGCCCTCGTCCGAGAAACTAACAGCAGCGACCTTTGGGGGGAAGGTTGCCGCCCGTCGAGATGCTATCAAACCCCCAACATGTTCACTACGACGCGATACGACGGATGATTCCACGGATCGTACGACGGACGATACCAAGGACAATATGACGCCACCAACATCAACGGAAATCGCAAGCGCCCATCTAGACATTTGTATAGATGGACGCCCAGTAACAGCGCTGGTAGATGCTGGCGCGGACTTCTCTATTATCAGCCGTAAAGCTGCCGACTGCCTAAAGAAAGTCAGAACAATATGGACGGGCCCGAACATAAGAACCACAGGGGGTCAATTAGTAACGCCAACGGGCAAATGTGCCGCTCGAACTAATATCGGCAGTTCAGATTTCGTCGCTACTATCGTAATTTCATCGAAGTGCTGCAAAGACCTGATTTTGGGCATGGACTGCCAGCGTGAATACGGTGCCGTTATCAACAGTCCTGAGAAATTGGTTACGTTCTGTATGGCGCCAAGTCAAGTTTCGGATGAGCCCTGTACAGACCAGCGACGTAAGCCTTTGCGCGTCTTCAACGACGACGTGACCATCCCGTCGTGGTCGAGTGCACTCATGGTTGTGACATGTGACACGTCGAGCAATTCTGAAAACATCGCCGAGCAAATTACAACACTGCCATTCAGTCATAGTTTATTCATCGCAACAGGCGTCGTGAGCATAAAATCCGGACACACGCACGTCCTTGTTACGAACTTTATCTCTGAACGCTGACATCTGACGAGGGGCATGGCAGTCGCGTACTTTGAAGAGCTCACCGAGATGACATACTGCCTAACTCTTGAGAAAGATAATTCAACTGATCTGCACCCCGTACCTCTATCTGTTGATATTGGCCCAAGTTTGCTGCCGGCGCAGAAGCAAAGTATCCTGCAGCTTATTAACCAGTTTGAAGATTGTTTCTCCTCGACCTCCAGGGTCCATCAAACGCCACTGACGAAACATTAAATTATAACGAACGACATGACCAGACCCATCAGGCAAAACCCGTATCGAGTAGCTCCGCGAGAACGTGAAGCCATCGAAAACCAGGTGCGACAGATGCTTGAAGATGACGTTATTCATCCGTCGAAAAGCCCTTGGGCTTCGCCGGTTGTATCAGTGAAGAAAAAGGACGGCACCTTACGTTTCTGCGTGGATTACCGCAAGCTGAATCAGGTGACAAACAAAGACGTCTACCCACTTCCGCGTATCGACGATTCACTCGATCGACTACGGCATGCGCGTTGCGGAATGCGTATTGGTCGATGAAAGAGACCGGGAGAAAACAGCTTTCGTGACACCTGATGGCCTTTTTGAATTTAAGGTACTTCCATTTGGCTTGTGCTCAGCACCGTCAACGTTTCAGCGGCTAATGAATACTGTACCATCAGGCCTCAAGTGGCAGACGTGCTTAGTGTATTTATATGACGTCATCATATTTTCTGCCACAATCAACAAACACGTCAGGCGACTGCACTCAGTATTTCAAGCCATCCGTTCTGCCGGACTAATACTTAAACAAGAAAAATGCCACTTCGGCTTCGAAGAGCTTCTGTTCCTGTGGCATCTTGTCAGCGGTGATGGCGTGCGGCCTGACCCAGAAAAAAATAGCTGCCGTTACAAATTTTCCAGCGCCATCTGACAAAAAGGCGGTTAGCCGAATTTTAGGAGTGTGTGCGTACTACCGACGCTTCATTGAGAACTTCTCGCGCATTCCCTCGCCGTTAACCTGCCTTACCTGAGAAGACGTCGCATTCGTATGGAATGAAGAGCAGCAAAAATCATTCGACGAGCTGCGGCAAAACCTTCAGAAGCCACCTGTCTTCGCACACTTTGATGATGACGCCCCGACAACAGTGCACACCGCCGCTAGCAATGTCGGCTTAGGAGCTGTACTCGTGCTGTGTCAGGATGGCGCTAAACGAGTAATTGCTTACGCGAGCAGAACTCTTTCATGTGCGGAAGAAAATTATTCCACCACGGAAAAAAAGTGCCTTGCCGTAGTGTGGGCCGTTATGAAATTCCGCCCATATCTGTATGGTCGTCCTTTTAATGTTGTCAGCGACCATCACACCCTTTGCTGGCTGACAAATTTAAAAGACCTTTTAGGACGGTTGGCACGCTGGAGCCTGAAGCTTCAAGAATTTGACATGACGGTGATCTACAGATCGGGGAAGCGGCATTTAGACGCTGATTGCCCTTCCCGTGCGCCATACGAACCTGCAACGGCAGAAGATGATGATACAGCCTTTGTCGGAGTTGTAAACACGGCTACTGTTGCACAGCTGCAACGAGACGACCCGGAACTAGAACCCATATTTCGTTTTTTTGAGGGTCACACTTCAGATTTACCTAGAGTGTCTGCGAGAGGGCTTTCGTCATTTTGCTTGCGCAATGACGTCCTGTATTGGATGAACTTTACATCCTAAGGAAACGACTACTTACTCGTCGTGCCAATATATCTAAGGAGTGAAGTACTACAGGCATGCCACGATGAATCAACACGCGGCCACTTGGGTTACACGCGCACGCTGTGCAGAGTGAGGATGAAATACTACTGGCCAAGAGTGGCGGCGACCGTTCAACAGTATGTTCGGACGTGCCTTGATTGCCAGCGCAGAAAAGTCCCACCCGTCAAACCAGCAGGCCGCCTCCATCCTATTGACGTGCCTGTTACTCCATTCGCTCAAGTCGGTATGGATCTTTTGGGCCCATTTCGCACCCCATCGACAGGTTGCAAATGAATTACAGTAGCCACTGACTACCTCACTCGTTACGCTGAAACCAAGGCTCTGGAGAGGGGCACGGCAAGTGAAGCAGCCCGATTTTTTGTGGAGAATGTGGTGCTGAGTCATGGCGCTCTATCATTGAAAATATCTCACAGGGGAACTGCATTCGCAGCCAAGCTATTACAGATGGTTTTAAGACTTAGTGGCACATCCCACCGGCTAACAACGGCGTATCATTCTTGTGCGAATGGTCTTACGGAGCGTCTCAACAAGACACTTGCGGATATGCTCTGCATGTACGTCGATGTGGAGCACAAAAACTGGGGCGAGATCTTGCCGTATGTCACGTTCGCCTATAACACGGCTCATCAAGAAACAAGAACAATGCCATTCCGCCTTCTTCATGGTCGTGAAGTCACCACTATGCTCGATGCTATGCTGCCACACGAGTACGAAAACGTCGAGACGGATGCTGATTATACCACCCAGCTTGCCGAAGAAGCCGGACAACTTGCACGCCTACGTATTAGTCGCCAGCAGGATTACGATTCAAGACGGCACAACCTTCGTCACCGTCTAGTTTCATACGA
This sequence comes from Rhipicephalus microplus, assembly GCF_043290135.1. Lineage (NCBI taxonomy): Eukaryota > Metazoa > Arthropoda > Arachnida > Ixodida > Ixodidae > Rhipicephalus > Rhipicephalus microplus. The sequence goes on from NC_134704.1 coordinate 130,712,631, forward strand.
GCCACTAGAGAAAGTATGGATATGGACTCCTATTCTGCGCCGTGGCCTCTCAGAAAAACTCCTAAGACGGTACTTCGGGCCCTATAAGGTTCTACGACGTCTCAGTGACAATAATTATGAGGTTGTTCCTGATACTGCGCACTCATTAAGGCGTTGAAGGTGTGCTCCATAAGTGTTGCACCTTGTTCGAATTGAACCTTATTTCTCCGAATGAACTCGTGCGTTCCCAGCGAGTACGAACCACTTTGACTATAAAGCATCGGGATGATGCTTTCTTGAAAGGGAGGCTAATGTCATGGCTAAAGGCCGGGCAAGAGGACGACGAAGTGATGAGCGTGGGCAGCACCCACGATTGCTTTGTGAAAGACGACGTCAAAGCGGCGGTTCCTTTGTTCTGTCAATACAGACCTTGTTTTTCCTGGTCGCACGCGCGTACTGTATCCTGCTATTTTCACGCCACGAAAATATTCAGCACGTGTGCTCAAAGTCATAGGGGGAGGGAGGAGGTGTTATACGAGAGAGTATTTCCTTTCAGTTCTGGACTACTTATTCATTTTATTTTGTGCATGACCTACAGTGGTAGTTTTATGATTGTGAGACAATAAAACTGCTCTTGTTTTTGCAAAGTATGCGTGCGGATGTGCAGATGCAGATATTGTGCCGTAGGACGTACGCACGTGCGCATGCAAACACGCACACACACCAGCACTCACTCACTCTCTCACTCACTCACTCATAGACTTTAACTGACTGTTCCTGCTTATTGATGGCTTCCAACAAGCGTTTTCTTCATTCTTTATAATTTTGTTCATTCACTGTGCGTGTCTTTTGTCATTACATTCCTTTAAGGGGTTTTCAAGAGGCGACTACATTCGATGATTTTGGCAGTTTTAGAATCACGTATTGCGTTTCTCTCTTTCATTTTATTTACAAATTCCTTGATGAAATTATTTTATACTTGCTCTCAATTCGTAAAACAGTGTGGGTACTTGACACAATGTGTGTGGGAAACTACCTGTTTTAATAACCTGATAGCACGCACGAAAATAAAAAAAAATAAAAAGGCACAGATACAGGGGAAGATGTAAGCTTGAAGAGAATTTGCAGAATTTCCGGTGAGAACAAGCGGATTTGTGTTTGTCAAAGTAATCAGAGAGGTTATATGAGCCGTTTAATAGATTATGTCTACGTCGCAATAACGCATTTACATAGTCTGTTTCAGAATGCTCACAGCCAGTACGGTCTACTGTTAGAGGAAACACGCAATCTCGTGACTAGCGGGTCACGCGGCGCTAACTGGCGGCGAGATTTTTAAGTGCAGCGCATGCGCATGGAATTGAAAGGACAGCGTGCACCCAGTTTCGTCTGCTATACTTATCCACCTTTGCACGTGAAAGCGTGGGAAAGCGCTTTCGTATTTCTGTGGTGCAATTCATCTAGTTGTCAGTCTGCCTGCCGCTTGTCGGATTTTCATCAAGCACGAGAAGTATATAATTGTATTTACCGTGGCATTGTTTTTGTTAGCTCTCAACGTTGAACACGTCATATCTTTCATATACTGCTCCTTGAAACAAGCCGCATTTGATAACAGATAAGCGTGATGCAGCGAACATTCTAGGTTCACCTTTGAGGCTATAAATGTCGGCTTAAAAAAGGAGAAAGGCGAGTCGGTATCAATTGATTTACAATGGGGAAACCTAAAGCGCGAAAGGCAATGACTCGCTAACGCATGCTGAATGCATGAGCGGAGGAATAGCGGACGACGCGGGGCACGCGCCACCTTGATGAACCAATGCGTATGAACCGCATTTCGAAATCTCGATAGCAGTTAGCGCTAGGCCGACCACTGGCGACGCATTCGCGTATTCCCTCTAACAGTAGACCATACTCTAGATCTCAAAGAGACGGCCTGTTTATTAAAGCGAAACAGGCTATGAGATCAAATCACGGGTAAACGAGGCGCCGTAGTTGTTCGCCGCCACCGCCCGGGGTTCGTAACGAGTATCGAAGGGGAAAAAAACAGTAAATAAGAAACACCGATGACACAATTGCAATCCAACTCGGGTCCGCTGCGTGCCAGCCCAGTATTTGACCACTGAGCTACGCCAGTTTTTTTTTCTTTATTGCCTGCTTCCAGACACTATGTGCATGAACAATGAGTTAAAGGTCACGAAAACAAGTAGTTGCAGTTCTCCTGAATAGACACATACTTTAAAATTCCTTGAGAGCTGTCAGAGGTTTCACCCTCGACGGTCAATCATTCAGGAACAGAAGGCTAGTTTAGCAACAATTTCCAAGCACTAGCGTTGCTCAGTGAGCCTCAGTGAGGCTCACTGAGCCATGCCAGAGCTGGAACTCGTTGTTAACTGGCCTTAGGCAGTGTTGATGTTGGGAAAGGAATCGTCTAGGTATGAGTAGTAAAGCGTTTAAAGTGTTTTAAAGCACAAAAGGCGCAACCAGGCGTCACGCAATGAAAATTGCGTAACGAATGGGTTGTCCAATGCTGTCACCCATTAGAAAACGTGTTCTTTATCACCTATTACCTGTGGCGCATACTCAATTCATGCATAATTCTTCATCGTCCTCAGCCACGGTATATAAAACTATGGCGAAAATTCTTATCAAGTGCCTAGCGGATACCACGCTGCTTCAAAGAATTACGAATAATAGCTTAGTAAATGCTGGCCTAATACAGAAAATTTATGATCGTTTATAATATAGTGGACATCCAGCATTTTGCTTGTTGCAGTTACCAAAGAGTGTTTAGTAAAGGCTCTGAAAGGTCATTCTTCTAGCTTTCGCTGTGACCGCGCTGCGCGTGTCGCGCAGGCATGACATTGTAATTTTTTTATACTGTTGCGTTAACAACACCATTCGAAATCACGAACGTGCTCCGTCTTTTTTTTTATTCATTCGGAAATTTGCTTTCTTTCTTCTGTTCTGCGTGCGAATGAAATAAAGGCTTCAATTTGCATGCAGAGCACATTTTGCACGATTCGCGTGCTTTAACAAATGATATTTTCCGAACGAGTTCCTCTTCGGTGTCGAAACATTGCTTCAGTGTTCAACCAGCGCTTGAACTGAAGACAGGCACAATGCTTTTACACTGCTCTGTACTGGCGTTCCCGACTTCAATATTCCCTCGGCTGCCACTCGCACTAACTCACCGCCACTTGAATTTCAAAATTTCTCCACTGGATTTCGAAAGCGGTGCACTCACATTTCTTCTTCCCGGAAAAAGGAAAGAGTGTCAAGCTCCTATTTCGACCCCTCGAAATATAATACAATCGTCGGGGAACAAGAACACGAGAACCCAGAGTATGGCACACCCTTAACCGTAATTTATACCCCCCCCCCCCCTCTTACTCGTCGACGACAAAGATCGACCGCATAACTCTGTGATGGGACTCGCTTATTCACTGTTTATGCGAGAGCGTACCAGGGGTCTCACTGGCCCGTCAGGTGGCGGTCGTGTCGAATTTCCCGGACAGACTGGTGACGCGGAATACCAACCAGTTGGTCGAGCTCTTTGAATGGACCGCACCGAACGGGGCAAAAGGAAGCGAGGACTTATAGCGTCAAAGGCTTGGCCCTTTCTCATGTCACAGCGTGCTCCGGCGGTCACGTCCCTGTTTCGTCCTTCGCGAGGCTGCTATTAGCCTCTCCTTCGATGTTTATGAGCCCCTAGTTTCGCTATCGTCTTTCTTGCGCCACCCACACCGGATATGTGTGCTACGGTACCCCCGGTTATTGTCATGCTGTAGACTCGGTTAAGGAAATGAGTTCTCATTGAATTACTGGAGGACTACTTCCGCGTGCCTCGGGGTCTGTGTCGATCCTCTAAGAAGAAAAAGCAAGGGCACCAAGACCCATGAAGTGAAACTCTGGCCGCCCAAAAAGATCGTACAAACATGCTTTTGTTTTTCACGTACTTTGTAGCAAATAGGCATATAGGAAAAGAGGAAAAAAGAGAATTGCTGACATACGCTCCTTGCAGTCTGAGACAAAATTCTGCTGGTCGATTTTTTCTTCTTTTTGCCAGGAGATAAAAGGAGATAGACTCATCTGCGCAAAGCAGATAGGTCGGCCATAGCAAGAGTATCCTCTAGCCTGCCACTCTACACTGGGGAATAGGAAGCGAGAAGGAAAAAGTTATGAATGACTATGGTAAGGCTTGAAGTGAAGTATATACAGTTCCGTCAGGTTGGTGAAATGCTGCATCTGCTCGTCTAGTTCAATAGCTTTTACGACCACTCTTACAATCAGAGTTGGGCAATGGACGTTAGGCCAAGCGCCCAACGCAACCTCATCAGTTAACGACGTAATACGCAATCGTTCAACACAAAAAATCAATATCAATCGTTCGATGGCGTATTCTGGTCAGCTACGATGTATTTTATCAAGTGTTTCTCGCAGCTCAAAGTGATGATTGCCATCGCGATGTTTACATTATACTTTACTAGTCAATAAAACAACTTTTACTTTATATACACTTCACCTATATAGTCGTAAGGCGTTACCTAGGGAAAGGCAAAAATGGGTCATAACCTAATAAAATTAAATATTGGTACAGTATATACAACAATACGAAAACGCTCAAAAAACAAAGCACTCAAACTATAAAAAATATGAATATTTTGGTGTTCTTATGTCAACGCAGCACAACAATTACGCTACGTTGACAAAAGGCCAGTTGAATATATCTCTTCATCGATGGCTTCAAACCTCTAAATGCGACTAGATATCTTTTAGTCGAGCAATATCTGCGTCTTGTTTGAGCACTCCTTGAAAATATACCAATCATACTTTGAAAAAAAAAAACATTTATTCTTATAAGATCAAGATTTATTTCGACTTGTAGCGTTCTGCGTTTGATAACTTGGCAGCGTATCAAGAATTGTGTTTTCAAGCAAATAATTTTGAGGAGGGAAATTGATACATCAAGATGTGAATTTTTTTAAAATAAGTTATCTACTATCAGAGCATTTGATTGCCCTATGCGGGCATCTGCTTCTTGGAGAATATTTTGGGATGTAACGCAGTGATACATTTGAAAACATCTGGTAGATATAGTAAGCCAGCCGATTCGCTTCGGATACGCATCTATTTGTAAAGGAAGCAGCAATATCAGACACATTGTGCAGACTATAGTTTAATGAATAAATTATCGGTGCTGTACTAATCAGAAAACAAATTACCGGCTTGTTTTTTACATATTTGCTAGCGAAACAACTTAGTGCTCAGTACACGTGGCATCAATTCTTCAGAAAAGAATAGAAGAGACGGAAGCTTTTTGGTGTTCTTTCGATGAGTGTTCACTTACATAATCAATCATGCAGGGCGGACTACATGCTGAGACGCTACTCCAAAAGCGATGCGAAGTCTACACGAAGTAATTACTGTGCGTAAAGTACGTATAGCAGCACCTTTGTGAAGAAAAGAAAGAAAATAGTTTAACTGCTTGCATCACTAGTTGTAAGAGCGTAGGGCTTAGGACACAATACACAGTCTGGTTTTTCTAAACCAGCGGTAAAACTGCCCCAGGGCATGATAAATAAAAAGAAAATATTACAAAGCCGCGAAATTGATTTAATTTAAAATTGCAAGTGGAAGACATGTGATGTGGCAAACGACGGATCAGGTCTTCACGCAATAGCTAGTAATGCAAGTGATGCAGTACCTGAGGGCGATTTTTTTAAATGCGAAGCGTTTTTTGGCGAACTTCGATGACTTGTAGCATATTTATCTATCTATCTATCTATCTATCTATCTATCTATCTATCTATCTATCTATCTATCTATCTATCTATCTATCTATCTATCTATCTATCTATCTATCTATCTATCTATCTATCTATCTATCTGTCTATCTGTCTATCTGTCTATCTATCTATATATTTATCTGTCTATTGATCTATCTATCTATCTATCTATTTATCTATTTATCCATCCATCCATCCATCCGTTCATCCACCCATCCATTCATCCATCCATTCATCCACCCACCCACCCACCCTCCCATCCATCCATCCATCCATTCATCCATCCATCCATCCATCCATCATCTATCTATCTATCTATCTATCTATCTATCTATCTATCTATCTATCTATCTATCTATCTATCTATCTATCTATCTATCTATCTATCTATCTATCTATCTATCTGCAACGAAATGGTTCGCATTTAAAAATATTGCTGGGATAACATGTTGTGTGGCAAAAATTTATAATAAATTGAATTCAGTAAACAGCTTAATAAATAAATCAACAAACAACTCTTTGATAGAAGCGTATGCATTACTGCCACTCTATATTACACATTTTTGTACGCACCCCATGATGACCCTGTAAAGCTTTGTTTTCCGTTAGAGGATTGCGCTTTCAGGCGAAGCACAAAAATTTCGTGAGGTTACATAGTTTGCGCAGAACTTGCTAAATACGAAATTACAAATATAAATAAATAAATAAAGGAAGGAATAAATAAATAAATAAATAAAAATTACTACTTATAGGATCGAAGCGTATGCATTGCTGTGGCGTCCGCTTAACCATTGTCGCATGTAAGTGCCATTATCCTGTAAGCCTTCTTTTCTTTAGGTTTTGCTGCTTTCACATCAAGCATTACAGTAAAATGATGTTGCTTGGATAAAATATTCCGCCTCATAATTTGCTACTAAGGAGAATGCTATGAAATAAATAAAGTATAGTATAAAAAAAATAAATACCTAAATAAATAAACTCACATAGTCGCAAAAATTGTTATGTGGGAGCATTGCGCGTGTCAAATTGTTCCTTTACATTTATTTTCGCATCCGGCACCCTTTAATAAATCATAACGCTAAACTTTACGGCTTTTTTCTACAACCATTATTGACTGAGCATTAACTAAGTTGGTGAACGATTACCAGACAGTGACCACATGCTATTAATTCCAGCGCATAAAGGTTTTATTTTTATGCTCATTTTAAAGCATTGTTTATGGTTTTCTCGGCCTACTGGAATCTTGTGTCTATTGCTCAAGACTGCACCAATAAAACTACTATCTCAGCCACAGATGACAGCTCTGAATCAGTCGTCATACAATTTGCACTATTGTGCATTCCGGAAATTTACAAAAAGAGCAATGCCGCTTTTTACATTATATTTTAGGCGTACAGTGAGCCACTTTTTTGCTCATCTCAAGGCAAAACACTTTAAAATCTGGACACGAATAATTTAGGGTCCTGTGCCTGCGCTGAGTAGGTGACAACGTTAGAATTGTACAAAAAACACTGAGTGATAATTGAAGCTTCCCCAAACTTTTTCTGGGAACTCGTGTAACTCTTCCGCCGGGCTACCAATAAGTTCTCGAAGTGTTTTCATCGATAAGTCAATCGAACCAAGTTTCACCATTGTTAATTTTTCTCGCGGTATCAATTCTGTCGAATTAACGAAGCGAATGATTAGGCAAGAACATGAAGTGCGCCTGATCTCGACATGGCGCACTAGCAGACTTAGTTGAAAGGGACTGTCAAAACCTTACAGCACGCAAAGCTAGGGGAATACTGAAAATCCTTTCTCCTGAAGCTCGCAAGTTATGTGAAAGGTTAAGAAAAGATGAAAATAAAGCGCCAGCTGCCTGTTTTGGGGAAAAATTTGCCCTGTTTTGAATCAGTACAAATCGCAAGCTGTTTCGAAATCCATAAAAAAAATATAGGATAGCGTAATGATTCGTTGGTTTCTTATTTCTTAGAAGGACTGACAACTGGCCAGAACGCGTGATTAGCTACTAGTAAAAGTGAAAACACTTTAAAGTATTGTGACACATACCAGCATTTTTTTTGGCGTTTGGACTGAGATGTGTATTTTTAAATCGTGCCTAATGTAACAAAAAAATTCATGTCGTGCAGCTTAGCCGAAGCGCCTTGAAGCTGGATATTGGAATACGGAGCCGATCACTTTACTCTACGTAGTCACTTACACTTATGCTGTGATGCGCGAAAATTCTCAAAATTAGAGTTGGCGCATTATCGTCCAGCCTTCGTCTAATCTGTGCTGCTTATGAGGTAAAAGGAGACGCGTTCTGAAAACCAGCGCGGCTTTCGCGGCTACCAGAGAAGTAGGTCAAGCCACCGCGCTCGAACACGAACCACTCCCGCGCACACTGTTTTGCAGCCCATGTCGTGAGGGAGTTTGACCTTATGTTCGCCAAAAATAGAAAACTTTATTGCCATTTCATCACGGCAATTCGCACGTTACCATCCGTTCAATTAATGGCCTAACTGGTAAGCTTTGCGTTGCGTTAAAAAAATAAGCACTTTAGAAAGTGGTTGTCAGTCCCCTTAGGAAACAAGCGGATTTCACGGGGGCACTCAGAATGATATAACTGGGATAAAGTTTTACTCTAACCGCATTTCTCGGTGGTAAAACTTTTACGCATCGGGTTCATATCTATTTATTTATTTATTTACTTTGAATATTTCTAAATCCTCAGCTGGGGTATTACATGAGGGATGGATATTATACAGAAAAAAAAAGTTACTCAAGGGTAATCTTTTTTTTTTATGATGGTCGGAGTGGTGCATGGTATATGGAGGTAGACGGTATCAATCGCGTGCGGTTGACACAAAAAAGAAGCGAAGACGGGCGGTAGTTTGTGCTGGCGGAGAGTATACCACTTTTGCATCGTTTGTGCGGCTGGGTGTGCGATAAACTGGCAGGATGGCTGGAATTTTGATGGGAGCATAATAAAACTAGTGAAAAAGGCACAGGCATTATGTAAGACGTCGTGATTCTAGACCAGAAAGGGGAGCCCAGGTTTTAAGTTTGGAAACGCTGGAATAAAAACAATATTCAGAATACATGAAGCTTGCAGCGCGTTTTCACATCGATTGTAGAACGTTTGATAAGTTATATTCATGGGGATCCCAAATGGAGCATGCATATTCTAATTTCGGACGAACAAAAGTAGTATACGATATTAGTTTTCCTGATAGGGGTGCAAGTCTTAAGTTTATACGGAGCAAACCCAGAGTGCGATTCACCGAGTTCACTATATCAGTAGTGTGGGGTGACCATGAAATATTATAGGAGAATGTGACACCGAGATATTTGTAGCATACATCAAATGAGACTGCTGAGTTAGAAATTATATATTCTGTTGACTGGTAATGGAGCCTGCTATGAAAAGATACATATGAAGTTTTGTTTACATTTAAAGACATTAACCTCTTATCACAACAGGATAATATAAAGTTGGGGTCGTTTTGTAAAATATTATTATCTGCGCTGTTTGCTATGGGACAGTATACGACGCACTCGTATGCAATCAGCCGAATGCTGGAAGAGATGTTTGATAGAAGGTCATTGATATAAATGAGAAAAACTCCCATGCATTTTTCTGAGGGTGAACATGGTTAAGTGCGAATGCACGTGGTGATGCTATGAGGGGGAGTAAAGTTAAAATCCGTTGGCGACGCTGATATCGGTGTCAGTAACGCGCCTTTATATCCAGATGGTAGCGTTGCCTCCGGGACATCCATCGCACGACCCGCTCTCGACCAACACCGACTAAATTTAGTCGGTGTTGGGTGCGCGCGCAGCTGCAGCGAGCGAGGAGAGCGGAGGAGCGAGCGAAGGGAAGGGGGAATATCAGCGTCGCGTCTGTGGCTTATTCGGTAGAGCGTCGTGCTGCGGCCCGCCAAGTCCTCTTTCTTTTAAAGATAGAGAGAAGACTGCGGACGCAGCCGACGGCGGTGGATGGTTTGGGGTCGCTTATAAAGTGTATTCACACTTAAAAAGTAATGGTCCGAGCACTGTACCTTGCGGCACACCAGACATTACAGAGAAACGGCTAGATGAGGCAGAGTTAGTATACACAAACTGTTGACGATGGGTAAAAAAGTTTCGAATCCAATTAAATACATTTGTAATAATGTTTAAACAAGAAAGCTTTAGCAGTAGCCGGTTATGTGGAACCTTGTCTAAGGTTTTTCAAAGTCTAAGAAGAAGAAGAAGTCAACAGGTATGTTCAAATCAAGGTTAGAACTGATATCGTGATGAAATACACCTAGTTGCGTGTCACATGAAAATCATGAGCGAATGTCATTCTGGCCGGAATGAAAAAAAAAATATTGCTGGCAAAGACGTTGACAATGTTAGAACCGATCACGTGATCCATTAGCTTGGAGCAAACGCTAGAAAGGGAAATGGGGTGACAGCTGCTGCAGAGAGATTAATGGCCTTTTTTGGGTTCCTTAATGTCCTTTGTGCACCAATAATGTCATGACACCTTTGATTATGAGCCGCCTTGTGTCCTAATAAAACTGCCTCGGATGCTTTTCATGCGATTATCGGGGAGGTAGTGTAATGCTTGATAACCAACAAAGCATAACGTATATAAGGACGATATCTGTTTTTGATTAGGACCTACTGCGAATGCGGCCTATACGCTATTTTTATACATTTACAAATGAAAGGCTTGTCATCCTATTTATCGTTGTCTCACCAGTCTTTGTTCTACTTCTCCAAGTGAAAGAGCGCTTTGCTATTAGTGCGCTTTTTGATCAAAACAGTTTTGTATTTTTCATGCAAGACTATCCGAATTTCAGCGTCTGAACTAACGTAGAAAGCTGGCCTTGACACCCCATTTAGAGACGCAGCTCTTTCGTTTCTCGCAGTCGGCTCCCGCCACGCCGGGGAGCACTGCAGGGCTTCTGTACGGACTGTATAAGCCATGCCTACCGACGTCTCCATCGGTAGGCGCGGCTTATAAGCAACGGCGCCAAGTGTTTTTTGCGGGAACTCGACGTTTTTCTCGAGCTTTACGAGCTTCGTTCTTAAATTTATGAGGCACCTCAATTCCTTTATTACTAGTAGTATCACAGATGTACGCGAACACAATTATTATTATTAGCGTACGTCTGAAGTTCTTCGTCCTGAAGAAGTAGGCGAATAAGGTGACGTCGCAAATGGCAGCTGTACTCAAAATATACCCAATGTGGTCGCTTAGGCCCGTGACAGAATTATGTCGTCAAAGAAACAGTCGGAGATGTTCCTTTTTTTGTGTGTGTTTGGTACGTGCCTGCCAGCCCTTGCCTCGGAATAATTAATTTTGCAGATTGACAAGTTTTCCTAACGATGTTGGCGTTCGTACTTGATCATTTGCATGAAACGGGGATGTTAGCTCCTTTTTCTTCCCAGGAAATAGCGAGGAAAAACTCATCTTCGAGAGCCACCCGTTAACCTTTCTGGGAGCTTCACGAACTTTCATGAAAACGAAAGAACTAATTAGATCCAAATGACGACATTCAAACAGGTTGTGCGTGTTTCACTGTTTCACTTTGTTGTTTTCTGTCACATGGAAAATTAATTCAGAGGGAAAGGAAAAAAAGGAGATGAAAGAAAGAGAAAAGAAAGAAAACTCAAGCATGCTTGGAAAAAATTTGTCAAAATGGTTGATTGGGCGAGTTGGTGATACATGACTAATTATGAAATGGAAGCGCACAACGTAGAAGCAGACGGAAAGACAGGGACAAGCGCTAACTACCAACTGAAAGTTTATTCGGAAAGAATATGAAATATATACTAAAAGATGATACAGTGTCAAGGCACATACGATAACACCAAAGCATAGACCAAAAATGGCAACACCGATAGAATATCTTAGTGCGTCAGCCCTACCTTACCATCGCTTACTGTGCTTTACATTGATTAGTTAACTTCTACGGCATCTGCTAATGTTTAAAAACGCTAGCTCCTTATCGGACAAAGCGATTGATGGTTTGCTGACGCAAGCCCCGTGTTCCGCTATGTGTGCTGCTTCAATTATAAGCCTTGTGCGCTCATCTTTGTGCTTTTGGAGAACTACTGTCTTATCAAATTGTACTTCACAGCCACATCTAGTGACATGCTGGGCAAGATAACCATCATTGCCGCTACGAACATTGCACGCATGCTCACGCAACCTGTCGTTGAGGCATCTTCCAGTTTGCCCAATATAACAGGCACCGCACGAAAGTATTGAGTGATTTTGAGTGATTTGTTGTTGGCGAAAATGGACAGGGCCGTTAATCAAGAATTAGTGAGCACTGCAGCGAAGAAAGTGTTTCGTTTTGTTGATGATTTTTTAGTCATAATGAAGTGTGATCCTCGAGGTTTTGTGTCTCATGCCAATAATGTGTTGTCTCTCTTTAAGAAATACCTTGGTCCACTTGTATTGACCCATGAAATGCCGGAAAACTCGTCAATCAGGTTTTTGGATCTCAGGCTTACGTTTAGGGCTGAACATACCTGCTGGGAATTCCAGCCACGCGCGGGGAAACCGCTTCTGCCGTACACGTCGGCTCATAGCAAACTTGTAAAAAGAGGCATAGTGAGTACGTGTTTCACTAATGCACTTGACCGGTCCTGTATGCATTCAATGGAGGCCAGCTTCCACAATCAGGTGGCTAGGCTTAAGTCAGCAGGGTATCCTGAGGCGGTCTTGGTGTCCGTGGCCGAAAGTATCCGTAGAAAACGGAGAGCTAAAGATGGCCAGGGACATGGTGCAGTAGGACGTGACAACAGGACCCACGAAAAAGAAAGAGAAAGAGTAGCTGTTGTCCCTTACATGCATCAGGTTACCCACCGCCTGAAAAAGGTGGGGCAGCGCATGGGAGTGCGTGTAGTTTCCTCTGCACCACACAAGCTTTCTCAGCTGGCTAGACTGACATGTGGCGCTAGACACAGGGAACAGCGGTGTAAAACAAAGCACAGGAACCGTTTTGTCAACTGCATTAGTGACGTAGTTTACATGATCATACTTTCGTGCGGTGCCTGTTATATTGGGCAAACTGGAAGATGCCTCAACGACAGGTTGCGTGAGCATGCGTGCAATGTTCGTAGCGGCAATGATGGTTATCTTGCCCAGCATGTCACTAGATGTGGCTGTGAAGTACAATTTGATAAGACAGTAGTTCTCCAAAAGCACAAAGATGAGCGCACAAGGCTTATAATTGAAGCAGCACACATAGCGGAACACGGGGCTTGCGTCAGCAAACCATCAATCGCTTTGTCCGATAAGGAGCTAGCGTTTTTAAACATTAGCAGATGCCGTAGAAGTTAACTAATCAATGTAAAGCACAGTAAGCGATGGTAAGGTAGGGCTGACGCACTAAGATATTCTATCGGTGTTGCCATTTTTGGTCTATGCTTTGGTGTTATCGTATGTGCCTTGACACTGTATCATCTTTTAGTATATATTTCATATTCTTTCCGAATAAACTTTCAGTTGGTAGTTAGCGCTTGTCCCTGTCTTTCCGTCTGCTTCTACGTTGTGCGCTTCCATTTCATAATTAGTCATGCTTGGAAAGCCTTGGCTAAGAGTTTAATGTTGCTTCGTTAGGTAGAGATCGACCATCGTTATCTTGACGAGTTTTTACCTAAAACTACCGACAATTACAATATTGCAAGAAGCTTTAAAAGCGTCGGTGATAAGAGCACTTGAAAAACACTTCAGTAGCCAAGTAAACATATTTTACAGCTGATGTTTCGCGAGGTGTCTAGCAATACACCCGTAAAATGATGCGGCAATTTTAAGCTAGGGCAGGACAGCGTTGAAGATCACCCTCTTTTTTTCGGCAGAGTCAAAGAGACTTTTTTTGCCCGAGAAACCATCGGCTCACGCTTAGAGAGTTCGCAGATGCTGTGGGAATGTTCTCACTTAATGATCTCCCCGACCACGGCCCTTAAGCAAGTGAGACTTGTGGCAAGGAGTTAAATGGGAAAAGTTCGGAGAGGTCCATGTCAGTTCGCGCTGTGTAGAAGATGAATGAGCTGAAATGCTAACGATATAGCGTAAACTCAAGGCCTCGATGTTAAGGACAGCATAAAAATGACCATTTAGAAAGAAAATATGCTACTTTCACCATGTGTTTTATTCTCCGATGTTCGCAAAATAACGTGCATTAGATCACCATGTTAGTGCTTTGTTTCTTGACACTTAGATTTTGTATTTTATCAGATCATAAAATGCTTTTTGTTCGGTCCGTTACATCTTTGCTGGTGACAAAAGCAACCTACTGAGGAAGCTTCGTTCGTTAATGTGTCTTGCTGTCATTTATTTGCTGACGAATATCTTAGTTGACCGCGAAAAAAACATGGAAGTGGGCCTATAGATGATCACCTCTCATCTTATATCGCTAATAGATCTTTCATTATTATTTTTATTATGTAAGGAGATATTCGGGCATGAATTACGTTGCGGCTAGTTCTTAGCATCTGAAGAAATCTAACACCTACATACTTCTGTGTCCACGTGTAATGCAAAGCTATCTGCATTTTTCTTTCTTGCTTTTTCCTAGTGACCTTTTATCACATGCACTTAAACCTTCACTGGTCTGGGAACCCACAAGGTTTACAAAACGTGGCTTTGCACGTTATTGAAAAGAAAATATGAAGTTGGAGTTGGGGGGGGGGGGGGGGGGCAGTGCTCTAGTTATAGATGTCGCACGTTGACGACACCTCGCAGACTCATAGATGCGTTTCTTTGTTTAATTAGCACTTCCCAGGAACAAAACCTCATCTCTCAACAGACTTTTTTCTCATACACATGAACATGTGCTGCACAGACTAACAAAACAGTTATGAAACACGTTCGAAAGAACCTGCTTCTTGTCGACGTAGTCACTGTGCATTTGCGCCAACGAACCTGAGTATATTAATGGTGACCAGAAGGCGAACTTGGAGCTGGTAAATGCATGCGACGAGGGCAGTCCTCCTAATGGGCACGCCACCAGTTTGCAGAGTAATGTCAGTCGTATTTTTGATGGCTCGGTGCGTTTGCTAAAGATCGAGACTAAATGAAAAAAATTTCTCTGCTAGTACAAACAGAAAAAAAAAACTTCCCGTAATTTGGCCGCTCACAACTAACAGTTGCGGTGAAAGCAATAAACTGTGTTTTTGTTGCGATAGAAATCGCACTCTTCCGTGAACCCTGAGGAGACAGCGAGACATTTTTGTGTAAAAGGACGGATTGGTAAAAACATTGGCCCCGTATCTGCATGTAAATCTGCAAATGTCGTCGAAAGACGATAGTCTCTCGCCTGAAGAGAGTGAAGAAAACGTTTCTTCTATGTTCTGCGCAACAAAATCGGTGAATGGTATTCTGGAGGCACTGCGTTACAATGGCTCGAGCATGCAGTGGAGGCAAAGGAGCACAGCAAGTCATGGCACACGTGAGACATGAGCGATATCGGCAGTTATCTAGGAAAACGAAGCGAGCGCCTCTCAGACGGCCAGAGCTGATAAGGTGTAGAACGCAAGGCGACGGTAGGTGCCAACACCGTGTTGGCTTAGCAAAGCGTTGGAAACACTTTCTTTTTCGTGGAAGCATTGGATGGTGAGCACTACCTAGTAAACGTTACGGTCCTTAGAATTACTTATGTATGCCTTTTCTTGTAAAACACGCTCATACAGAATATATACGTGTTGTAAAGGTGCCTCAGATATACTCAATAATTGCTTTTTATTGACGATCGCACAAGTATGAACGGTGAATCTTGAGCAACATTGGTGGGTGCTGCGGATGGGGTTGGCCGTTCAGGGTATTGGCTGGTGCCGTTTAATGTACCCGGTATTGATAAGGATAGACAAACAGACAAACAAACAGACACAACAAAGTTATGCTTCGAAGGTCCCCAAGAAAGACTATCGTCTTTAAAATACTAGGGTTTTACAAATATTAACCACGTCACCATTGCAATTAAATTCTCAGTGGTGAACTACAGATTAGTTTTAAGCCACTGGGATTATTTAACGTACACATAAAAGCAAATACACCGAATTTCTTGCCTACATCAAAATGCGACTGCCTTAGACTGTAATTGCAAGCCTGCCCTCGAGCTTTAGCGCAGACGCGTTTTAAATCGCTAGACAACGCAGTCGACGCCACCAACCCTTAGTCACAAAGCCTGTGCAGCGGATGGTATAACACGCCGCAGCCGTTTGACATCGTTCATACATCGTGATAGGAATGATATACATTACGAAGAAAAATAGATGTTTCTCTGAAGTTCCCTTATGGTTCCGACAGCACTGCACTGTGTTCTGTCAGCGAATACCATTATTTAAATATCAACAATACGCATGATTTAACCTGGAGTAGAAAAAAGAGGAAGAAAAAAAAACCAAGGGGAGTGACAAGAGGTTAGCCAGTTCATTGACCGGCTGGCTGCACTGCATGTAATTTAAACTAGACTACGCGAGTTCAGTATTTAGCAAAAAAATGCCGGGGACAAGCACTTCTTCCTTAATTGCGCCTTGAAAAACGCAACCCCCGACATAAAGCTTGTAGCTTATGTTTCACCTATACTACCGATATTAGAGTATGGTAGCATTGTGTGGTACCCTTGCACGTCTAACTGCGTATCAACACTTCAAAGAATGCAGCGTCAAGGAGAACAGTCTACAGTTCATCTAAAGCCGACACCGGTGCACAAATTCGCCTACTGAGTGACTGCAACGCGCAGGGATTGCTGCTGTATCCAATAGATCGAAGCTTTGCGTCTAAAGTTTATCTACTTAACTTTGCACAATACATTTAAAATTAAGGCATCAGGCTACATCATTATAAGTTACTCTAGGAATGCTCGACACAGACATCCACTCACTCTAGAGAAACTATTTTGCAGCAACAACACTTTTTTCGATTTCTCTCTTTCGTTATCGCGCGTGAGTGGAATGCTCTCAACGCCTCATTGGTGTTATAGACGACCATACGAAAATTCTTAACTCGCCCAGTGGTCCATCGCCACACTGATTTAGATGCTTTGCATTGTCGGATTGATTCCTAAATAACATAATTTCCTGATTGTTTGATGCTGTAACATACTGTCTGTAGCACATTGTGTAACCTACGATGCTGTAACATAAGGAAATATATCTGTAACGTATGTAAATTTTCGTTTAGAATCTATAATATTAGATTATTATTTACGTAGAGGTACCTGCGTACAAATTTTACGTAATTAATTACGTAATTAAGTGATTATATCATAACCAACAATTGCACTGCAGCATTTAAGTGTCCTTGTTTGTTTCTTTTTTTTAAGTGTACCCACCCCTGTATAAACTGCTTTGCGTTTGACAGTATACTGAAAAAGAAAATACGCAAGATGGAAGTGCGTAATCAAAAGGTGTCAATGTCAAATGCTTGAGGGAACATCGAATATGGTGTCATGTTTCGACACTGTATGGTAAAGTGTTCGTGAGGCAAGCGGGAGCATTGTAGTTTAGTGTATGCTTACTGTTAAGCATGAATAATAAAAAAAACAGCCTCAAGTTTAGTAAAAAAAAAATGATTCGCGAGAAGAGCAACATTTCGCGAATCAACTTGAACTGATTTACAGGATACTTCATCAATAAGGCTTTTTTGTCATAAATCGAGACTTTCCAGAGCGAGCTTCCCAATTTTCTCAGCCCTAAGAGCAGGACATCGAAGCTCGATATACATTATGAAGAAAAAAAATAAAATAAACACAGAACATGGGCGTCGAAAAGCGCGCGACGGAGTGAAACAAAATTACCTCGGACTGAAATGATCCTTGCGTAATGGAATTTGATGCGTTTACGGATTACGGCACGAAATGGAGGAAAAAAGAACAAAGAGAAAAAGCACTGCCAGACTTCGCAACGGGTTATTACGCAATCGTGTTTGTCTCGCATACCAGTGCTCCTCACTGTGAACTGAACGAGAGGGGAAGAGGTAACCGTTGCCAGAAACAGCGGCTGACACTCTTCACTCTGGCCGTAAATCAATGTCCGCTCACGCCTTCTCGGTATCCTCAATTACGCACATGCTTCTGGCAGCCCTCAGCGCCTTGAGGCAGCTTACTTGAGCAGCACCTGCCAGATAGTCTCGCTCGAACAGCTGGCTCGCTTCAAGATGGCTAACGAGAACATGCTTCGGCGCATTTAGATACATCTACTCGAAAACCAAGGAAAGAAAAAAAAGGTTAGCGGATTGAGGTATAACTTTAAAGAAAGGTTAAATCATGTCAGCCTTTCGCAAAGCTTGCTGTACGTGTGCAGGCAGCGGGCAACGTCGGCAAATTAAGGTCGATCATTTATGAAGGCGCCTCGAAAGATATTTAACCGTCTTCCCACACCTTTTGTTCTCGTGGTATCGTTCACGTTAGCGGCTCAGAAAAGAGGCAACGGTGCATAAAAATGAGCCTTCGGTGCTCTGAAAAACCGCCTTCTATACTGTTGAGAAAGTTTGCAAGCGCTGTCAGGAAGTTCATTAGAACGGATAAGTGAACCTGTTTGGGTCGTTTGATTGGGAGTCTGTTATCTTTTTGTAACCGTCAAGAAGAACATTGATTGATTAAGCACGTCCCTGTTGTTCTTAGATTAGTGTAGCACGATGTGGTGAGTCTTCGTACCCTTTATAACTAACAATTGTTGCTATATTTACCCTAATTATCATTGATGAATACAATGCGGGCTCAGTGTAACCCATGGCAAATAATTGGATAATAAAAAAAGTGACAAGGTATGGGTATGAAAGTATCTTTCTAGACGTTACTGTCGAAACAAGGGGCATACCTGTATAAAGAGACCTGGTGAAAATGTCATTGAAGCGCGTGAACTAGACGGGTGAAGTAAATTAATTAAGGTCGATAATTTGACGAGGAAACAAATAAATATACTGCGCGCTTTCAGCGCAGGTTAGAGAACACCAGCTGATCAAAATTTTTGGAGCTGTTCCCTTCAACGAGCCCCATGCCCGTATCGTGTTGCCCTCGTAATTTTTAAAAATTATTATGGGTCTGCAAAACAAGTAAAATACAATGAAAACTTATAAACCGTAGTTCAAAATAAGATTGGTGGTGGTTTGTCTGAAGGAAATTTCCAGCTCAGAATATTATCTACAAGAACTTTACTAAGCCCGGTTCAATTTACCCAAAACGCGGTTATCGGGCCAGCCTTAGGGAGACGACTAACGAGAGAGCTTACCGAGCGATATGGCGGCGGAGTCAGCTCTCAAGCAACCATGAAAACGAGCTGATTGTTTTGCACGTAACTAAACTCTTAGTAAACAAGCGCTTAAAACAACGCATATGAAGCGGAAAATAAGTCTACTTTTTGACGCTTATAAATGACTCTCTAAGCGGCCTATAATACGACCCTATTATGCGGTCCTGGGCTATGCGGCTTTTCTTTATGCTGCCTCTGGCCAAGTGACTTCTTTTGTGTGGCATAAGTTTATGCGGATCTTCCATATAGAATATGCCTGTTCATCAGTCATTATAAACGTGCTGTAAATCTGAATTCACCGTGCAATGAACATTAAAAGTGCGGTATTCTGTTCATTTTCTGTCTTATTTTAGAGTGTACTTGGTACCTTCTAAGGAAAAAAGAAACTGGTGCGGCTTCTTTTGGTCACGGCTGCGTGATTGTGACTATAGGAGTGGGTGAACGCCCATTTTAAGTGAATTGTGCTTGACGGTTCAAGTTTGCGCTTATGTAAAGTGTCACCGCCGAACACATCAGTATTATTGCTTCTTGCAAGGATTCTTTACCAGTGTTACAATATCTTTTGTGACAATGCCACGTATATACACACTCAAGGCGCAGCACTACCATCGCCATCGCGTTTTATTGCAAAGGTTAAAGTTGTAACATCCCTCTATGTAACAAATGTTTCATGTGCGAGTGATAGCTTGTAAAGGCGGCTACAGAGAGTCGAGGCTCAAGCAGCAATAAAGAAGCACAAACCAGCTCTTTCGGGCGTACGAACATGAAGTACCTGAGGCAAGGGGTTAGAACAAGCGTGTGTAAAAATCTGCGGCGAAAAGCGCCGCAATACACCAACTGTTAACAAAATAAGTGCCTGCTGTTTCATGAAACTCACTAAAATTATTTTATTTATATACACCGACTGGTGATCGGGTCATATTTTGGGCTCACCTATGCACTGATATCACATATATTCGATATAACTTACATTTTGAACAAGAACCACTGAGTTCGTAACTGTTCTATTTGTAAAACCAACTTTCTCATTCTGCGGACCGAAAATCGCCAACCTAATGTGGTTGGAAGAGTAAAAGAAGTACCACTCGTTTCTCGTACCACAGAGTTTCCTAAGAGTAACTAGATGAAACTCTTGCGCTGCGATCGTTCAGCCATGCACCATGGGAATAATTGGCAGTACGCCAATTTGCCTACCCTTTGTGCTTGCGGGATTCAAACGTGCTTGTGGCTTTGTTTATTGGTAAATAATGGTTTTGTTTCAAATAAAAGAATAGATCGTTGTGAACTTCCTGAAACAGTTTGAATCATCGAGCCTAATAAGCTGATGATGGTGGAGCATAACTGCCAAATGTTTGCTGAATGTTGTCTCGTAACAAAGCAGCTCGAAGCCACGCGAAGTCTAACGAAGCCGAAACAATGAAGAATAGACAACTTTGCGCACTACCCAACGAACATGGGAATAATGGGCTCCCATACTCACTGAGTCATTGTGCATTTCCGCTCCCATAGTTTATAAAGCCAAAGCTTCATCTGGTGTACTTATAAGGAACTTTATGGCTCATACTACTCAAGGCGCGGCCTTTCTCTCAAGCGTGGCGCAAGACGTGAAAGCTGCTCGTTCCTATTATCGTTGCGAGCTCATGTAAAACAAAAAGAAAAAAGTGGCGTCAGCTTGAATGTGGAACGTCAGAAGAGTCTAGACGAAAACCAAATGAGACGTGACGAGCCACACTGCTCGTCATACTTGGACACTATCTATCACTCTTCATGCATTAGTACTCACACTTTCACCTTCCAGTGTTCTTAGCTTTACTGTAAAGAAAAACATTGCATTTTTTCCTAAATAAAGGAAATATCTTGTTGCTTCAAAATATGCGCATGCGTCGTATAAAATGGCTTTAGGTTTTAAACTTGCTTGTGCTCGAACGTGCGGTTCAGTTAGGCGAGGCGTCTGAATAAAAGGCCATCGGCAGCTTCGAAAGATACGAGACGACAGGACGAAGTCTGAAAACCGGGTAGCGTGACTCCAAACTAAAAGAAAACGAGGAAACTATTCTTATAGTAATGTATTTCTGAGCTCCTGTATCTGGTTTGTCCCACAGTGTTATATTCTGTGGAGTAAGACGTCGACGCGACAGTTTTAACGCAAACAGATGCCAAACTCACACAGATGAGTTGTCTCGAAAAACCACAGGCATGTCTCTTCATCAGTTGCGGCGGACACGAATTATGACTGTCGCTCAAACCAGAGCTGCTAAAAAAATATTCTGGCGCAGGTGCGTCCTGTATGTTGAAAAAGCTGTAAGAAAAAATAAAACAACAAAAATTGGCGCACGCCGACTCGTATCTAAATGTTTTCGCGAGACATTGATGCGACAACTTCCCCTTTCGCAATACAGGCAAAACTTTACTGTGTGCAAAATACGCTGTCTGCGTGGATTTGTCATGAGTAATAGCTTTTTGATTATACATATTTGCGCAGTCATTCATTTGCTACGGAAGGATATTTTTCTTGCCTACTCTAAGTAGGATTTCTTGTATACATTTGGGACCATCGAGAAGCCGTTACTACCAGATCAAGTCTTGTATTCACACAAGCGTCTCATAACAAAAATATTCACTAGAGAATGTGTCAAGCAATCTTGATGCTGAACATATCATCTGGAAATCCGCCCGGCCACAAGCAAAAACGCTTTTACGAGGTGAGTTTCTGAAGTTTTCTCCAGCCAAGACAAGTATAAAGGCCCTAAATTCTATTTGGGGCCTTTATACGCACGCGTACACCCCGCCCGCTCCACAGACATGCTTTCGAGCATTAAAATGTCCCATAAGTGAGTGCGTGACATTTATACAGGTACACATTCTACCTACGATTGGTGAATACACACGACGTGATATTCGTCATTGCACTTCGAAAGTGAAGCTTTCCGTCGCCGTCCACTTCGTTTACGTTACATTGAGCTGATGGAAACACTATAGGGTTTTGAAAGCGACCGCGTGGTTAACTTTGGTTTCACACTTCGTTGACACAACCACTTTTGTTTTTTTTTTCTCTGCGCACATCCCACTTATTATATTCCTCAAAGCGTTCTGTCAGTTTACATAACTGTCATAAAAAAGCGAAAGACTGCTGCGATCACCTAAGGAAGCACCTGTGACGTGTCTAGCAGCCTTATTAACTAAGCATTCTGGGGTGAAATGCAGAATCGCCTGAGCTCGGCGCGAGCTTGACGAAATTAGGAATCTTTCCGAGCTCTCGCGACCCCACTTTTGAATATTCCAACAGTGTAAAAACGTCATATTCACCTCCCAGCGTGCAGCATTGCATTGGTTACAATAGAACCTGGCATCACGTCAAGGATAGTGGGCAAAGTAGGGCGGTGTTTTCAAACCAGGTGCATCTTCTTTGATTTGTTGGCCGTTTCAAAAAGTTCAAAAGTGCACAATAAAGATGTCGGAAGCTTCTCCTGATAATTATTTTAAAAGCACAAGCTGTTTGAATTCATGTTGAAGCTTTGAATGCCTGCATTAAGTCTGCTTCAGAATAATCAGCACGTTTGCTTGTGAGAGTCGTTCCGGCTGAGCACCTCACAACGTCGCGACCGTAGCTTAGTCGGGAGACTACATTTTAATCATCACAGTCAGCCGGTACATTCTAGCTCGCTTTTTTGCCGCCTTCATCGTCCGCTAGCGACCGAGCATGAGGGACCAGCTAATTAGCTATTTAGCAGAGAGAGAGAGTAAAGGCGGGAAGGTTAACCGGAAAGCAAGTATCTGGTTTGGTATACCCTGCACTAGGGAAAGGAAAATGGGAGACAGAAAAGAAGGGAAAAGGGAATGAGAGGAAGAGAGCAGGAGGCGAGCGAAAACACACACACACACACACACACACGTGCACGCACGCACGGACACACGCACGGACACACACACACACACACACGGACCCACACACGAACACACACGAACACACACACACACTAGAATGTCACAAACGCTCGACGAGTCGGGTCAATTGCAGAAATTTCAGAAAAACCTTCGTCTCTTTTTGGCGTAAATTTCAATCTTTCCGGCATTGCAAAATTAATTTTTCGGAAAGTGGCTGGTCGTCGAGGCGTGTAAATACTACTGACTGGGACTATCTCTGACAGTGGCACTGAGGAAACTGACACAATATATTTTCGATGTTTTTGTCAGCGTCGCAATGGTCACACGCAGCGCTGTCTGCCCATCCGATGCGGCGAGCAAAAGCAGTCGTAGGAGACACCCCAAGCCACATGCGACACAGAACGGTTGTCTCACATCTGGATAAACCAGATGGTACGGTAAGTCGTAGGTTTGAATCCAGGCAGTGAAGACGGGTGTGGAGATACCCGGGCGTGTTCCACAGAGACCTGGTGACATTGGGCGCGAGCATAAGAATCTTTGCGGCTGCGTCGCTTCTCTACAGTGAAATGGGATCCATCATGCCATTTTTGGGAGCGTTCTTAGCTGCATCATCGCCATGCTCGTTATCGATGATTCCACCATGGCCTGGTAACCATTGAGAAGTCACATCATATGCTTTCTGTTGTACTTCATGATACAGTTGTCTAAACTAAATTATTTTATAATCAAAGAAGCTGCTGCTTAGGATCCACCACCTCAAGTGCTTGACAATCACACAGGCATAGTGAGAGACACGAGTTGAACTGGGGCCTTTTGAGAATCGTTGAGTTTGTATCCGATTTCACGCGTCGATAAGTTTGATTGACAGACGCACGCAGCGATGATCGGGTTCGTCGACCACTTTTTCTCTTTTTGAGGAGCAGTGACCATGTCTCAATCCCCGCGAACAGCATAAATAAACTATCAACTTTATTGTGCAGACTATGCACCCACGCGCACAGAAGTAAATGTTATATTGGTTATATGGTCAGGTGGCTGCCACGTATTTTGTTCAGTTTCATCGCGCTCACAGTCGTATCTATTCCGCGCCAGCACCATGATGCGAGCGCCTCTGGTGGCAACCTGTCTTTATACTTATCTGCAATACTTGATAGAAGCAAAGCGAGCAGCAAGGGAGTGCTGCGTGTGCACCCTTTCTGCCTTCGAGAGCGAAAATTTCCATGCTGCAAGGGGAACGAAAAAACTTGCCTGACAGGGGACAAACGCCTACAAACACGCCTGTGGGACCCGCATGTTGAGTTGGCAAAAAGATAGCGTGTCAATTTCGATGGCGGTCTCGCACTGCAGAACTGTTGACTGAAACAACAGTACTGAAAGTTGGGCGAGTTGGTACTCATTCATGACTTCTTTGCACAAACACGTACACGGACACAAGAAAAAGAGGCAAACTACACGGGCGCAAACTCACAACTGGTTTATTTTGAACAAAGAACTGTACTTATATCTTCACGTAGCCCACACGCCCCCCCCCCCCCATCGGTGGATCCAGGAACAAACGAGATAACCCAAAGCAAGCTTATTCAGCGCTACGTCATGATAAGAACCACGAAAAAAACGGCAAAAAATTGAAGATTTCACGCATCTACAGACGGATTGTAGCACGTGCCTTTCAAAAAGTGAAATTCTTTATCGGACAAGGTGACGGAAGCTTGGCTAACACATTTTTCTCCCATGTTTCTAATATGGAATGCTTCAATCAACTCCCTGTTAATTTTTCTCTTGTGAGTTGACAAAATCTTTGTGTCTGTAAAAATTGGTACGCACCCACAAGACTTGCAGTGATCCACCAGATGTGTTCTTCCTGAACTACGTAATGCCGAGTCATGCTCCCTCAACCGTGTGTTTATACACCTTCCAGATTGCCCGACATAAGATCTGCCACAGCTGAACGGAAGCTGGTATATCACTGCTGTTCTGCAAGACCGGTAATGTTGGCTGTGTTTCATCTGGCAGCTGTTCTTACTCTGCGTAGTGCCGGACTCCACCATGTTCTGAAATCGTGGACACAACTTAGACAGCTTGTTGGGTGCTGAAAAAACCGAGGTTACTCCGTATCTCGCTGCTACGTTTTTCAAGCCATGGGACAACCTATGAACATATGGGAGAACTGCAAGTTTTCTTTTTTCACTTTGTACTCTTCTGGGACTTCTTTCCGTACCTTTTATCACTGGGATGAGTTTTTTGCAAATAGTGTTCAGCAAATGGCTGGGATACCCAGCTGCCCTGAGCCTGCTTAGCTGGTCCTGAAAGCTGGAAGCAATCTCGTGCACACATGACCGAAGCAACGAAGATCTAAAGCATGAGGATACTATCGCATTTTTTATTACTTTTGAGTGACTAGATGCAAAATTTAGCAGTGGTTTTTTGGCTCGTGGACTATACCACGAGCGTGGACTATACCACGAGTTGGAGTTCCGGTCAAGGTGCGGGTTAACAGTGGAGGCTTTTCTGGAACTGCTCATTGTGTATTTACAGTCCACTGTTGTTGGTGTTGGCAAGGCCCTATATGTGCAGAAGGCTGGCGTATGTATCGGGTCGGCTGTAGCACCCATCCTAAGTGACATTTTCCTCAGTCGCGTTGATAGAAAAGTGTCAGATAGTCTAGCAGGGATTGCGGAACACATTTTCCGGTATGTGGACGACTATCGTGTACTCGTACCTAAAGATAACTATAACCAGAACGTCATCAATGTTCTCAAGGTGTTTAGAGAGAATTCCTGTGGGCTGAAGTTCACAATAGAGTTTGTACAAGACAAGTCTCTACAGTCTCTGGACATCAAGTTGCTCTTCAAGGCAGATCACGTGTGTTGGCGGTATAGTCCACGAGCCAAAAAACCACTGCTAAATTTTGCATCTAGTCACTCAAAAGTAATAAAAAATGCGATAGTATCCTCATGCTTTAGATCTTCGTTGCTTCGGTCATGTGTGCACGAGATTGCTTCCAGCTTTTAGGACCAGCTAAGCAGGCTCAGGGCAGCTGGGTATCCCAGCCATTTGCTGAACACTATTTGCAAAAAACTCATCCCAGTGATAAAAGGTACGGAAAGAAGTCCCAGGAGAGTACAAAGTGAAAAAAGAAAATTTGCAGTTCTCCCATATGTTCATAGGTTGTCCCATGGCTTGAAAAACGTAGCAGCGAGATACGGAGTAACCTCGGTTTTTTCAGCACCCAACAAGCTGTCTAAGTTGTGTCCACGACTTCGGAACATGGTGGAGTCCGGCACTTCGCAGAGTAAGAACAGCTGCCAGATGAAACACAGCCAACATTACCGGTCTTGCAGAACAGCAGTGATATACCAGGTTCCGTTCAGCTGTGGCAGATCTTATGTCGGGCAATCTGGAAGGTGTATAAACACACGGTTGAGGGAGCATGACTCGGCATTACGTAGTTCAGGAAGAACACATCTGGTGGATCACTGTAAGTCTTGTGGGTGCGTACCAATTTTTACAGACACAAAGATTTTGTCAACTCACAAGAGAAAAATTAACAGGGAGTTGATTGAAGCATTCCATATTAGAAACATGGGAGAAAAATGTGTTAGCCATGCTTCCGTCACCTTGTCCGATAAAGAATTTCACTTTTTGAAAGGCACGTGCTACAATCCGTCTGCAGATGCGTGAACTCTTCAATTTTTTGCCGTTTTTTTTTCGTGGTTCTTATCATGACGTAGCGCTGAATAAGCTTGCTTTGGGTTATATCGTTTGTTCCTGGATCCACCGATGGGGGGGGGGGGGGGCGTGTGGGCTACGTGAAGATATAAGTACAGTTCGTTGTTCAAAATAAACCAGTTGTGAGTTTGCGCCCGTGTTGTTTGCCTCTTTTTCTTGTGTCCGTGTACGTGTTTGCGCAAAGAAGTCATGTTGACTGAAAGGCGGTGCTTACGTGTACGTACGAGGTGTTTTTTTTTGTATTACCCGCGCAAGTGTTCTAAGTGCGTTTCTACCGCCGCACCCGTTTCTGTAGGAATTGTTATCAAGGTGCTGCTATCATGTGCTCCGTACTGTTACGACGCAGTCTTGATTCCATGGCCGCTCTAGAGCGAGATCGGAGAGTCTCTTTAGTCTGAAAAGCTCCATACTGCATTGTAACCCCACTCTAATTTTCTTCAAAGCAGCGACTCTAAAGTATTGTTCGGCTGTTTACCATTGTCCTTTTAGTGTTCCTTATTGATGATGTACCGGCATATTAGCTTCCCCAAAATAAAAAGTCTGAGATTACAAAGTTTTCAGCACCATGTCGCAACTTCCAGTTTACCGGTGAATGTCTTGCAAAGAGAGAAACACAATCTTGCTATTGAATTCCAATGAACTCTGAAGCGAAAGCAAAAAGAAACGTTGCAAAGGACAAATGGATGCAGAGAACGTTACAGACATACTCCACTGCAGAACACAAACGAAAATCACCAGAAGACAAACGAAATTTTTTCTCCGCGATTTGGAAAGAGCTTAAGTGGCAGTGCTTTTGCGCTGCTGGGTGCCCCTGTGTAAGAAGTAAGCGTACCTGATTTTTCGGAGCTTTTTAACGAAGAATTTTGACACGATTCAATGCTCCGATGCTGCTCCCAGCATAGTGAATCATTTTGTTTTGGTGTGCTCTCAATTGAACTGTACAGCAATCACCGACTTTAAAGATGTTATGGTATGAATTATTTTTTTGGAAGAGGAAAATAAAAAGCTAATAGCTCTCTGCCTAAAGAAATCCACTCCTCATCTCCGTTTTTCGGCAAATGTCTTATTGGCCATGTAATTCATGCGAATAATGGAATTTGATTGCGCTCGCTTGGTAAAATGTAGAAGCCCCCTGCGTGGCGTTCTGGACGCTTTAGATACATAATATAGAGCTTTAGATACCTAAAAATCAAGGAGCCATGCAATGCGCCATTGGTATTGCGCAAGGGCGATTCCAATGCATGTGCATTAAAAAATTTAGTGTTGGACGACTGACTTCTCAATCCCCGAAATGGTTAAAAGTATCGATGATGTGCAGGCACCGAACGTTCTGTTCACTTTACAACGGCGAAGTTTTCACTCATGCTCAAGAAAGCAAGTATAAACTGCTAAATTGCATTATCAACTTCAAAACGAAGATGCAGTCAATAATAAGTAATGTTTACACGCTTATAGCTTATGTGAAGCCTAATATTTTGAATGTCCTGTGCAACACGCATAAAAACGCCGTTTTTGGCAAACGCATAAAACGTAAGTGCACAGTCGTTACACAAGGTCATTTTCGGATATCCACCTTGCAGAGAACAGAACCATCCTTAACATTTCTTGTCTTTTTTTTCTCTGCCGTAAGAAGGAAATGCCTGCATACGCCTATAACTCGCAAAAAATATTAGGCCTGTCGTAACGGCAAAGTCGGTAAGTATATATATATATATATATATATATATATATATATATATATATATATATGCGGGTGTGTGTGTGTGTGAGCAGGGAGAGAGTTATTAGGTATACAGTGTACAGGCATTCGTGCATGCGTTATTGTATCAATACATAGTGCAAAAGCAACTACGCACGTAGTGATATCCTCGCAGCTTTGGAAACTCCACAGGCACTACAAGCACTTTGAGCTACGAGGGCCAACAAAAAATGCAGACGCTTTGTTTCGCTAAGCACACACACACGTTGCACGATACCCATAAAGCTGATATTTGTCTTTTTGTGACTCCCCTGAGGATTTTTCACCCTCGCAAATAGAGCAGGCGGGAAGCCACTCGTGGCCTTCGGGAAATTGCAACCTCAGCACGGTGGTTGCTGTTCAGACTTCGCATGATAACTAGGGGATCTCATAAGTGTAATACCACCAAAACCTTCGTACTAGGATAACCCTATTTCCTACAGCAGCCGTAATTGAGCGCAGTCTTGATGGCTTGGCGTTGTTGAGCTGATTTATCTACATGCTATACGCGTTCCCGTTTCTCGCAGTACGTAGTAATATTATCATAGTGATATAACTTGGTGTGCAGGGAGCACGCTCCACTTCTATTTCTTGAAGTAGAGGCATTGTTATCTCCTCTATGTTTGCTACATTTGTCTACTACCCGGAAAAAGAGAGAGATGAAAACAAGGGCTCTTAACCAGTCTTGACCTTCTTGTGCTAACCATAAAGATGAAAAAGTATTACATTTTTGGCGGTTATTCATCATCTCCGAGTTTGTGACGGGTGTTGCATTGTAAAAGATGGGTACCTTGGCGGCCACTCTTGCTACTTTTAGTTTAAAAAAACTCGTTATTACGTAAATATTTATGGTGTCGGAAAATTGTTCGCATTGCACGACATTTTAAACAAACCGTTGCCACAACTACAATAGCTGCGGAGAACTGAAAATTATGTGATCGTAAACAGCCAAAAAAAATGATAGGAATGGCGTAGCTATATCATTAAATCGCGGGAGGCCTGAAACAGTGAAACCTGACGATTTGCTTACTTATTTAGCAAGCAAAGGCCAATTCGCTTGCTTCTATGTCATATTTAGCAGTGAGCTAGGTGGCGCTCGATTTTTTCTACGTTTATTCTTAGCACATAGAAATTCGAATTAAACCACAGACACTGGCACCGACGACATGGATCTTCAAGCTACAGAGACTAAACCAGGCGCTGAAACCAAGCTTTCGTACC
Organism: Rhipicephalus microplus; assembly: GCF_043290135.1. NCBI lineage: Eukaryota > Metazoa > Arthropoda > Arachnida > Ixodida > Ixodidae > Rhipicephalus > Rhipicephalus microplus. The sequence continues at coordinate 130,742,202 of NC_134704.1, forward strand.
TCTCATAAATGTACGTGCTGCCAATTGTAGCTAGGCTCGACTTGATGGTATAGATGAGTTAATTTTGGTAGAACATGTCGCCGCCGAGGTTCAGCTTGGCGGAGTTTCATGGTTGTCATCAATTTCTCGCCCCAGCTGATGACGTCTTCAGTTTTGGACCACCATTGGCAATTACTGGGATTCAGCCATCTTCTAGAGCCCATGCCTGTTTGTGATTATGATGTTCTTCGCGGAGGCTGCCCGACACATAACCATAGGTCACACCAATATGGGCTAACATAAACAGCCTTGCCTTCAAAACAATGTAGTTTCTTTAAAAACTTTTGCAGGCCATGAACTGTTAGCAGGCCACGTTATCTACACGTCCTATATCCTGTCACGCTAAGATACCTCCTCGAAAAGGTTGCGGACAACGCTTAATGAAGCGACACAATGTCGATGTCACTAGCATAGGAAATTTTCGCTGATAGCCGACTTCAATATGCTTGTCCCAAACAGTTATCGTTTTTTACCATTAATTCATGAACTGAGCATTTATTATCGTAGTATGTGAATATGAAGCACATGTGATCTTCTAAACTCAAGTGCCTTTTATTGAAAATTATTCTATAAATCAATAACTCAACGACGTATTTATAAGCACTTGAGCACCATTACACCTTTAAAGAAGCCTGTGATTCAATAGCGCTGCACATAAGAACCACAACAAAAAGCCAGCAGTGTTCAGTAAGTATGAAGTTAAGAAATAGAAAGAACATGAAAGAACTGAAGATGTGAGCTATTCGTTACGGATGAAGAAAAGAAGTATAAATTTTGGGGCTCAGGTTTTTTGTTCAACACAATAATAATGATAGCAGATAATCACGCCAATAAAATATGGAGAATTTCACTTAAAGGAATTGCAGCACACATGTGCAGAAAGATTGCTCAGCTGAAATCTGGTAATTATTTCACGTACTATGTCATGACAACTGGCAAATAAAAAATGAAAAAATTGATTCGCACTCGCCATATTGAATATAGTGGCGGCGCTGACCTACTCTCCGACGTTTAAATGCACGTATATACCCCATAAAGTGGTTGGAGGGATAGCTTCCAAGGCAGAAAGTGGTAGAGCATCGGATGGGTTGTTCGAAGGTTGCAGGTTTGGCCACTGCTGACGGAAAGTTTTCTTTTCGTCCACATTTCCTTCTTCACATTAACGCTTTACTTGCCACTAATAACAATCCTTACACTTTCCTTGGCATCATTGTCTGTGTATACTAAGTCATATCATTTTAAATAAGAAATAAAAGCTATGAAGAACCTTTGCGGACCGTTCCTGCCTCTCTAAAATCGCCGAGCCATTGTCAGGTCTTCACTGTGCTGAAGTACGCACAACGAAGTTAGAGTGATTCTCTTGACTGTGGTCTTAAAACCTGTTCTTCTATGGTGGCCCAGGTTTCTGTTCTTGTCGGGAAAGTATTGTATCTTCGGAGTCGTTTTTTTTTTGGTTGGGGTAAATGTTTAGATTTAAATTCAGCTTCGTTTAGGGCTTTAAGATTTTGGGGCAACCAATAATCTCGTTTAGGTTGGGTATCAAATTGTCCAGGCCAGAGGGGTCCATAGCTACCTAAAACAAATTACTTTTCCTAGAAGCCTACTTTCCACCGTTCTTGTAGGAAGACTCTTCAGTCGGGCAACGTCGGCGAAAAAATTGGTGCTCAGACGAGGCTGCACTCTCGTTCGACTCGTTATACATTTATTGGGGGTTACATATGCGTAATTAAAAATAGTTAAAGCATATTTGCACTACAGTGGTGGCAAGCGGAAAAGATGAGTGGAGGCCGGCAGTCTTGTTCGTTACTCTGCCCTTTACTTTTTCTGTCCTCCTATTCTTTACTTTCCCTTTACCAGTTTCTTGTGTCGTTTGTTTCTCTCCATTTGTTTATATTTTTCTGACATTTCTCTTTCGTCATATCTCTTTCAATTCCTAGCTTGGTTTCAATTTTTTTTATTATGTGGCTCCACCTGCGCTACGCCAAGTGACGATCATATACGAAAACCCGGGTCCCTAAAGTTTTTCGCCCTGCATAATGCCATCAGGGCATGTTGCAATTCTTAGACAGCACTTAGGTAGTCTACGCAAACTGCTTAAAAGACAGCACCAAGCCCATACTCTTCCGAAATTGGAACACGTCTGGACAGCTCGATGGATTGATCGATGGATGTATCCGGCTGTTCTCTTTAGATCGGGCGGTGGCTCACGCCACCCAGCCATAAATTTAGTTACAATCAGTGTGTGTTTAAGGATTGAATTTCACTCGTACCTCGATTGTAGCCACCAATCAGTCAGCCTCCTCCTGGGTATTTCTACCCGTTTAAAGTCTATTTTGCCTTGACTGTCCCTAAACACCCACGCTTTGAAAAGTTTGGCGCTATTATCTTCGACTGTAAGGTGGAGCCCTTTCCAGAACATTATCAAATGTTCAGCTGTTTCCTCCTCCACTTCACACGCACTACATACCGTGTCCGTTCTTCGTATTTAGCTCGGTACGTCATGGTCTATAATATTCCCGTTCTAACCTTGAAGAGCAGAGAACTACCCCGAGAATGATCATAGATGTTTTCACTTGCGAGTTCCTGCTTAAAAGTTTGGTAGGTCTCCAGGGATGATTTCGCAAGCATTCCCATCTTCCATACGTCCCTCTCTGTTTCCTTCACCTTCTTTTTAACTGACGTTTTCTTTTGGCTGGGTATTCTGCTGTTGTCTAAATACCTGCATGGCAATTTTCGAGTTTGTTTCCTCCATTTAGTATCAACATTCTCCATGTACGAATATTCGAAAACTTTCCAAGCCCAACGCTCTTCTTCCATTTTTCTCGATCGCTCCTGAAATTCTATCTTGCTGCCAGCTTCCATGCACTCAAACGATGCACATCCCATGTCTGCCTGTGTCCCTAGATTCGGGGTACTCCCGTGTGCTCCCAAGGCAAGTTTATCTATGCCACGTTGTTTAATTTCCAATCCTGATTGAACTTCTGATTTCATGCTCAAGACCGCGAACGTCAAACCCGGAACCATCACACCTTTTCAAATCCCATTCAAAACGTTATACCTATTGTAGTTCCACAGCGTTCTATGTTATATTACAGCTGCATTCCTGGTGCCCTTAGTCATTACGTATTTTTCGTACTCCCTTAGATATTCAGCCCCGTTATTTATCCATATGCCAAAATATTTGTATTTATCCACTATTTCTAGTGTGACTTGCTGTATATTATGCTCACGGCCTTTGTTATCATTGATTACGATTGCTGATTTTTTCCTGCTGAACTTCAAAATTTAACCTATCTCCCTCATTACTACAGATTACTTTCAATCCTTGCAGATCTTCCTTGTTGTCGGCTAGTAATACTATATCATCTGCATACATCAATGCTGGTAATGATTGTTCAATTTGTTTTCCTTTCTTGGCAAAAGAGATGCTGAAGCCGAGTCGACTTCCCTCTAATTTGGCTTCTAGTCCCTGGAGATACATCACAAATAACAAAGGTGAAAAGGAACATCCCTGTAGAAGCCCGCGTTGTATATCTATCTGTTCAGATACCTGTTCTTCCCATTTGACAACTACCTTGTTAGATATCCTTTAGAAGATTAGTTATTCCATCTTCAACATCTAGTGTGTCCAGTTTTTTCCACAAGTATTATTCTTGAATCACACTATCGTAAGCTTCCTTGATATCTAGAAATGCCAGCCACAGGGGCCTGTGTTTTTTTTCCGCTATTTCAATACGCTGCATCAATGAAAACAGATTGTGCCCAACCTCCTTCGTCTACAGAACCCATTTTGTAGTTATCCGAAAACCACCTCGCTATTTCAATACGCTGCATCAATGAAAACAGATTGTGCCCAACCTCCTTCGTCTACAGAACCCATTTTGTAGTTATCCGAAAACCACCTCATTCATCACCGATGTCTGTAGTCTTTCCTTTACTATCTGCATCACCAGCCTGTAAACTACTGATGTCGCTGTTACAGGACGGTAGTAGTTTATATCGGCTTTATCCTCCTTTCCTTTATAGAAAATGCTAATCCTGCTCATTTTCCACCAATTGGGAGCTTCACCATCCATAATTGCTTTGCTCGCTCCCTCTCCTTAGTTTGCTTAGAGTTTGGCCCTAGTTTCTTTATTACCATGATTGGGGTACAATCAGGGCCTGTTGATGTGCTATTATGAACTATTTCCTCTGGCCTTTCCCACTCTCGTTGTCCCAGTGCAGCCACTGAGCTAATTGGTCAATCCTCATATGGTACAGTGCATGCAGTGCTTTCTTGGTGTTTAAATTTTTCTGTCATCATTGTTTTTATATATTCCATTGCTTCATCCCCTTCTAGTCTGACCCCTTCAATTGTGGTTATAAACCTGTGTTTCATGCCTGTCTTATTACTCAGAGAATTGAGATGGTTCCGAAATTTTGCAGCTGCCTTTCTATCCTTTTTGCTAACTTCCGCCGTCTATTTGGGCCCCCTTTATTGTAACCTTTTCACTGATCAAATCAGACGCTTCCCTTCTGCAGCTCAAAAAGTTACCCCATTTCTTTTTGACATCATCTTCCAGTTCACACCTCTGTTTAGCATACCTGTGTTCTCTGGAGGCTTCCTGCGTCTTACCATGACTCCCTTAACTTCCTCATTCCACCAGCTTTTGGGTTTGTGTCTGCTTTTCCCGGTTGATTTGACTCGTATCTTAGCAAGCTCTAACTCAAAACTCGAGTTAGATTTGTGTACGTCCACTCTGTTTTAGTATCCTCGGTGCTTATTTTCTCAATCTCTTTAGTTGCTATTTCTATTTGCCTTTCTGAAGAAATATTACCATGTGGTTGCTCGTGACGCCGCCTTTTCAATTTCATTTCTCTTCTAAAACTCAGCTTGGTACGTTTGTGATTACTACCTAAGCTTCTGGACCCATATTCATCTACGTTCATTACCCTTAGCCGATGATACAACTTATGTGACATTATTGCATAATCTATTGTCGACTGCAGCCTTCCCACTTTCCATGTTATGTGCTCTTCGCAATTATTAGTGCTGTTGCAAACGAATAAATCATGCCTTTCATACATAGCCATTAGTATTCTGCCTGTTTGGTCAGCATATCCATCCATATTTTTTATGTGCGCATTCATATCTCCTGATATAATTACCTCGCACTCTTCTCCTAGTTCGCCAATGTCATTTCCTATGCACTGCACCATTTGTTGACTTTCCTCTCCGGCTTTTGCTCCTGTCCACAAGTATACAAAGCCCAAGAGCGTCATTTGCCCTGCCAGTTTTCTTTTCAGCCATGAATGTTCCTTGCACTCCTACTTGACCCTTTGCCAGTCTGTACTTATATGAATTAATGTCCCAATACCACCTCCCTTTCTGCTGCCTTCTGTTCTTTTCAATATTCACACGCGTAGTCCGAATTGTTAGGAGGTTGTTCCATGTCCCTAAGATATGTTTCTACAAAATCATATACCATCGGCCTCTCCTACCTTTGCTGTTCTTCTATCTCTTCCCACTTCAGCCTATTCCTGTCACCCTGCATGTTAATCTGAATTGGCTAGGCCCTCATGGCTACGTCGATTTCCGCCCCAGACACTGCTTGTCTTAGATATTGGTGCCACTTTGGAATCGTATCTATCTGTACCACCTGTCAAAGAGTCCCCACCCTCTGGTTGTTTTCCTTGTTACTAGCTACCCTGCACCCCGAAGGGCCCGCGTGCCCCCCAAAAAAGCTACTGCGCGTCCTGCAAGTCATCAACCCACCTCATGACCTAGCCTCCCATCGAAGTGAATTATGTCTCGTGTAAAAGCACCCCACCTATGCACCTCTCTGTTTATTTCCACCACATCAAAGCCTTTCTCTCGACTCATGCGCCATATCCCTTGGTTTGCGTTGACCACCACTCTTTGCAGGTTGCCGTAACGCACCGGTACCTCCGGTATCGTGCATATCACTACCTGTACCTAAGGAGAAGTGCCGCGCATGTCGTCGACCCCTTGCGCCATTGTTGTCGCTAGTCCTGCCGTATCTTCATTTAGGAGATCGCTTAAAGCGCCTGCAATTATCACGAGGTTTCGTCCTTCAGCTGTAGGTTTAAGTTTCGCGCTCGCTTGCCTCATGGCTGCTTCCAGCTTGCGTCCAGGGAGCGTCCCTACTGCAACGCTCTTGTCACCTGTTACCCTCTCTTTGATTGCTTTTGCACATCAATTTAAATTCGAGTCCCCGGCGATTATCACATGCTGTGAATTTTGAGCTGGAGTGTCCTGCTTTTGGGGGTTACTTGCACCTGTGACGCCGGGTGCTTTGTTCGCTCCCAGCCCCCTCCCCCCACTACTTTGCTGAAGCTTGGTCTTGTGACCATTGAACTGGCTGAACCTGTTTACACTGAACTTGCTTGCTCTTCCTTCTCCGCCGTTCTGGTTGCCGGCGCCCTGCCGTTCTCTCCGTCGACCTCTCCTCTGTTCATCTTTGCTAGTGCCTCCTCGGCAGACTTGAGCCTTTCTCCCGTAGCCTTCGTTTTCTCTTGCTCTGTCGCCAACGCAATTTCCAGCTCGGTGATTTTCATCAGCAGTTCACTCTGGGAAACCATCATTTTCTCCCTTTTTCTCTCGACCTCAAATTGCATACACTTGGCGTCAGCCTCCTCTTCATTCGCGTCGGCTCTTAAGTTCATTTATAAACCCACCCCACATCCTGAACATTTTACAACGTTTTTAATAATGTCTATTTGACACCAATTACCCTTAAAATTGTCCCGCTCGATGATTACAAAACACGGCGTACGACGAACCCTGCCCTACGAAAATAAAGGAATTCTAATAAGCTCTACTAGAAAAATTTGCGTACTCGGTGTACGTGCACCTCGCCAACGGGGTGGCAAGAGAAAACACACAAACACACTTACACAAGCTAGTAAATACCTGAATTTTAGGCGACGAGACACCACCTCGCGTCAAGAAAAGAAATCTAAAATAAACAAACGTAATAGTTGTGTTTTCTGGCTTATTCGTGTTGAAATCTGAAGAAGAAAAACGCTACTCATATTTAGCGTCTGAAGAAGCATCTGCTAGTGTGCATATGGCCATTCCGGCGAGATCCAATCTATCTGAGCGAATCGCTTAGCCACCATCTTGTTTAGACAGCAAAGTAGTCTGCATCGTACTTGTGTATGATACGGTCTTCTAAGAGTTGTCTATTTTGCCGGCTACGAAAAAATTAGAATGGAACTTAAGAAGGCCGCCTTCCATTTAGCTGTCTATTTAGCCATCTACGGTGAGTATTTGAACACACCCAAAAAAGAATTCTCATGGGCGGGAGCACACGAGAATGCCACAGATGGCTATGCCATACGTTGTTTTGCCTGCAATACGCCAAGTGATGACAGCATATGACATCTCCGACCCCTGAAAATTTCTGCACCTGATAAATCACTTGCTCACATTCCCAATAGTCCGCAAGACCTCTCTTTGCACAAGAGCTGAATTCTTTAAAATTAGATATGCCCTCCATGACTGTCATGAACTGGTCACTCGTACATCAGCTGCTGTAAACGGTCAGATAATATATTCTGATGCTAAAAATGAGATCCTCAGATTCTCTAAGCTTCTTTGCGAAGTAGTCAGAAAAAATACAAACCACAGATGAATGAACAATGCTTCCTTGTATTCCTCACGGTAGAACTATTTGTTCGATGTGTCAATACACCTTGTTTTATTTTCATTTGATACTTAGATAAAAGAATTGACCGAAAGTCGCCCCTCAGTATATCTGACAATCACTCACAGTGTTTTAGGGGCGAAGCTCCTTAAAGTGGCACCCGTTCATTCCCCGTCGTAGTCGTAGTGCTTAACCAGTTTTACGCTTTAACCTGCAAGGTGGTGCTGGTGGGAGATTTCTCCTGTGCGTTGTTGGACAATAAAAAATTCGCAGCTTGCGCTTTAACTAAAAGCCGAATTCTCCTGTCTCTCATTCCCACTTAGCAGCCATTGGCATGTAAATTGAGCACTATCTGACAAGAAAAGGTTGCTAGGTTATACTCGCTGGGCGTAACCTTCTTGGTTTTAGAAAGGTTTAGCGAGCGTTGGGCTGCAGTGCCATGAATACAGTAAACTAGTATATACCATGAACTCGAGCTGGTTAAAGGTGGGAAGTAGACAAGAAGCTCAAGCCGTAAGAAAGTGTGTGTGTGCCACCTCTCGTTTAGTCCTTGGAATGTCCGCTGGATGGCTGTGCTTCTATATGCGGAATATAAGATGAAAAGATGCGAGATGGTGGTACTTGGATTGTTAAATAGATGGGCGATAGGACACACAGACGGATGCATGGAAAGATGCATGGATGGATGCACGGACGAATGGACGCATGGATGGACGCAGGGGCGGATACATGGACGAACGCAGGGACAGACGCATGGATGGACGTGCGGGCGCGCGAACAGACGCACGCACGGACGGCTGGATGGATGCACGGACGCTCACACAGACACATGAATGGACGGACGGAAGCAAGAACGAATGGACGGACGGATGATTTGCCCCACTCTCCATTATTCACCCCGTGGATATGATGCCATTTTTTGTCAAGAACGAATGTTAATCTCCTAAAGAGTTCCTTCCGGAAACCTGCAACCTATGCCAAGATCACGACATGCATAATGACAATCCATGGAAGCATCCCTGTAATTTCAGCGTGGACACAATTCCGTGTACATTAAAACGCCGGCAGGTCCTAGCGTTGTCTTTCCACTCAAGCGAGAGCATTATTTCAATATCAGCAGGGAGCATTTGTACCATTGATTCTTTTCATCGACCGACCACATCATTTGCCACTGCGGAAATGAAGAAAGCAGGACGGCTTTTCTTCGCGCTGTGCTTGATTAAAGATGCATTCTGGAGAAGAAACAGGCTAGAGCCGTCATTCCCGAATAATTAGGTGGGCCTTAACAAAGCACAATTTGACATCATAAAAACGATTTCGAGCATATCTTATAGCTCTAAGATTCATCGAAGGTGAAAGCCTCAATGGCGGCGCATTAGAAACTTAATATTCATGTCACATTCCAAAGAACGATGCTTCATATCTTCCTTGTCGAGCCTCCTCTGGCGTTGGATATATGTTGGCTCTGTCGCACAGTCCACTATGGGCCCTGACTCAGTGTCTTGCATTCCTCACTCATTTGCGTTTCTCCGTGGCAAAACGTAGGCCAATTCACAAGATTGTCACGTTCTTTATACACTGAAAAAAGGCAGGGTCACTCCATTCAAGCTTTCCGTAACATCACCTGCAACTTGAGATCACATTATTTGACTTATTTTTTACGTCAGGTTCATGGATTTTCAATTACATACTGAGCGGGTAACTTAGCTCGCTCGAGCTGCGTCACAGAGGTCGTGAGTTTTTAACCAATTCGTTTTTAAACTCTCCTATGTCAAGCCTTACGTAGAGGAAGAGTCAATTCTCACTGTGGTCTTCTCATTTGCCACATTGACGTTGGTCCTAGCTCATTTTCTCTATTTACTTTGTGGACTTTCCTGCATCTGTATGTCGAATAAAAATTGCACGTATACATTCAAGAGCCGTTTCACTCACTTGGTTTCTGGAAATTAAAAAAATCGACACGGAAGAAATGAATGGCTTTCATCAAAGCAGGTCTGCAATTGATAATGTAATCACCTTGATCTCATCAATTGAGGAAGAGAGGGCCTGTGTAAACATATGTACTGCGTTTTATTTGGATAATAAATCACTGTATGAGTTTGTTTATCATCAAGCAGTACTCGACGCTTTGGAAACACCTGGTCTTGGAAGACGAATTTACGTATAGATCGCAGACTATCTACAAGAGCCCCAACTTTTCGTGTGCTCTCTGCAGGACACAGTGGCGTTTCATTTCAGCGAAAAGGGAGTGCCACGAGGAGCTGTCTTAAGCCCGATATTATACAATCTAGTACTAATCCACCTAAAAGCAGAAAACCTGCCGCATGACGTATCACACTGTATGCAGACGATCTCTGCCTTTGGAGTGCGACGCATTTTCGTAGGGAGACCCAACAACATCTGCACAGAACGCTGGCAATTATATCGGCCTACCTGAATACAAGGGGTCTCAACCTGTCTTCCGACAAAAACGTTGCCATGGCTTTCGTGAGAAGGAGCGTGAAAAAATACTCATTAGTGTTGCGTGGTCGCATTATTCCATACGTTCACACACGAAGTTTCCTTGGTGTGACTGTTGACAGGAACCTTACATGGTCTCCTCCGACGAAAAAGCTGAGCGAGAAAATTTCGTCGGCATCGCACGTATTCCGATCTTTAGCTAAATCCCAGAGGAGCAGCATTTGCCAATAAATGGTGCCCCTCCATAAATCCTACGTCGACATGACGTTGTGAAATTACCTGCCTATCTTGCATATCATACCAGCAGGAGAAAACTTGATGCAGCACACAACAGAAGTCTTCGAGTATGTCTTGACCTTTCAAACCGATTGTCTCACGCAGGTACTGTGTCAGAAGTGAGATGCCGGCCTCTTGAAGTGATATGTTCTCAGGAAACAAATCGGAATTAGCTCCGTCACTTTATTCACAGCACTACCGACCTTCCAAGAAGCATTTCTGAAGCCACTTCTGTGTCCAGCTGCGGGCAGGCCGTTGAAAGCATGCGCACGTATTTCAATCCCTGCTCAGCCGTCACCTATTATGCCACGGAAAATTTTCCCCTTGGACTCTGTTACCACTAACAATTGTGCTCTATATTCCCGTAATCAGTGCAGCAAGGAAAAGGCCCCAAGCAGCAAACCATCAAAATGCGCTGGAGTATACGCACAAAGAATGTACTGTAGAAACACAGATGTTCACAGATGGCTCTACAACCCAACGTCGATCGTCGTATGGAGTTCATGTGCCCTTTACAGAAAACATCCTTCACGCTTCATCTAGAGAGCAACATCTTCTACGTCGGCGGAGCTATAAGGCTTTCCGGAGGCTTTGTTGTTTACCCTACAAAAAGATGCGCCGAAAAGATGGACAATATTTGCAGAATCTAAAGCAGCCCTACAAAGTATATGGAACAGGCACATGCATGGTAATTACCGTACATGTAACGTCTGAAATAACCTATCGTCATCACAAGGCTAATATTGCTGGACATAATGTTACATTCGAATGAGTACCCAGCCCAGCTGATATTTAAAAAAATGAAAGAGCGGGTGAAGCACCCGAATAAAACTTGAATACTAAAATTTTAGGAGAATATTTTTCCCCAAAACCATTGTTTTGAACCTTGCAAAAAGATATGCTCATCTTGAAAAAGTCTGCCTTGAAAATTCACCTCTTCGCAAAGATAAATTTGTCTTTTGCGTCGACCAAGAAGTGATTCTACATTCACTCTCTCGTCACCTAGAGGCCCATATCATCCTCGTCGACTGAACGTTGCATACACTAAGCGTAATGCGTTCTGCATAGGGTGGACCACAAGTCCCTGTTGTGATAACTGTTGAAGCTTAGAAACAGGGGAGCTAAATTGCTCGAGCATCCCGCGTACCACGACGAGAGACCCGTGCTTAAGGACAAATGAACATGATTTGCCACGACAAATTAATGTTACGCAACATGTTCGGGCCAGTGCTCGGACCTTCAAAACAGTGTCACATTGTACAGTCATTAGTCGATTACCTGTCCAAAATCTGCCTTGTAGGAAGGCTGTAACGATACGACAATTCACGTCAAAAATCTTAATTTACCTGTCACCTTAAAATTAAACTTTTTTCATCAAGTTCACAAGCATATTTCTTATTTTTATGTTTTTTATGTTTCTTTTCTTCCCCTTCTTCCCAAATTTTTTAGTCCCTTTGTCCATTTCAATACGGAGTGGCATTCCAGGAACAAAAACCTCTTTTTTTTTTTAAACAAGATGTCTGTCTCTTATTTCTTTTAAAGCTCCTGCCTCTGTCCTATCTTTCAGGTGCCTTGTTGGAAGACGACCGCGAGGACAGGGAGCAGGAGTTGGCACTGCGCTATGCCATCGACCGCATCAACAACAACAACGCCATCCTGCCTGCGTCAAGACTAAGGCTACTGACGCAGAGGTTGCCGCCCGGCGACGCATTTCACGCCTTCAAAACAGGTGCGTGGCGTCTTCTGTGGCTGTTCTTTTTCTTTTAAGCGCGGTCGTCGGGCTCAACCACCGGCGATTTCTATCTTCTTTTGTTTTATTCTTCACGGAGCTGTCTGGGAGAAACATGGGTATAGCTACTGCAGTAACGCGACAAGAAAAGCGCGCCAGACGTCGGGCACGCGTGCCGAAAGGCTTGACGCAGAAGGACAGTTCGAAAGAAATCACTGCAGCGGACATACGTGTCTCCGTCCAAGCAGTTCGAGACGTGAAGAACAATTTGCGAGTCCCCTTTGGAATCGCGCGAGGCACTAGTGAAAGTAATGTAAGGAACTTCTTTCATGACCCGCCATTCATTCACCTATATGCTTTATTTCTTTTCTTCGGAAATACGACACTCATTCATTCCAGCTACCCCCGTCTTCGAGTGTCCGGGAGTCACAAAAAAAACAAGTAGGAAAAAATCATAAAATGGAAAATGAAAAAAAAGAATGGTGGCATGATTGTGAAGTTTCGAAAGAACCGAGTGGAATCTGTGTGAAGGGAAAAAAAGCGTATGGTATATTTTTTTAGTCTTCGTTTGTACTTTATTTTTTCTTAGTAATAGTATCGGTGGGTGCAAAGACCGCATTGCGGGTATGCTGTAGTTCAAATCATTGTGAGATAAATATGCCAGCGAAAAAACAAGTCGTGAAAAAGCACACAAATCAACATATTTTGACAGGACAGGTGCCGCAGAAGGCTTCTTTCATTGGTCAACCCAAGAAGAAAAATAAATATGAATAAAATCACGAATCATTTTATATTTCGGCTTTTGGTCGAACACTATTTTGTCTTTTGATTGAAGACCTACGCGAATTACTAACAAAATTTTACGCACTGACGCGTACTCTAACAGCTGCAGCGGGTATCAGAGGACTAGAAAAGTGAAGTTACTCTTCGTAGTGTGGTTCTACTTTCACAAAGCATCGGATAGAGCGAAACTCATTTTCACTCTGTAGGAAAGGAGAGAGTGGAACTGCTTTATACTCTACCTCTCTTGAAAAGAGTGGAAGGCAGATATACTCTACAGCTATTACAGAGTAAAACCTGGTTAAACTCCTGCTCTTGATCTACCTATCGATGCACCGACAAACTGTGAGTGAGTCATAATCACTACCTAATAACCATATATATATGCCATAAAAAGTACTGCAATTTTTGTTGGGGCGTTCGAGACGAATACTAAAAAGAACAGTGTATCCGGCAGGTCTTAGATGATTTCAGCCCGCCAGAAGGCACTTCGAACCTAATATCAGCGTTTGTAGCTCCGTATTTATTTCGTTAAATAAAAAAATACGACCTCATTAGATTTGTCACGGTCGAAACTAAATTGAAACAGTGATTGCTTTTTTGTTATATCAATATTAATGTTTGTCGCTACCGACGTCGCGCATATAGGATCCTGCCGTAAGCCTAGTGTATGGTACAGCTACACAGCAGTATTCTGGGTGTAGTCGCAGGACTTGAACAAGAGTGACCAAAATTATGCCCATGTAGCTGACGACAAGCGAATTGCTTCAATTAGAAGTTCAGAAGTGAGATGCTTTTTACACTGAAATGACTACACCGCTTAGAGATTCAGTGCGAGTGCCACGCATACTTCCGGCTACGCTAATCTTTTTACTGCAAAACAAGTCAGATGGATGTAACGAGCTCGTGAGAGAAGGAAAGAAACACATGAACTACAGTCTGTCTAGTTGTCCTACGTGCGGATACACTCAAATCTGAGTATAAAATATAATAGGTATAGATAGACCACGGACATTCCTTATGATATGAAAAAATAAACGCTTAAAAGTCGTCTACCGGCTTGGTGTAGCGGTAACATGTCAGGCTCGCAGTCTCAAGAGCACTTAAACGTCCTAAGTACGCGCCTCACTCTGCGATATTTTTAGGGGCGAATCTTCTAAGACAGACAGACAGACAGACAGACAGACAGACAGACAGACAGACAGACAGACAGACAGACAGACAGACAGACAGACAGACGGACGGACGGACGGACGGACGGACGGACGGACGAAAGGACGGACGGACGGACGGACAGACAGACAGACAGACAGACAGACAGACAGACAGACAGACAGACAGACAGACAGACAGACAGACAGACAGACAGATAGTTGAACGCCCGGACGAACGGACGCACTGAATGGACGAATGGACGCCCGGATGAACGCACGTACGGACGCACTAATGGACGCACGAATGAATGGACCTCAATGCCAATGACTTCTTTGTGCGCACATGCCTTCTAAATAAGCACTCAAATGTATTAATATGCAGAATACCACGATCTGAGGGACGCAAATAGACTTGGTGTTTGCAAACTTCCCACTGCAGCCAGAACAGGAAACTCTCTAGCTTCATTTCACGAATCATAAAGCCGTAATAATGAAGGCACCTTCCAATCCAGCCACCATGACAACAAATAAATGAAAAGAACAAACAAAACAACAAACGAACAACAACGAAATAAAAGTTGAATTGTATAATATACGCACAGTCTAATATACGACTTGTATAATATTCGCATTGTCGTTGTTAGAACAGACTAGTTTTTCCTATAGGCACGGTTTTACAATGAAAAAAAAAAGCGATCATAGAAGGAGTTCGTAACTGTATCATGTGTACACGAGCCTTCAATTTCAAAGTGCGACAATCGATCAGTGATCGTTTTTAATGCTCGGTGAGACATTAGCCCCTTGCGTACATGATATGAAATTTCCAACAATGAATTGCAGATGATGAAAACACGAGAGAGAGAGAGAAAGAGAAAGAGAGAAATAAGTAAAATGAAGAGACAGGGAGGTTAACCTAAAAGAACTGGTTTGCTACCTTGTACGGGGGTGGGGAAAAGGCTCGGAAACAGGATAGAGATAGAAAAAAAATCAAATGCGCACAATTCAGGGAGTTTGGATCACAGTCGTTTGGACAAGCCGGTTGAACGCAAGAAGCGCAGAAGCACCTTCAGAGCCTTCTTCTGCGACATAAAGTCCTGTCGGTAGCGCAGGATTCTTTCTTCCGATAGAGGCTGGTTGTCCAGTTCAACTAGTGCATTGCAGAGTGAACGAGCAGTATACGAGCAGTATTGTGTGCATTCACACAGAATGTGCCAAGTTGTTTCGTCACTGCCACAATGGTCGCATGCAGCAGTTTCAGCCATTCCTATGCAGAACGCATACGCTTTGGTAAATGCGACGCCCAACCATAATCTGCACTGCATAGTAGCCTCTCGTCGGCGTTATTCCGGAGAAATTCGAAGACTAAGAGTTAGGTCTTAGGTACTTAACCGTGCATGGATGAAATGTGGCTCGTTTCATTGTGACGTGGTGCGCTTGCGAGCAAGCATGTGAAGTTTTCGTGCAGCGTCAGTTCTGAAAAGCGGAATTAACATTTGATCGCTTTCAGTAGGAGCCGAACGGGCAGCTTGATTGGCCCGTTCATTGCCAATTATTCTACAATGACTTGGAAGCTATTGAAAGGCTATTTCATGTCCTTTATTAATGAATTGGTGAGTCTTTTCTGGAATCTCGAATACCTGCTGTTCGTACGGGCCGTGGCGTAAACGTGATAGAAGGGTTTGCAGTGCCGCCTTTGAGTCACTGAAAATTGTCCATTTTTGTGGCTGTTTATCTCTGATAAATTGCAATGCAGCACGAAGAGCTGTGAGCTCTGCTCCCGTTGATGTCGTAAGGTGGGAGGTCTTGAATTTTCTTGTCGTGTCCTTTATTAGTATAACAAATGATGCTGTTGAACACTTTGGTAAAACAGAGCCGTCGGTGCATACGTGAATACAGCCTTCATACGTCTCCCATAACAAGAGCAGTAAAAGCTGCCTAAGAGCAGGTGAGGACATATCTGCTTTTTTCTGGATGCCAGGTATAGTTAGCCTGATGTTAGCCTGAGTCAGGCACCAAGGAGGAGTTGAAGGCCTGGCGGCGGGTGTGAAGCATGCTGGTGAAGAATCGCGATATGTGGTTACCGTTTGGCAAAATAATGGACATGGTCTGTCTGCTGATAAAAAGGCTAAGTGGTGGCAGGGTGTCCGAGCAATATGCCTTATATGTGTTCCGAGTGCCTCAACGTCGATATGTGTCGTGATAAGGTGGCCACCGGCGATTGCTATAGTAGCCATTGTCGACGTACTACGAGACAAGCCGAGGCAAATTCGCAGTGCCTGGGGCTGAACACTCTAGCGTTCGAAGGCATGTTTTGCTTGCATTGATCAATGCCGGTAAGCTGTACCACAGGAAACCGAAAAAACGTACCCTGTACAGCTGTATCATTGCACTGGGAGACATTCCCGAAGAAATAACCGCAAATTACGTTATTTGAAAACTGATCTTTGACCACTAATATAAGCCAAACACAGAGTCTGATCAACAGCGTTTATACAAGTATGTGTACAGTTTTTATAACTGCGGTTCCGATATTTGGAATGAGACACGGCTTCTTTCTTCGAAGCAAAACGTGAGGCAAGAGTTGAATGCCGCGTTAAACAGGGAGCATGATGTCGATTGTAAAAATTTTTCTGCCATGTGGCTGCAAAATTTGATGTATGATTCGTACGTTCAGTACTTCTGAGGGAGAAGAGAACGGTAGAAAAGGAGTTCGAGTTTATCTTTGCAGAATAAAAAAAATAGGTGCTTATAAGCGCATCAGAAGAAGGAAATCACATTGACACCACAACAATAGGAACACCAAAACAACTATTTCTGATATTGTTATTATTACTATTCTTGCTTTGTGGTTACTCATCTTCCGGCGAGAAGAGTACAGGAAGCGTTTAATCGGCTCTTTCTTGACGCTCGACCTTTGACGTATGTGGCTCGTTTATTTATTGCTGTATCTCAGTTTTTTTTTGTCTTTCCAAGTCCAAATCCGCTCTACACCTTACGCGCTTCAATAACATCACCATTTCCGTTCGTAATTTTCCTGACCTTTAAAGGTTGCTTTGACACTCAAAGGGACAGCGTCATGGACCAAGTATAAACAGGGCATGAGCAACATTTCAGAAAGGTGCAGCTGACCAAACGAGCTGAAGCGTAAGGAGCAGTGCTATCTGTCAGGCTGCTCATATCTCACAACGAACGTTTTGTACGTTTTTCTTCTTATTTTCTTGCAGCTGGTTCTCTTCTTCTTTGACTCACACGAAAACTTTGTCTCCACGAAATTTCTCACTATTACAAGAAGAAAATGGTATTGTTTTTTGTGCCTTGCAGAAAGTGCCATTTTTCACTATTCGCGCTCAATATTTGCTGGTACTTGTAGAGAACACTTGCACTTGCGAAGAAATAAATATTGAGAGCATTCATCACCAACTTCATCACCTGTTTATAATCATCATGACGTATTGTTCTTTGTCATCATCGCTTCTGATGACAAACCCAGATATTTTTCTTTGACTCGGGCTTGATCGGTTAACCCCTTATTCAGGACGTAAAAAAGGCAGGTGAATCATTGCATCTCAAGTGGTTCAGGCACGGGTTCGCAATATTTGGCAAATATTCGAACAACTTCTTGGAGGTTTCAAAAATTGTTTTTTAAACGTGTAATAGCCACGTTGTTACTTTAAATAAAAAATATTTGTAACGACGCAGATAACCAGTTTTCACGTAAGAAGTAGAAAGCTTACATCTCCACGCACTTAATTATGGCGAGTGGACGAAGCTAGGTCGTAAAGCCCATAACTACGTTGATATTGGCGACTAGTTTAAAGAACAAGCAGATGGACGGACGTACGCACGGATGGATGAATGGGCGCACTGATCAATGGACAGACGGACGGACGCACGTGCGAACGGATGGACTGACGAACGGATTAACGGACAGGTGGATGGACACACGGATGGACGGACAGAAGGACGGAAGGACGGATAGATGGATGGACGGATGGACAGATAAACAGGCGGATGACGCAGGTAGTTCTTTCACAGTTCTGTAGCAGGTGTCTTGATACGAGTGTGGACACGGGTAAATAACCACAAAAGGCTTGCTCCTAAAGAGATTCGTTCCAAAATGAAGTATCTAGGAGCATCGGGTTCTGTATTGCTGACTCTTTTAGCACTCCGCTCAATGAACGCAATGACGTAACAGCTGTGACGCGTGACTCATATCACATTACCAATTGCGATTTTACTGTGAGTTGTTACCTGACGCTTGTCCAGGGACGCTTGTTCAGTGTGCCCTTTTGAAGCATCTTTCGTTGTGACTCAGCGGGAGGCTGCAAGTTTCGAACTGCTTGTCTGACATCCCATTTTTGTTTTAGCTATCACGTTTATTGCTTCACCTTCTCGGTAAAAGTGTCATAGTTAGTAATGTCACTTTGCTTATTTCGTAAAGCTAGTCTATTGCTTCAGTCTGCCTGCAAAAGTTGCCCTTCAGAATACTGAAAAAAAAATGTCTCATAGTACCTTAGTGAACACCTTGTATTGCTAAGGCGAAGGACAAGACCATTCATTCACAATTCGAAATACTCTATGTTAACAATACAAGTCCGCATTCAAGGAACTGAAACTTGCAATACTTTATATACCTTAAACGACTGTTGGGACGCCAAGTACCACTACACAAAATCAGTTTTCAAGCAAAGCTTGTATTGAGTGGCTTGTTTACCTGATGCTTTTTCGAAAAGACCCGTTGTCCAACAGCTGGTGCCCGTGCACCAAGCAGTATTAAAAAATAGAAGGAAACTTCTTTCTGCGCTGGGTTTTTATCTTTAGAGCACGTGGTTGAAAAGCGATTGTCTTGAACACAAGGCCTCAAGGCTGTGATTGCCCAACGTGAACTGAACTGAAGCGTATAAGTGTGTTCTACCAATTGTTACAAGAAAGGATCAGGAAGCAGTACACTTGCGGTGGGTGCTTGATCTGAACATTTGTTTTGTTAGACAAATAAAAGCCACCTTCTGGTCACCATGTGAGGCCAATATTACATATCGAACATTTCAGCAATATTTCGACTTTGATAAAATTGAATTTCTAGCCCGTGTTTTCACAATTGCATGATTACTATTTCCGTCGGCCGTTTTAAAGGAGGACGCACGCTTCAAAAAGCATGAAAGGTGCAACGACAATTCTTCTAGAAACAGCGTTCCCAGGACAGTCGCTAGTTTTAAAGAAGGAAAAAAGAAAAAAAAAAGCAGCACATTATGCCTATCCAGCCAAGCCTGCCTCCATTTGCCCAGTTAGGGAAGGGCTCCCGATTTTTTATTAGCTGTTCATGTACTACATAATTTTCTTGGAGAGTAAGTATAAGATTGGAAAGATGTAAGTGACTAACGCAAAACTAATCACCATAAAAAGTGCTTATCTAAAACTGCGTTCCAATGGGACAGTGCTTGTAAGCCCATCTCACAAAAATTTTGGCATCAGGGGGGGGGGGGGGGGGGGCTGTTGGTTGTCATCAAGAAATTATTGTCTTGTCCATCACTAAAAATTGGGAAGGAAGCAACAGAATTAGGGTTAGAAATGTTCGTGCCAGCTACAATCGAATTCAAGCTTTATGTGCGGCCTTCACGGGATTCTACCAATCCGCTATGATACTGCTCAGAAGCTCGTCGGATAAAAACGTTATATAAATGTTATGTAGGGGAAGAAAATAAATATACTGCCTACTACCCAGCATCTCCACCACTTTGCAAGGGAGTTTGATAGCGACGCCAGGTAGTAGGCAGGCAGCCGGTACTGACAGAAATGCTCGAGCAGTCCAGCGTCTACAGCTCGTGCACACACTCGCGCTTCGCACTCCGAGAGAGATGGTCCCACTAGTCAGTGTCTTGCGAATTCCCCACTACAACTGAAACAATTCTTTCGTTCAGGTAAGCATCGAACCGAGAGCGTCTGCGTGACAAGCAGGTGTGTTACCTCAGAGCTACATCTTGTAGTGGATGGTGTCTCATTGCGTGGAAAGAGAGTTGACCAGGAATTAAAAAAGGAATTGAAGTTACTGCAGGCTTAAAAGGTCTACTCACTACAAAATGCTCAGACATAGGGAACCATGATCAGTTGCAAAAGCATCGACATAGGTAGCAGCTGCGTAAATTTGAGTGTCGCGTTGACGACGTGTAGTAGGCTCTTCGCTGATTCGTAAAAGGAGGAAATATGGCGTAGTGGGCACCAAACCACTGTACATGTAGTAGGGATTCCAGGATAGCCACTTAATGTTGCACGCACAGTCATCCGTGTTCTTGCGGCAAGGAGAACCGACACTGGGTTGCAATTGAGAAGTAGATGCGTTCGAGGCCTGACTACACCATCGCGTTCTGCTCTTAATCGCGAAGTTCAAGTGTCCTCCTACTTTTTATTACTTCAGCTGAAAACTAAGAACAATAAACTCATTCCACCATTTCCAGCATACATGTTTGATGAGTGGTCGAAATTTAAGGGAGCTATGTAATTTAGGAAGGCTTGCAGTGGCATGACAGGTGATGCCGGTAAGTAATATTGTGGATTCCATAATTACGAGAAATACCGCTGTCGTTACGCTACATGACGCTGTTCATAACATTTTTCTTGTGCTGTGTCTGAACGAGAAAGCCGTACTTGTGTACTGATTGAAATATATTTAGTAAGTTGGGAGACATGTGTTAAGACATGAGCAAAGATAATTGAAGTACAATCGATTATTAAATTACAGGTTTCAATAACAGTATTCTTGCAAGCAGCCGTAAGTTTGAAGAAGTAAACGTTGGTAGAACGAAAAATTCCCGCGATGTCATGTCGGCGTAAGGACATTCGTATTGGTCAGGCCAGCCACATTGGTCCCGATATCAGAGCAACAATGCGACAAAGGTTTGGGTCAAGACACACTTCTTGTCATGAACCTTTACTAAGCTTTTTTAGATGCGAAAAATAGAAAGCTTTGCACAAATACGTGTTTTTTTTCTGTATACACTATTCTGATGATTAAAGTAGTAAAGAAGTCTAGAATATCCACGAAGTGAATGATAATGAGTGGGGCGAAGCTTCGGAAAGTTTTATAGGTAAATCATAAATTGTCCGTTCATTCGTCCATCCGTCCGTCCGTCTGTCTGCCTATCTGTCTGTCTCTCTCTATGTTTGTCTGTCTGTCTGTCTGTCAGTCCATCCGTCCATCTACTGAACACTCCAAGTACCACGATCTTTCATCTTTTCGCCATATATTCATCATACACAAGTAGCGCCATCTAGCGAACATTCCAACGACTAAACGAGAGGTGGCTACCTACTACTACTACATACAATGAGGACGCACGGCCCATGGCGTAAGGAGCGGCGCCCCTAAAGCACGAAAGTCTTCCATGATAAAGATGCTGGGTCGCTGGACAAAATTGGGCGCTACTTCAAGTTTTCAAGGGTGGTGCCGGCTGATTAAATACCCAAGCTGGTGGCATCAGCGTGCCTTTGCTTCGGTTAACTTAACGCTGGGCGGGCCTTTCCTCTTCTCTCAGTACCACGGTGTGTGCTTGAGACGTACTAGCAGTGGTTTCACCGGCACAGCCAATGGCGCTTTTGCCCTCTCCTCCGCTACACACCACCTGCTCGTTAAACACCACATATCAATCAATGAACTCCACCTGCTCCACTTTCGCCACAGTCTTGCATTTGCTCTCTTCTCTGCTAGGTTTCACCATCGCGGCTTGGGTACCTTTTATCGACCAGGCTCAATACGCTACACAATGTTTCTCTAACATCCGCTTATCTTCATCATGGTTCAAATCGAAGGGGGAGAGTGAACGCTGGAAAACATTCTGTGAATCTCAAGACTCCCGGGAGCCACTGTAATATACTTGAAAAGCAGTTCGTGGTCTTTGTTTCTCTCCACAAAAACGGCACAATTTTAGAGCTTTGACACTTCATCGTAGATGAACAGAACTCGATGCGGCTGACGAATATTGCACGAGAGTCGCCGGGAATATTATTTACGAGAGTATCGACGCCATTATTGTTTCTGAGACTCGAATACCTTGAATGAACATGCCGTTCACTGTTGAAGAACTTGAAGGTGCAATGGCCACTCCTAAGCGCACATCATCACTAGGATCGCACAGTATTACTTTGGAACATCATGGCCAACACGCTAAAAGAGAACTTGTATCGTGCTTCAGCAAGTCCTGGCATAGAAGCACTGTTCTCAGAGAGTGAGAAAAAAGTCGAATAATACCGCTTCTCGAACTGGAAAAATTCCTATTATACTTGACTGCGTATCGCCCTATTGCTCTCGCAAGCTGCTTTGTAAAAGTGATTGATAAAATGGTGGTAATGTCCAGAGTGGTACTTAGAACGCCACACCATTTACCCTGCCTGCATTGCAGGCCTCTGTCGGGGCCGCTCTTCTACCTACAGTGTCTTTGACTTATCACGTTTGATCAGCAAGAAAAAGGTCGTAGGCATACATTGCTTGCACTGTTTGTTGATGTGGAAGGTGCATATGATAACTTAGTCTATTATGTCATCCTCACTTCTCCCCGAATAATGGACTTTGGCGGACGAATGTTTCAATGTAAAAAGGACTATATAACTAGCAGGTTGTTTTTTTGGGCTAATGGATGAGCGTAAAACTGCTGAAAATTACACCTACCACAGTGTACCTGAGTCAGGTGTATTAAGCTCAGCCTCGTGTAATGTCTCCCTCTTGCTCCGGTGGAGGTTCTACCATGGTTGGTCTGCCTATCTGTATACGCTGATGACATTTGCCTCTGGAATGCTGCAGTTACTAGCCCTGCAGTGTGTGCTCGATTACAGCGGCTAACAACCCTGACAACAACCTACCTTCAAAAACAAGGCATGACTATATCAACCGAAAAGTGTGCATTTATTTCATTCACGTGCATATAAATGACACCATGTACCCTGTCTACATGAATGGGCAGATTTTCAAATATGCTCGGATGCATCATTTCCTCAGTTTCATAACTGACGGAGGTATTTCGTGGAGCCCTCTTTGTGCGTACTTGAAGCGGTTGCTAAGTGCTGTGCGTTTTTTGAAATTCATGTCAAGTCAAGTCAAGTTTATTAAATAGTTCAGTAGAGTTACATGGTTAGCGTTATTACAGCAGGAGGTCCCAAAGTTTCAGAGAAACTGACAGGGGGACCTTCTATGGCTACATGGATGGGGTAATTACAAAAAGTACAGCAATAGTATACGGTATTGTAAGTAATAATGAATAATCTTGATTATCAATAAAAATACAATCAATACACAACATAATGGTAATACTCACTATTGAAAAATAACAAGGAATTAGTCAAAAGCAAGTGAAGACAAAAAACAATATTATTGAACTCTACGTGACAAATGCAAAACGTTTCATTATCATTGTTATCAATTATACAAAGGCAAATTGAAGTAGTAAAATAGCACAGAACTGTGGAGAGCTATTAACAGTTAACTACACAAATCGGATGAGTGGAATAATTCCTCAACGTAATATTTCTTACTGCGCGAAGTGAAAATATGGATGTTATGCGATGATTTCAATTCAAAAGGCAATGAATTCCAAATGGCTATGCCAGTAAATAAGGTTGAGTAAATAAGGTTAAGGTGCGAGAAATGATGAGGAATCTCTCTGAGCTGCATGCCAAAGTTGTACAGGGCCCGATTTCTAGAACTATTGCACTACAGCTTGCCGGTATGGTTGCATACTTGCGAAACCAATATTGGTTCATTGGACAGTTTGCTGGGTCAGGCTCTGCGTATTCGCCTAAAGCAGCCCCGATAGGCTCCTACATGTGCTACAATTGGGCTTGCCAAGAGTCATCCGGCCAAGACATACATCATTATTGAATGCCTCAGAAAACAGAGCACACATGCCACATACCTCCCACGTCTCTGACCATCACTTAGCCATTCTACCCTCCGAAAGACCACGTGCTACGTTTTCAGACAGCATAATCAAGCACCTACACCGCATGCCGTCAGGATATGCGCCAGCTACGCGAATTACAAGTGCCTTGTAGTCCATCGACCATCCAGAGGTACACCAAGAAATCCCAAGTATCAGAAAAAAACCAACCACTTCAGAGTAGCATTGAAGCAAGCAACACTGACTTTATGACATGAGACATGCCTGGACCGAATTCAGATATTTACTTATGAGTCAGTCTTGTCCACAAGCTCACCAAGTGCCGCTGCATTTCCAGCTGCAGCAACGACAATAAATGTTAAGCTGTTTCAATACAGTTTAAACTACGTCTAGGGCAACGGAGCTTTCTGCAATAAGAGCCCCTTTACCATGTCTCGTTCAAGAGCTCCATGCAAGTGAGTCATATTCCTAGATTCGAAGGCAGCACTTAGATTGATTGATTGATTGATTGATACGTGGGGTTTAACGTCCTAAAACCACCATATGATTAGGAGAGGTGCCGTAGTGGAGGACTCCGGAGCCTTCGGGCAGCACTTCAAAGTTTACAGTAAAACAAGTGTATGAGGACTCATCAGCGATTGGTGCATGAAATAAGACATTGTCGCCACCAAGCTACAGCGAGAGGACGTCATAGTATATATCAGTGTCTGGCCGGACATATCGGTAGTTAATAAATGCGTTGCTGGGCGATTTTTACATGTGTAAAAATAAAAGTAGAGCGCAAATAAAGATGGGAGCGTTCTATCCTGTCTGCTTGTTTTCTGTGTCCCGTCTTTATTTGCGCTCTACTTTTATTTTTAGACATCGGTATCACTGGGAATAAATTAGCCGACGATGCAGCCCGCTCAGCCCAGGATGGAATCAGTGTAGTTACGATTCCCTGTCATAGGACTGATACGGCAAGACAAAATTATTTTGCTGTCTCGGAATCTTACAGGCATGTTTTACTGTCTTCCAGCTTCCAAAGGTGTCACCGATATGAACTTGGTCCTTCGCTCAAATTGCAGCTATCATCGAAGCTTTCCCACTCCGATCCGCCACTGCTATGGTGCCTTTGGTTGGCTGTTGCACTTGAAAAGGTGTCAAAGGCTTTCTCGTTTCACATCAGGTGGATACCTCAACACGCGACTCCTGCTGGGCTGAAAAGACCGTCGAGCACGTACTGAGTAGCTGCGCTCGCTAAGACTTCAAGAAATGCCTGCTCCTGATGGTTTGTGACCCAACTGAACTCCAGACCATTTTCGGTACACGACATTCTAGGACCTTCGACGCATGCTTTCATAGTGCAGAAAGCTACTAAAGCGTTACTGAGGTACCCGAACATGACATATCTGAGCGACCACCTGTAGACTGCATATGCTTCCCAAGTGTGCTCAAGATTCTGTATATCATTCTTCCCTTCTCTTCTATCCCTTTCTCTCTTTATCATTTTTCCCAGTGTGGGGTAGCAAATCAACATGCGTCAGATAACCCTCCCTGCCTTCCCTTGCATATATATTTATATCATCAGGCTTTACTCTCGCAGCTGGAGTAGAAAGTTTAGATAAAATATAACCAGGGAAGAATCTCAGTTGTACCCAGCTTCAGGGTTAAAATTATTGAGCCGTTGCGCTCTGTGAAGGCGCATCAAAAGTGAAGCTGTGCTCTTACTCTTCAATGATGTGATGA
Organism: Rhipicephalus microplus; assembly: GCF_043290135.1. NCBI lineage: Eukaryota > Metazoa > Arthropoda > Arachnida > Ixodida > Ixodidae > Rhipicephalus > Rhipicephalus microplus. The sequence continues at coordinate 130,767,901 of NC_134704.1, forward strand.
AATATTCAGACAGGCCCACAACATTCACCAACTGCCAAGAAATTAGCAAAAAGCATCTCCCTAATTTTTCTAGTCCTCTCAGTTTTTCACTTTAGCAGCACGAGTCGTCTTGTCTGCATTGCACTATGTGCCTAAATAATTGTGCCCGAACTTGAGGACCATTTCCAAACTTGAGGACCTTATTCTCCCGTTCGCGTAACTATCGTAGACTAGTGGAAAATAGCGTAGTTTCCCGCTAATGCAATTCCTTCTAAAGCTGGCCAGACACCAACAGTGCAACTGCGGTCACAAGAGTAGTTATAACTTTTTTGGAAACAACTGGACTATTTGCGCGGTTATAAAATATGTCTCAGCTAGAAAGAACACTACATACTCACCTCTCTATCTCACCATCGTCATACATTAATCTTTTTTCCCTTTCCCTTCCCCCAGTGTAGAGTAGCAGGCTAGAGCAAGCTATCGCTCAGGCCGACCCCTCTGCCTTTGTGTAAATAAACTTATCTCTCTCTCTCTCTCTCACTTCTAAAGTTTTAGTGGACAAGGAATAAGTAGTGCGAGTGGCCCTGTTCCTGCGAACTATGAAGGTATTTCAAGTGGCAATGTTGTTTTTTCTGGGCTTAATGGTAGTGCTTCAAGTTTGTTGTGTCATGCTTGTCGTATCCCTTATGTTGTGCGTGTTTGTTACGTGTTGTGATGTAATCTTATTATCCTCGTGTGTTTTAACTTAACTGCAGATAATTAAACTAAAAAAAAACATCCTAGCTCTGTGATTGAGTACTGGGCTGCTACACAGAGGCATTGCTTTCCAATTCTATTATGTCCTGGATAACTTTTGTTTAGTTCGTTTTTCTTTCTTTATTTGCCACGAGAATGGTTACGAACTGTGGCTGGGGAACACTATGGAGCCAAGTACTGCTGTTGTGTTCTAATAAGAGTTTCTGCGCTAAGTTATTGGGTTCAGTGTCGTTTCACTCAACAGAATAAGACTTTCCTGCAAGCCACTGTCGTCAGCTGCCAGCTCAAACAGCTCACACTCAATCTGCATGACCTACCATAATGTCTACGTTTTCTTTACTTTAGCGCCAGTAATTGAAGAGAACAGTAGGTGAATTTTAACCGAAAATTTTCGTTCAGGCACGCCAAGTGATTAGGCTTCACTGTCCATAGATGAGTGCGCCCCTGTCGTTGGAAACCGCTTCAATCTCAGTTGAAATACACAAGCCTCAATTATCCTACTGGTTGCGGTTTGCTCTCTTTTCCGCGTGACATAAAGCGGACTCTCACCACGAGCAATACCAATTTGAATCAGTTGGCTAGCAACGGAAAAAAAGGTTTCCACTCTCACGATCTCTCTGACGTGGCTTCTTATGATGCCGTATGGCTGTGGTTGTTTTTTTTTTTGTACTGTACGTTTTCTTGGGGTGTTACGCACAAACAAGTGCATGCATAATATACGCAGAAGCGCCCCGAAGAATCACGTAGCTTCGCGGGGGGCCAAATAATATTCAGGCCTCAACGAGAAACAAAGTAATGCGTCTATTTACAAAACGCCCTTGTTCGCAATTATAGCACTGTCGTATTCTGGGTTTAGTGCTGCTGAATTTGTATTGAGCATGGCAGCAGCGGCAATGAGGAACCGCGTTCACCATTGATTGTTCAGAAAGGGAGCCTGAATGCGGGAATGCGTTGCTCGTGTGCAATCAATTGGGAGCGTTAAGTTACCGAGAACAGCTGTCTGGCCACCATGAAGTAACCGTTACGTTGCCGCGTTACGAGCCTAGCGGTGGCGGGGATGGGTTCGACACTTCCGGGGCTTACTTAACGGTGGTGCAATGCTACTGCTTGAAGGTATGAGCACGATTATGGTGCCATCTGACGAGTCTTTCCCTCCACCTGAAGCTATGCTATGGCAATTCTTGCGTAAAGGCTCATCGCGATGGCGTTCCGCGCATCGCATTCGAGCCTATTCGGTACCAGGGAGTTTTATGGACGAAGCTCCTTAAAGCGGCGCTCGTTCGTCCATCGTCGTAGTGCGTACCATGTCTTACGCTTTGACCTGCTAGGTGGTGCTGGTGGGAGATTTCTCGTGTGCGTTATTGAACAATAAAAAAATTGCAGCGTGTGCGTTAACTAAAAGCCGAATTCTCCTGTCTCTCATTTTACCCCTTAGCAGCCATTGGCATATACATTGAGCACTATCTGACAAGAAAGGGTTGCTACGTTATACTCGCTGGGCGTAACCTCCTTGGTTTTAGAAAGGTTTAGCGACCGTTGGGCCGCAGTGCCATGAATACAGTGAGGTAGTATATACCATGAACTCGAGGTGGTGAAAGGTGGGAAGTAGACACAAAGCTCAAGCCATGAGAAAGTGTGCGTGTGCCACCTCTCGTTTAGTCCTTGGAATGTCCCTTGGATGGCGGTGCTTCTATATGCGGAATATATGATGAAAAGCTGTGAGATGGTGGTACTTGGAGTGTTGACTAGATGTACAAACGGACACACAGACAGATGCATGAACGGACGTACGGATGGCTGCAGGGACAGACGAACGCATAGACGGACGCAGGGGCGGATGCATGGACGAACGCAGGAACGACGCACGGATGGACGTGTGGACGCACGAACAGACGCACGCACAGACGGGCGGATGAACGCACGGACGGTCACTCAGACGGATGCACGGACGGACGGAAGCAAGAACGAATGGACGGATGAATGCGTTGTCCCATTCCACATCATTCACCCCGTGGATAAACTGCCATTTTTTTTCTTACACCGCGTTCAGGACATGGTCTCAACAGCTGCTCCTTGTACATGTTCATATAGCTAAGTAAAACGGCTCGCGTTTGAAGTTGCCGTTCTCTTCGAAGTAGTTTCAATTTGAGCATTTTTGCTTAAGGTTACGTTTTCTCTTGCTGCAAGAGAGGTCCGCACTGCTCATAACATTGCAAGGGGATACTGCCGCTTCATTGGGGCTTGTTCAGTGCCTGTGCATTGGTGGTTCTTCTTTATTTTTTCATGGTATACCTCCTCGAAACGTAATTTGTGCCTCTTGCATACCAAATGAAGGGCATGCATTCAACAACTAATGTAACGTTAATTATTTTTGAAGTTAAACTTTTCGAGTGTGCTCTAGTATACGATCACCACCACTCCAAACGTGTTAATTCAAACGTGTTAATTATTTCATTGACGCCAACCAATCCCTAGTTACGCACATGCAATTACCCGCAGTTATTAAATCAAAGGTTCATAAGATGCGCTTTTTCTTGATTCGTGGACATACCTTCGACAACATTAATGAAAGGGCGGCGGTTAAGGCGTTAATGCGACTCTAGGCACCAATCACATAATACGCTCCACTGCCTCTTCAGTTGCCGATAATGATGTCTCGCTGCTCTCAATAGATGTTTATTATGCTTTTTCAAATTAAGGCCTTCCTAATTATCGCATTACTATAAGTTGACAAAAGGCCTAACTAATTCATGTGTTTTATGAGTTCCTTTTCTTTCCTGCTCAGCCGTCTTCTCCAAATGTGTCGGTAATTATTGTGCCGAAAGAAAGTAACCACGTAGACACCGTGGCACCTTGGAGAATTCGTCAGAGACCGTGAAAGCCAGCGACAGGAATATGCTAAAAGAAGACCCTGTAGTATGTTCTTTCAATGTTCATGTATTTAAGTATTAAAATATATAGCGTTAAATACTCCACTTCTAGCAAAAGTAGAAGCTGTCCGGAAGGAACGCCAGCTCATTTTTTGACACTCTCCTACCCACGGATAAAGTATTGTAGTGATGACAAGTTGCTATAGAGGCACGGAAGCTTGGGCTAGATAGATTGTAAGGCATAGGAAACCATTTTGAAGCGCGAAAAAAAAAACAAGAGCGCTAGAAAACAGTGGACACGAAGAGTGACAAGTTGAAACTGAAAAATTATTACAAGAAAGAAAGGAAAAAACGTACACCCATTTAGATTGCACACATGCGTGCACACTTGCGCAGACTGCTTGCAAAAGGCCAACCCACCCGTACACAAATAATCACTTTCATATGATACCAGACTTATGCTGTAGAATACACTTACATTCCAGCATGCTTGCTTGCTTGCTTTCTTGTACTTTTATGCTACGAACCACGGAAAATAGGCCATCAAACCGGCGGTCAATGTAATCGGTAACAGGCAACTTCACATTAGGATGAAAAAAACTTTGTTTAGACATCTAGGGTATATAATATTGGGCAGTCATAAGGCTACCTCCGATAAAGTAGATAAAGAACTATTATTTGACAAGAATTATTGAATGATAATTCCAAATACCTAGAATATTATTTGTAAGGAATCTAACGAGCAAACCATGTTGTGCCTCTAAAAAATTCGCAAACTCCCACAGACAGGCTCATTCAAGGCTGTCGTGCACTTCCGTTGCCTTTCTCTTTTATCAGAAAGGCCTCGACAATTTCTCTTGTTAATTTGCTCTGATGTCTGAAAACTAGAAAGATGTCGGGGACAGCAGGTTCACATTCGCGGTCACGGCAATGCATCGTTAAAGGCGAGTAGGCTGTTCTGTCCTTTAAGGGAGCTATGGCGCTAGATCTGACATTCAGGCAACGGCTCGACTAACCAACGTAGCGCAGCCCACACGTGAAAGGGATGCGATACACCGCCCTCTGTTTACAGGGCATAAACTGCAAGTCGTGTTTTGACGTTGCATTGATTGCATTGTCCACGATCCTCAGAGCTAAGGCACCTCTGCGAAACAGGATAAATACTACCTAATATATCCTTTGCAGAAAAAATCACGTCAACTCCGTGTCAAGCGGCAGCTTTATTTAGGTGGTGCGAATATTCGTGAAAAAACGAAATAATTACAAATGGCTGTTTTTTAGTGTCAGAATCATCTGTTGGTCCTTCTAAGCCTCTGAGGCAATCACTGCATTTGGGCACCCTGCGTTTTGAAACTTAGCTACCTGTTTCTGCAATCTTAGTTGCATGAGGTTCTCATCTGACCTGCTAACTGCGGAATGTATACAAGACAGAGTAATGCCGGTTTTCACGAGTTTATAACGGGATGATTTAAAATTTAGCAGATTTTATTAAACCGGAGAAGATACATCAAGCAAGTATGGGTATTATGAAAAAAAAAAGATTTGCAGATCGAGGTAGTGATTCACGTTATCTTGTGGCAACTCAAAGGTGACATTCAGTCCTAGACCTTGTTTCCTGAACAGTGGGCATGTCAGCTGGCCGCAGGAAGCAGCGATGTCAAACCCTTTCGTCTTTTTAATGCAGATACTTCTGCTGGAAACGTCACGGACGGCCAGCGACTATTCACCGCTGTACCTTATCGCCACGGATCATGGAAACTGCGCAAGGGATGCACTACCCCACGTGGAATTCAACTGGACACCGCCCCCTACATCGACCGATATAAAGACCCAACGTGCGCAAGACTGCTTCAGTGGGCATGTCAGCTGGCCGCAGGAAGCAGCGATGTCAAACCCTTTCGTCTTTTTAATGCAGATACTTCTGCTGGGAACGTCACGGACGGCCAGCGACTATTCACCGCTGTACCTTATCGCCACGGATAATGGAAACTGCGCAAGGGATGCACTACCCCACGTGGAATTCAACTGGACACCGCCCCCTACATCGACCGATATAAAGACCCAACGTGCGCAAGACTGCTTCAGTGGGCATGTCAGCTGGCCGCAGGAAGCAGCGATGTCAAACCCTTTCGTCTTTTTAATGCAGATACTTCTGCTGGGAACGTCACGGACGGCCAGCGACTATTCACCGCTGTACCTTATCGCCACGGATAATGGAAACTGCGCAAGGGATGCACTACCCCACGTGGAATTCAACTGGACACCGCCCCCTACATCGACCGATATAAAGACCCAACGTGCGCAAGACTGCTTCAGTGGGCATGTCAGCTGGCCGCAGGAAGCAGCGATGTCAAACACTTTCGTCTTTTTAATGCAGATACTTCTGCTGGGAACGTCACGGACGGCCAGCGACTATTCACCGCTGTACCTTATCGCCACGGATCATGGAAACTGCGCAAGGGATGCACTACCCCACGTGGAATTCAACTGGACACCGCCCCCTACATCGACCGATATAAAGACCCAACGTGCGCAAGACTGCTTCAGTGGGCATGTCAGCTGGCTGCAGGAGGCAGCGATGTCAAACCCTTTCGTCTTTTTAATGCAGATACTTCTGCTGGGAACGTCACGGACGGCCAGCGACTATTCACCGCTGTACCTTATCGCCACGGATCATGGAAACTGCGCAAGGGATGCACTACCCCACGTGGAATTCAACTGGACACCGCCCCCTACATCGACCGATATAAAGACCCAACGTGCGCAAGACTGCTTCAGTGGGCATGTCAGCTGGCCGCAGGAGGCAGCGATGTCAAACCCTTTCGTCTTTTTAATGCAGATACTTCTGCTGGGAACGTCACGGACGGCCAGCGACTATTCACCGCTGTACCTTATCGCCACGGATCATGGAAACTGCGCAAGGGATGCACTACCCCACGTGGATGGATGGATGGATGCTATGAGCGTCCCCTTTATAACGGGGTGGTGACAAGTATGCCACCAGGCTCGACAAAAAAAAAACCTTTTTTCCTTTTTTTTTATGTTGGCCTAATGCCTCTACTTCGATAAATTCTATCTTAATGGAAAAAAGGTAAATTTTCAGCTTAAGTTCTCTGCCATTTACGGCACACTGTCCATATTTTATTTTTCCAATATTTATTTTTGTCCTTTCTCTCTAATTTTCTGCCACCAATACTCTAACCGTCTCTTACTTATTTCAATTGCGGGTGTGTTCAGCTTTCCATTGTTGTCCCTAAAACCCAAGGCTTCCTGTAGGCTCGTGCCCAAACGTACACCTGGGTGGATATCTCCACATTCAATCAGAACATGCTCCGCCGTTTCCTTATCTTTCCCGCAGCATGTGCATTGTTCTTCTTCTTTACTGAATCTTGCTTTATAACTACGCGTTCTAAGGCAACCCGATCTCGCTTCAAACAGTAAAGCGCTTCCCCTTGAATTATCGTAAAATGCCTCCCTCCTTATTTCATTTTTGCCCTTTCGGTAGTTACTCAAAGCCGGTTTTTTCTCCATAGCTGCCATCCAGTAAATCCTCTCCGCCTCCCTGACTTTTCCCTTAACGCTCTTTGTTGACATATGGCTCACAATACCAGCCGTATATTTACTAGTGAGTCTTCTAGTTCTTTTTCTCCACTGTGTGTCCACGCTCTTCCTATACAAATAACGGAACACCTTCTCTGCCCATCTACTCTCCCTCATATTTCTTAGCCTTTCTTCGAACCTTATTTTGCTCTGCGCTTCCCTCGCCTCAAAACCTGCCCACCCCATATCGCCCTTTACAGCCTCGTTTGTCGTCTTCCCGTGAGCACCCAACGCGAGGCGTCCCACAGTCCTTTGATTTACATCCATTCCCGATTGCACCTCTGCCCTCATGCACACCACTGAGTTCCCAAAAGTAAGCCCTGGAACCATTACACCCTTCCACAGACCTCGAAGCACCTCATACCTATTGTATTCCCACAACGCTCTGTGCTTCATTATTGCCGCATTCCTCTTTCCTTTTGCTGCCGAGGCTTTTTCCTGTACCTCCATGTATCTATCACTCTCATTTACCCATACTCCAAGGTACTTGTATTCACTTACCCTCGGTATTTCTTGGCCTTGTATGGACACCGTCTGATCACAGGGATCATTAAATACCATCAAACCACACTTCGTTACACTGAATCCTAGTCCAAGAGCTTCACCTTCCCTTCCGCATATATTCGCCAGCTGCTGTATATCATCTCGACTGTCCGCAAATAAGACGATATCGTCCGCATAAAATAAACCTGGAAGCTTCTGCTCAATCATCATGCCGCCCTGTTTGTGTGACAGATTAAAACCAATGTTGCTACCTTCTAGCGCTTTTTCCATACTCACCATGTACAGCATGAATAACAGTGGGGACAAAGGACATCCCTGTCTCAGACCCCTGCTAACCTCAACGTTCTCTTTGCTACGCATTCCTTCCCACTCTATGCAAACTGTATTTTCTCGGTATATCTCCCTCAAAAGCTGTATACAGTCGTCGCCCATGCCCATTCCTTTCAATATATCCCACAAAATTTCCTGATTAACGTTGTCGTATGCCCCAGTGATGTCTAGAAAAGCCACGTACAAGGGCCTATTCTCTATTTTAGATATTTCTATACACTCAGTGAGAACAAACAGGTTATCGTCTAACCGCCTGTCGACTCGAAATCCGTTCTGAAGTTCTCCCAAAATATCGTTATGTTCGGCCCATGTTTCTATTTTCATTTTTACTGCTTGCATCGCCAACCTGTATAGTACCGATGTAATGGTTAGTGGTCTATACGAGCGAATCTTGTCCTTTTCTCCCTTGCCTTTATAGATTAAGTTCATTCTACTTTGTCGCCAACTGTCCGGTATTTGTCCGTCCTTTAAGCTTTTTTGTACTGCTTTTAACAATGCTTCTTTAGTGTTATGTCCTAGTTCGTTAATGAGGCTAACGGGAATCCCATCTAAACCCGCGGCAGTGCGCTTTGGAATTTTTCCTTCGGCCTTTTTCCAGTTGAAATTATCTAGTACTAGCTCTTCCTCTGTTGCTTTCTCCGCCACCCTTTTACTCACCGGGGAGATCCCCTGGACGCTCTTTTGAAACGAATCGGCTGTTACCTTTTGGATGTAACCTAGCGCTTCGTACCCTTCCAATTGATTTCCTCCTTCATCTAGAATATGTTGTTGCGTTGTGACAGACTTCCTACCTAGCGCCTTTATGTGGCTCCAAAAAATCCTAGGCGCGGCCTCCTTTTTTTCGTGTATCTCTGTCATCCAGCGTTCACTTTCACCTTTAATTTTTGCCTCTACCAATTTCTGTACAAGGGATTTTTTCTCCAAATATATTTCCCATATTTTTTTGACTTCGTCCTGCGGCCGCTTCTCCTTTTTTGCCTTTCTATGCTCCCGTGATGCTTCGCGTCGCTTCTCGATCGCCTCCCGGATTTCCTTGTTCCACCAACTTTTTGGCTTCCTTTTTCCTTTCCAGCAAACGGTTTTCTTCTCTTTCCCTATCTCCTTCGTCATTAGATGTAACAGCTCCCTATACTCCCAGTCCTTGCCTGGTATTTCGCCTACTTCTTCCTCGACTCTTGCGGCTATATTTATTATTTGTTTGTCATTTAAATACGAGCTGCCAGACTTTGATTCCATGCTCATATTTTTAGTTTCGTATCCCATTTGTAATGTTATTCGTTTATGATCACTACCCAAGCTGTTAATGCCTTCCTCATCTATCCTCATTTCTGTCAGTTTGTGGTAAATTCCTTCAGTCATGAGACAATAATCAATACTTGATTGCTTGTTTCCGACTTCCCATGTGATCTGGCCGTCACATTTAGGCCCCGTGTTAACTATCTCCAGGCTATGTTGCTCGCAAAGATCTAGTAATAACTTCCCATTGGTGTCTGAATATCCGTCAAGGTCATGTATGTGGGCATTCATGTCCCCTAGAAGGATGATTTCGGCCCCATTACCAAATTCCTTAATATCCGCACTCATGCAATCCACTATCTCCTGATTATTTTCTCTGCAGTTATTCCCCGTCCACAAGTAGGCTACCCCTAGCCACGTTTCCTTTCCACCTACTGTGCCCAGAACCCAGAGGTGCTCTGAACACGTCTGTTTCACTCTAACCCATTTGGCTCCGCGGTCAATTAGCATTCCTACACCCCCACCTTTCTTTTCCGATATGGTCCTGTTACACCCTTCCCAAACATAATTTTTAATATGTGGTGGCTCTTCCAAGTCTCTAAGGTGTGTTTCTGTAACCGCATACACGCCTATCTGTTCTTTGTTTAACTGCTCCTCAATCTCTAACCATTTTGCCTTCTTTCTGCCACCCTGCATGTTTATGTAACTAATTGCAACACGCGCCTTTTTCCTTTTTCTTTTACCTTTTTTCTGGTTTTTCGCAATTCTACCTGTCAAAGCGTCCTCCTGGTTGTTTTCCCTGTTACGAGCTACCCGTGGAATTCAACTGGACACCGCCCCCTACATCGACCGATATAAAGACCCAACGTGCGCAAGACTGCTTCAGTGGGCATGTCAGCTGGCCGCAGGAGGCAGCGATGTCAAACCCTTTCGTCTTTTTAATGCAGATACTTCTGCTGGGAACGTCACGGACGGCCAGCGACTATTCACCGCTGTACCTTATCACCACGGATCATGGAAACTGCGCAAGGGATGCACTACCCCACGTGGAATTCAACTGGACACCGCCCCCTACATCGACCGATATAAAGACCCAACGTGCGCAAGACTGCTTCAGTGGGCATGTCAGCTGGCCGCAGGAAGCAGCGATGTCAAACCCTTTCGTCTTTTTAATGCAGATACTTCTGCTGGGAACGTCACGGACGGCCAGCGACTATTCACCGCTGTACCTTATCGCCACGGATAATGGAAACTGCGCAAGGGATGCACTACCCCACGTGGAATTCAACTGGACACTGCCCCCTACATCGACCGATATAAAGACCCAACGTGCGCAAGACTGCTTCAGTGGGCATGTCAGCTGGCCGCAGGAAGCAGCGATGTCAAACCCTTTCGTCTTCTTAATGCAGATACTTCTGCTGGGAACGTCACGGACGGCCAGCGACTATTCACCGCTGTACCTTATCGCCACGGATAATGAAAACTGCGCAAGGGATGCACTACCCCACGTGGAATTCAACTGGACACCGCCCCCTACATCGACCGATATAAAGACCCAACGTGCGCAAGACTGCTTCAGTGGGCATGTCAGCTGGCCGCAGGAAGCAGCGATGTCAAACCCTTTCGTCTTTTTAATGCAGATACTTCTGCTGGGAACGTCACGGATGGCCAGCGACTATTCACCGCTGTACCTTATCGCCACGGATCATGGAAACTGCGCAAGGGATGCACTACCCCACGTGGAATTCAACTGGACACCGCCCCCTACATCGACCGATATAAAGACCCAACGTGCGCAAGACTGCTTCAGTGGGCATGTCAGCTGGCCGCAGGAAGCAGCGATGTCAAACCCTTTCGTCTTTTTAATGCAGATACTTCTGCTGGGAACGTCACGGACGGCCAGCGACTATTCACCGCTGTACCTTATCGCCACGGATCATGGAAACTGCGCAAGGGATGCACTACCCCACGTGGAATTCAACTGGACACCGCCCCCTACATCGACCGATATAAAGACCCAACGTGCGCAAGACTGCTTCAGTGGGCATGTCAGCTGGCCGCAGGAGGCAGCGATGTCAAACCCTTTCGTCTTTTTAATGCAGATACTTCTGCTGGGAACGTCACGGACGGCCAGCGACTATTCACCGCTGTACCTTATCGCCACGGATCATGGAAACTGCGCAAGGGATGCACTACCCCACGTGGAATTCAACTGGACACCGCCCCCTACATCGACCGATATAAAGACCCAACGTGCGCAAGACTGCTTCAGTGGGCATGTCAGCTGGCCGCAGGAAGCAGCGATGTCAAACCCTTTCGTCTTTTTAATGCAGATACTTCTGCTGGGAACGTCACGGATGGCCAGCGACTATTCACCGCTGTACCTTATCGCCACGGATCATGGAAACTGCGCAAGGGATGCACTACCCCACGTGGAATTCAACTGGACACCGCCCCCTACATCGACCGATATAAAGACCCAACGTGCGCAAGACTGCTTCAGTGGGCATGTCAGCTGGCCGCAGGAAGCAGCGATGTCAAACCCTTTCGTCTTTTTAATGCAGATACTTCTGCTGGGAACGTCACGGACGGCCAGCGACTATTCACCGCTGTACCTTATCGCCACGGATCATGGAAACTGCGCAAGGGATGCACTACCCCACGTGGAATTCAACTGGACACCGCCCCCTACATCGACCGATATAAAGATCCAACGTGCGCAAGACTGCTTCAGTGGGCATGTCAGCTGGCCGCAGGAGGCAGCGATGTCAAACCCTTTCGTCTTTTTAATGCAGATACTTCTGCTGGGAACGTCACGGACGGCCAGCGACTATTCACCGCTGTACCTTATCGCCACGGATCATGGAAACTGCGCAAGGGATGCACTACCCCACGTGGAATTCAACTGGACACCGCCCCCTACATCGACCGATATAAAGATCCAACGTGCGCAAGACTGCTTCAGTGGGCATGTCAGCTGGCCGCAGGAGGCAGCGATGTCAAACCCTTTCGTCTTTTTAATGCAGATACTTCTGCTGGGAACGTCACGGACGGCCAGCGACTATTCACCGCTGTACCTTATCGCCACGGATCATGGAAACTGCGCAAGGGATGCACTACCCCACGTGGAATTCAACTGGACACCGCCCCCTACATCGACTGATATAAAGATCCAACGTGCGCAAGACTGCTTCAGTGGGCATGTCAGCTGGCCGCAGGAGGCAGCGATGTCAAACCCTTTCGTCTTTTTAATGCAGATAGTTCTGCTGGGAACGTCACGGACGGCCAGCGACTATTCACCGCTGTACCTTATCGCCACGGATCATGGAAACTGCGCAAGGGATGCACTACCCCACGTGGAATTCAACTGGACACCGCCCCCTACATCGACCGATATAAAGACCCAACGTGCGCAAGGCTGCTTCAGTGGGCATGTCAGCTGGCCGCAGGAGGCAGTGATGTCAAACCCTTTCGTCTTTTTAATGCAGATACTTCTGCTGGGAACGTCACGGACGGCAAGCGACTATTCACCGCTGTACCTTATCGCCACGGATCATGGAAACTGCGCAAGGGATGCACTACCCCACGTGGAATTCAACTGGACACCGCCCCCTACATCGACCGATATAAAGATCCAACGTGCGCAAGACTGCTTCAGTGGGCATGTCAGCTGGCCGCAGGAGGCAGCGATGTCAAACCCTTTCGTCTTTTTAATGCAGATACTTCTGCTGGGAACGTCACGGACGGCCAGCGACTATTCACCACTGTACCTTATCGCCACGGATCATGGAAACTGCGCAAGGGATGCACTACCCCACGTGGAATTCAACTGGACACCGCCCCCTACATCGACCGATATAAAGATCCAACGTGCGCAAGACTGCTTCAGTGGGCATGTCAGCTGGCCGCAGGAAGCAGCGATGTCAAACCCTTTCGTCTTTTTAATGCAGTTTAGTGAAAAAAGCTCGTCTGTAAAAACGAGCAATCGATGTTTTCTCCAGCTGACATGCCCAAACAGCGTATGTGAATGCTTCTCGTTTGCCATGGATGTTATCCTTTCTCTCCTAATGCTTTCTGGGGATGTAGAGCCCAACCCAGGGCCTCCCATCGAGGAGGCGCTGAAGGAAATTCTGGATGGTCAGAAGAACATTCAGGATAGGCTTGAGGCTATAGAAACAAAACTTAAGAACGTTGAGGAATGTACGGCTGTAATCAAACAATTCCATAATAAGTTGTCAGCTCGAGAACAGCATAAAGGCATTAGAAAACCAGATGGTAGACCTGGAGGACAGAAGTAGGCGCAATAATTTGATAGTGTTCGGGCTTCCAGAAGTCGTGAACGAGACAGCAGAAGGGCTCGCTAAGAGTGTAATCGAAGACTTATTTCAGAAAACATTAGACGTCACGGTATGTTAAATTGAAAGAATGCACAGGTTGGGACGCAAAACTGCTCACCAGCCACGCCCGGTTATAATGAGGTTCTTGGATCACCGCGAAAAATTAGCCGTGTTGAAAAACTGCCCTAAACTAAAAGGGAGGGGCATATCCGTATCAGAGGACTTTTCGGCCACTACCCGGCAAATAAGAAAGCAGCTTTGGGATAGAGCAAAAGAAGCCAAAAAAGCGGGCCAGAAGGTAAAGCTCATGCACAACAAAATCAAAATTGACGATGACATGTTTGAATGGGACAATGCCCAAGCGAAAAGAATTCCTATCTCTCGGCGCAATACCAGAACAGACTCGGCGCAATGAACTACTAAAGAGCGTAAAAAGAAGACACTCCGTTGCATGAATTTAAATGCTCGCAGCATAATAAACAAAACCGCGGACTTAGAAAGCCTTATTATCACGTATAAACCACATATTTTGATAATAACTGAAACTTGGCTACACTGTGATATTGGCGATTCTGAAATAACACCCCCCGGATTCAAGGTATACCGCAAGGACAGAGGCTCTCGAGGTGGAGGTGTTGCTATTCTGTTTTTAGAATCTTTACGTGTAGTCAGATTACCCGATGTGGATGGACTAGAATGTGTCGTCGTTAAAGCAATATTTGAAGAACTTCACATCATTATTGGCGCCTTTTATCGCCCTCCTAGCTGCGACACGTTTGTCGAAATATTTAACGAGTTCTTGTGCTCCTATGGCAAACATTCCTCTAATATGCTCCTGGCGGGTGACTTTAATTTCCCTTCCGTAGACTGGCAAAACGACGTACCTGAAGCCCTTAGTGCTGTTTCGGAGCCGTTTGTTGACTGCATAGTGCTTCATGGTTTAACGCAACTGATTACTACACCCACCCAAGTGCAAAATGAAGCTGAGTCCGTTTTAGACCTGTTTCTTGTAAATAACGGCATTATGCGACGAAATCCCCAAGTTGAGGTTTTTCAGGGTATATCGGACCATAAAATCACCTGCCTCACTATGCAATTAAACGCTCCGCTTCAAGCTACAAAAGAGCAACGTCTAATACCCGATTTCACACGTGCTAGTGATGTAGACATACTTGATGCGCTTGACAGCTCGTTTCCTGAATTTGTTTCTATGTGCGGATCAAAAGAATATTCGATTGACCACATCTGGGGTTTCTTTAAAAGCATAGTGTTTGACACAATGAATAAATTTGTACCCTTCCGGAGGAAAGTACTGAGGCAGGATAATCCGTGGATGAATAAAGAAATCGTACGCATGGGACGAAAACTAAAAAAGCAAAGAAAGCAATGTAAGCAACGCCCATCAACAGCTGCCTCTGATAGAACGCACGACTTGCGAATGCAACTGAAAAACAAAATTAAGACAGCAAAAGAGCATTATCAGCAAGTGTCGTTAAAAGAATTCATGATTTCGTCTCCAGACAAGTTCTGGCGTTATCTCGCAACGAAAAAGAACACTGTTATCAGCCTTTACGTGGACGATGAGCCTGTTTACGACAGCCTAGATGTTGCAGATGCTTTGAACCGGTATTTCTGTTCAGTGTTTACTGATGACGATGGAAACATCCCGCAATTTCCTTCTTTCATTGAAGTGCCTCCTATCAGTGACGTGTGTGTCAATGAAGAAGGTGTCTTTTCCCTTCTGCTCCATCTAAATGTTAAAAAGTCCCCAGGTGTTGATGGCATACCCAACGCTTTTCTTGTGAGATATGCTGAGTGGTGCGCGAAGTACTTGTGTTTACTATTTAACAAATCTCTCGAGTGCTCTGAACTTCCCGAGGATTGGGTGTATGCTAAAATCTTTCCAATACCGAAAGGTAACGAAAACCGTTCTCACTTATCGTCATACAGACCGATTTCTATTCTCTCAACATGTGTCAAAACGCTCGAACATATCATATTTAAGCACATTTCACAATTTCTTGAGAGCAATTGCATTCTGGACGGCCGACAGCATGGCTTCCGCCGGGGACGGTCCACTGTAACTCAGCTTCTGGAAACGGTTCACGACTTCGCTGCAACACTGGACAAACGGGGGCAAGTGGACGTCATATTCTTAGATTTTGAGAAGGCGTTTGACCGTGTGTCGCACTCAAAATTGCTGAGTAAATTGACGGCCATTTTGAAAAATGAAACTTTAGTGGCATGGATTAAATCATACCTTTCCTACAGGCAACAGAGCGTAGCCGTTAACGGCGCATGTTCTGCGGCCTCGCCAGTACTTTCGGGCGTCCCACAGGGCTCTGTTCTCGGGCCACTTTTCTTTGTCGTTTTTATTAACGATATTGTACATGACATACCGGTAAAAATTAAACTTTTCGCAGGTGACTGCGTTCTTTACAATGAAATCTGCAACCATAACGATCAGGCTGTCTTAAACGCGTCACTTAAAAAAATACAAACATGGTGTACTAGGTGGCAGATGACTCTTAATTACAAAAAAACTGTTTCAATGACCATTACACGCAAAAAGGCCCCGTTGAAGCACACGTACTAAATAGACAATCATAGTCTAGCTGAATTATCATCCTTCAATTATTTAGGAGTTTTAATCACATCCGATCTGAAATGGAACGAGCACGTCACGTACATTCAGAAAAAGGCAATGCGAAAACTGGGATACTTAAGAAGAATGTTAGCGAAAGCTTCTCAGGATACCAAACTGCTAGCTTACAAAACTTACATCAGACCACTATTAGAATATGCTTCAATTATCTGGGACCCATACACTCTAGTTAATACCAATAAGCTTGAGAGCATACAAAGAAAAGCCGCGCGATTTGTTTACAGTTCATACAGCTGGAAAACGTCTCCTACGAGTTTTCTCCGCAGGGCCGGTTTGGAAAGCCTTGCGGTAAGACGTTATCATGAACGGCTAAAATTTTTTTATTTGATGTATAACGATAGACTTCAAATTAACAAGGAAGCATACATCCAGCCGAGCATTTGCCGCCCAACACGATCCAATCGCCCAATGAAAGTCGCTGAATTTTTATGTAAAACAAACGTCTTCAAAAACTCCTTTTTTCCCCGTACGTGCCATGAGTGGAATCTGTTACCTGCTAATGTTGTGCAATGTTCTGATGTCTCATCCTTTCTTCGTGCCCTGTTGAATTCGGCATGATTTTTTTTCTGGTTCAAAGTGTACCCTTAGAAGTGTATTGTTATGCTTGTATGTTATCCTGTTCTCTTCTTTTGTATCGCTCACACCTGCTCAAAGCCTGGCACCCAGGCTAGCAGTAACCTGTAAATAAATAATAAATAAACACCTTCAAGGCATTTGATACACTACCGCTGAAATTGTTAATTGCAAAAACTACCGCTGAAACTACAGCTAGATCTGCTTGCAAAAACTAGGTAATCCACTAGGTAGATTCAAGTTAGCGCTCTTTGTGCCGCTCTTCTCTTCCGTCTTTATTTTTTGGTGCGTTAAAATTCTTTCCTAAGGGCTAGAGTGACAGGAAAATAGCATAACTTGACTTCAAACACTTTTCGCAAAACGGAGTGAACTTAAAACACAAATAACAACAACAAAAGAAAAACTTCAGAGCCATCCCACTCTGTGACGGTGGGCAACAACCGAAACTGTGAGGTGCGGCATGACTGTATTGAACAGCCCAACAAGGTACACAGCACAAAACTTGCACCAATTCCGCCATGCTACAACACAGTAGCACGCCAATATTGCTGCAAGTTTCAACCCTAAAGATGCGAGAAGCACCACACCATCTTTATGTTTTTAAGCCTCTTCCCCCTCCTTATTTTATTACCGAATCAACGCCTCATCTTGAGAAGGCGCTGGCCCAAGAAAGTTCTGGCGAAACATTGTGTCAGCGCCGATAGAATGACCGGCAGCACCATCGCTGTGGTGTTGTCGTGAGCGCAGTTGGCTGTGAGCTCGCGCGTAGTCGCCGCCTGGTGCCAGCAGGCTGAAGCGTGCCAGTGTGGATTCCTTTGTGCGTCGTCCGCTGGCCGCGTCATGTTTGCATGTGCGCGTACGTCATACACGTTGTCAAAGCGTGGTTTGTTCGGTTAAGTCAACACGAGCTTAACTGCTTGTACGTATGCCCGAAACGGCGTACGAATGCAGTCGATCTTGCTGGGCTGGAAATGCATAGTAATAAGATCAGAAAGCGTGACTTTCCGGAGTGCTGTGTGTTATCATCGTACCCTACATTCACGAAAATTATTTCAGTGTGGGTGCTACTTCCTGCTTCCAGCGCATCATAAAATGCTTTTGGCATCGTCCCAAACATGAGGACGATTAAACGTCACGTTTATGCAGCCTGTTAGCTACTCAGTTTAAACAAAGTTACAGGCCATGCACTAGAGCTTTGTTGTTAGGTCTACAACTACAGCACTGCAGTTTATTGGTTACGCGTTGAGCTCCACTTGTGTTTATTTAGCTGAACGAGGTACTATTAGGTAGAAATATTACCATCTACTAAAGAGTGATACTTCAATATTTAAACCGTTCTTAAAATAGAGAGAGAGAAAGAGAGAATTATTTTAATGCGGAGCTGGAGAGGTTTGCCTAGGTTTTTCGCCTGACAGGCTGCTCAAGGTGCCGGGTGGTGACAATGATATATACAATGATAAACACACAACACATACAGTTGCGTACACGCGTAACTGTCACATAACACATACAGTCACTAGCATGCACTGCACTATTTACAACGTTTAGTTCAAGCCTGTGGCCCGTAAAATTGTCAGTATTGCTTTTGTGGAGTTTGACGCTCTGGATCTGTCCTGCCATGGGCCTAGAATAATTTTCAACTCCAAGTTTGTGCTCTGTTGCATTTTTAAGGCCGCCTTCATAGACTGTCTCTGTGATGCGTATATCGTTCACTCACAGAGGACATGATTGATGTCTTCCATGACGTTACATTGGGCCCAAAATGCTGAGTCTAATAGTCCAATTTTGTTCCTGAAGTAATTAGCATATGCAACGTTTAATAGAATGCGGTGTAAACATGTTTCATCTTGCCTGTTGAGGTTTCACGACATCCTGAAGTGACACGATGGATCGATATTGTATAGAGGTTCATACTGTTGGCTAGGGTCTGTCCAGAGGAGCCGCTGTAGGCGCCAAGCGTGTGCCGACACTAGCGTTGTTGTACCTTGCCTCGAGAAAGGTATCTCGAAGGATTCTGCCGAAGTGTCTTGTCTAGCTGTGGCAGCGTTACCAGCCCGGATGTTGCCTTGTATTCCGCAGTGAGCAGGTATTCACTCCTGAACAATATGGCAACGGAGGTCACAGGCTTTCTTGCATAGGGGTTTCATGTCCATGACGAGTTGGTGCTGTGTGCATGGAAACTTCAGCGACTGCAGCGCTGCTCTTGAGTCAGTGAAGATGACCCACGACTCGGCTGTCTGGTCTACGATGTATTTAATGGCAGGCCGTAGTGCAGCTAGTTCAGTGGCTGTAGACGAGGTGCAGTGCTTAACCGTGCGCTTAGGTTTAAGAACGCTTTTAAGAAGACAGAGGTTCGAAATGAATTCAGATGATGTATCTCGTATTTAATGATCTATAGTTTCACTAAAAATCTCATCCTTTTTAAATTGCTTTGAGCGTTTGTGTGGCATTGTTTTGAAAAGACGGCAGGCAGTGGTCATTTTTTGTTTGCAACAAGAAAAAAACAGCGCGTCCCTTAAAATAAACAGACCTTTGTCTTCTGTCATTTTATGCACAGATTCCATCAATGAAAACTTTCTGCGGAACTTCAGGAAGATTTTTGTACTCTTACTGCTGGAAGGGCAAGTGCGTATACGTGGCGAAATTAATGTAGCGCAAAGTGTTCTCGGCCACTAAACTCTCCTGAATAGACTTGCCGACTGTCCCACGTTTTATGGTGAACAGATGAGGGAAAAACTCGCATGTGTATTCTTGCGAACGGTGGTACTGAACTCACCATGCCGTTATGCTGGATCTCTACGACTTTTTTTTATGAAGATGAGCAAGAACTGAATAAGTAGTTAAGTCAAACTACAGCAGTGCGTAGTAGTTGGGAACAAAGCTAAATACGTGTAAAAACGCAGAAAAAGCATGATTTAGTGCGAAAGTGCGCAGACAGTCACCCAGGGCGAGCATCTCTTTCAAAGGCCGAATGCACTTCACTCACTAGTAACGCCAAAGGTGCATAGACTTTGTGCACCAATTCAACAGAGCGGAGAGTATATATTAACAGGGAACTGCAGTCCACGACTTTTCTTGGGTGACAATCGGCTCAGACCGCACGCAAAAGTTGGTTCCATTGCGCGTATCTTTAAACGCGCTGCCAACCACCTATCTACTCTACACCGGGGACGGTGCGGCCACCTGTAACGCGATCTCGCGTGAATAGGTATATCGGAAGTGTTTTTTGCCGCTGCTCTTGTCGCCCTTCTTCGTAACCTCGACGTTGATGAGGCGTACCAAGGCCACTCAATGCATATGACATTGTAATAGCAACAAAGCCGCCGCAATCGTGCATGTAAATCACTCTGAGAGAGGAGCTAAACACCACAAACACCCAGCCCGTTGGTTCTAACTCATTTTATGCAACGAACATTTCTGCAAGCTTCAATGTTTTCCAGAATAATATATTATACAAACTAGGTGAGTAGGAAACTCGACGAATATGTACCACGAGGCAACTTACCCATGGGAACTTTCTTCGAGACTCTGGATCTCAACTAACAGACGTTGCGTTCATGACGACACGAGTTGTGGTGCCGATTTTGCGGCCTAGATTCTCCATGCGGGTTGAGCCGGGTGTTGGTAAAAGCTGCACACACAAGAAGCAAGCTCTTACCGAAGCACGTCACAAGCTTTCTTCTGTATAGCGAATAGGTGTAGACTATTCTTCACACTTTTCTCTTAAGACAATTCTCAAACGTATACGTTGTTATCCATCAAGCGCGAGCGTAAGGGTGAAAATCAATCGTTCAACAAATGCACTTTTTGTCAAACTGTGGCTCCAATCTTATTTTTCGTCTGGAATTATTGTAACCTCTGAAAGGGTCCATCGCCACCACGATTAACATAAATCGTTCATAAGCGCGACAACTACTCAACGAATCTCTTTAGAGCTCACAATCCTGCTCGCACAACACTACTTCATTCGTAAATAACGACCGTATTCACAAGCCCTCCTCCATTTAAATATGATTACAAGGATTCTTTATGATTTCTCGCGTTGCAGAAATCGCAATGCGAAACAGTCCTCAAGGATACTTTGAGGTCGAGCTTGACTCGAGAACCTTCTGTGAATACGGATTCAACATCAACTGCAGATCCTCTAAATCCTGTATGTCTTGACCTAGCCCACTTGCCCCCCCCTTTTTTTTATTTACTCGTTTAGTTCTTTTTTCCTTCCAACTAAGTAGTGGACAAACATTTTTAAGTCTCCTGTTTCTTGTGCTTGCGAAAATTTGTCGCTGCTACCCCATTAACTTTCAAGAAACCATGCTCCTCTTAAGAAGCTTGATGGTGATGACTCTGCAGAGAATGAGCTTGAAAAATGGGCTCCTTCCGAAGAGAATCCCGAGTAAAAGGCTCGCTTGCTACTACCAGAGCACACGGCGTAATTGAATAAGTCTTAGAACTTTCTCTCTCGCGCGATCAGAAGTGATCTGCTTTTCCGGTGGAATACCGCTGGGCTACCATTCTTCTGTCACTTGTGTGTCTCGTTCTCTCCTAACTTGGCTCACCCGGAAATGGTCGATAACACAGCTAATTAAAGTTTGGTTCCTAATTTCATTACCTATGACCATGCACGAACCTTGATCTTTATCTTTGTATACGGCTAAGCATTCTTTATATTTCTTGCACTCGTAATAGGGTTTGTTGAATTATTCATTCAAGCGTGCGCGGACAAGACTTGCAGTACTCAGCCGATATATCTACGGTGTCGTGTGTCTCGAGATGTGTTTGTGAATTTTTTCAGCACCGATTAAGTTTAGCTTTCTTGTGTCGGTGTGCGGGGTTAAGGAAACCCCGAGAATGCGTACAAGAAATGTAAATACAAATTAAATAAAAAGTCTAACCTATAGGTGTGACACAAATTTAAAAGTCGAGAAGAATAAGAAGAGACTGGAAAAGCCCCATGCCTGCGCCAGGCCTTTTAAGTAAGGATGCACCAACTAGCCCAGCATAGCGCACTGTATAACCCGCTTGTCTGCTCATAAGAACGACTGTCTTGCTTTGCATTTTTGCGGCGTCTTCTTGAAACATAAATTGTTCATCCATTTATCCACAGCTTAACTCTAAGAGAAGGATCACAGCGGTTCAGTACGATTTTTTTACTTCATATTCGCATTGTAAATACATGGACAAACTCTGCCAGAGTTTATTTTCCCCTTCATGATCCGTTGCAAGTTCATATGCATATGTCATGCAGATGACTCAGGCGCAAAAAGCATTTCGTAAAACATGAGGAGCGGAAAAGATGAAAAAACAGCGCCAAGTGTCCACACCATCCAGAAGGAAACGTTCGCCTTGTTCTTGTGGCACCTTCCTTGCTATTTGCCGATTCCACGCAAGACTGCACAGAGAGGCTAACAATTGTAGGGGACACCTACATTGATGAAAATATAGTACATCTCCTTCATAAGGGTCCTTCATACGGCTATGTTGCTGCATCGAAGCTTTTTGCGTAGAATCGGCAAATAGAAAAGAAGGCGCCACAAGAACAACGCGAACGTTGCCTGCTAGAAGGTACTGACAGTTGGCACTGTTCTATCTTCTCTTCTGGTCCTCCTGTTTCACGAATTTTTTTTCGCGCCTCAGTCATAATGAGCAAGTAAGCACCAATTCGTCCAAAAACAAGTTCTTTGGAATTCCATATTCATAACTTCGCCCTAAAAATCGTGTCTTTCAAGCATGAGTGAAAAGTGGTTCAAAGGAATAAAAAACAAGGCCATCTACTTTCCAGAAAGGGCAAATCGGCTGTAGAAGGCTTCTAAAGCCGAGCAAAAAATCGCCATCCGTTTTTCGCCGGACAAAGTAGAATGAAGACGCATAAAGCTGGCAAGGGGAGAAAGGAGGAGGATTGTTGGGCGGCGTTGCTGAAGCTGCAACTGTTAATTTTGCTCACAAATCAAAGTGAGCATGCTCTAGACATCGAATACGAACCTTGCTTGCAAATAATACGCTGCGAGAGGCGTTAGTTGTGCACTGCGATTGCAAATAATGTACCTCGAGGTACTACAAACGTTAGCAAAAGACTCCTACACTGTTGTGCGTGTTGTGCTCTGGCCGCTTACTTTGCTCTGAGGCGGCGGACCACACGAACACTGCTTCCCTACCTGGAGCAGCCGTATAGCCTTAAACCTGCATATCGTAGAGTTGCGCTATATCAAATCTGAAAGAGTTAGCAGCTAGCCTTACTTCGTGTAACATTCGCATTGAGGCCTGTCGCATTAATTGATATATTCTTGCACTATTGTGTTCTTGTACGTTAGTTGCTAATATTACTGAAGCTTACAGACAAGATTATCCAAATGCTCTTTTAACGAGGTACAGTTGTACATATACTAATATTTTACATTGATTGAGAAAGAAACAGAGGCCCAGAGATGGCGAACTGATTAGAAGGGCACTGCAATTATTGCGGCTTGAGATACTTTAGAATTACAGTGGAAATAGGTAAAAAATGTACCAATGATCCTTAATCCAATATTTAAATCACCGAAGCTGTTTGATGGTGTTAAGCATATTTAACAAGTTAAAACTGGACGCTCTTCGTGTAAAATTACTACAGTCTGGTAAGTGTAAAACACCGCGAACTGGTATCATGCATAAAAAGAAAGTCAGGGTGACCATCTTTTTACTGGTGAAGTTGTTGCCAGTAAGTGCAAACCGATAAATATATTTGCTTTAGTATATCTCACATCCAGATACAGACGCGTTTTTGTTGAAAAACCAAACTATTTGTGTTATATGCAAAAAAAGGTAAAAAGGTATGACTTATGGAAAGTAATTCAAAATTCGCATGAGTACTCTGAACAGAATGGCAGCGGCAGCATGTGATTGTAATCTTGGTTTAAGAACGTCAGATATGTTCAACACATTAAGAACTCTGATCTGATAATTAAGCTGCCTCATTCGCAAGATTTCGTTTATAAGATAAATCGCATTTTTTGTTCTACTAATAAATACACTTAAATTCACGTTTCTTTTTCGTATGCTTGGAGACGTGCGCCCATAGTACACCACGCCAAGTACCAGCTCGGCTGACCTACATGTGTACCGCAGGGACATGCGTGCATAGGCGGATGTTTGCATAGATAAGGGCACATGCTCTGATTTGGGTTCTCGTACTTTCCGTTCTTTCTTGTCTTTAATATTCCAATACTTTATTTTTAAGTTCTTTTCAACGAGATTCCTTTGTCAAGATTTATGGGTTTGCGAAGCGGCTGTTTTAACACTATCCGCATGGCATTGTATTCAACATGGTCGGCTAAATATTGTTACTTTATTCTGCAGCTGCAATTATGAAGCTGAGTTAAAAATTTATGGATATATTTGTTGATTAAGACGAACGGATGATTCACCGAGAAATCTAGTGTGGACGTCGTTTTACACCGTCGCTGAAAAGAAAAGTGTAGGCGGGAAAAAAATAGGAGTCATGGACCTCAGTGAAAGTGCACGACCAGTGATGCTGTGTGGCGCACGTCACAGACGCATCGCAGAGTTTCGAAGCATAGAAAACCGCCCCCCGCAATCAAATCGAATAAGTCTGCCGAGAAAGTTGCTTTTGATGTTCTCGTATGCTTTAAATATAGTATAAAAGAGCTTTCCTGACCCCTTTCGGAGACACAAAAAACTTGCCACGTAAATCAGTCTCTATGAAGAGGCACGTTGATTACCTTGTGGGTCATGTGAGCCTCCGAAGAAAGTACAATGACACTTAAAGACAGAGTTGACCCTCCTGTTTAAATAGAGTCATATACGAGGGAAGTCAGGACTGTCGAAAACGAGTCAAGTGATTTTTTTCTTATAGTGTATTATCCTTTTAGCTTCCTCACGTGAGCAGCACTCGAGATTTTGCCACGACATACATAATCACATCCGCCTTGCCACATGCCCTTGGTCTTTCTTGCTTGTTCTTAAGAGGTGGTTGCCGTCTATGTGTTGTATTCTTAATTTCTAGTGCAAAATTAGGGCAGCCAAACTTCTGTGGCACATTATTTCTTCGCCTGCGCACCACATAAAATACGGAGGCATGCCTTGTACATTTTCGCACTAAGAAATGGAGACCTTTGCATGATTACTTGCGTATGTCTGTAGCTTTACGTCAGCGCCTAAGCATTTATAGGCACAATGTCAGTTCTCAAATAGATATAAAGCGGATTTTGTTCAGGATGTCACGGTGAGGCCTCAAATATCAACGCATTTTAAGGTTTAGGGACACGTGGAAGAAGCAAGGTGTGTTGACGAAACGAGTATATCTTTCAATATCAATAGAACCGAAAACGTCAACAAATTGAGAAAGCACAAACTTAGTGGTTTTCTTATTTCTCCCTGTTCTCGGCGCGTGTGCTTATTTTGTGTTAACTGAAGAAGTGAAATGCTGGGACCACGAACAAAACAATCAAAGGACAATACATACCAATCTTTATAAGGCATGCCTCAGCAAAACTTCCATCACATCATCAACAAGAACCTTAACATTTTATGTGCATGCTTTGTGTTAATACGGAAATGATTCATGTTGCCGCGCTTTTGTGTTGCTTCTAGTTCATGGAGAACATGTTAAGTGGCAAAGCTGGTATAGCGATCATGCAAATAAATTTGTAGTTTTAAGACAACGCCATGGTGTCTACGCGTGTGCGCGCGTGTATAAGTGCGTGGGAGTAGGTGTGTGTGTGTGTGTGTGTGTGTGTGTGTGTGTGTGTGTGTGTGTGTGTGTGTGTGTGTGTGTGTGTGTGTGTGTGTGCCTGCGTGCGTGCGTGTGTGTGTGTGTTCTCGAACGATGCTTTGGCTTAATTTACCCTACTGAATACCGCAAAATGACCTTTAGTACATTGAATTAAAAAAACAAAAACACTCAGCAGATCTAACGTACCTGGGAATCGACGTTATGCGGAGAAAAGGCTCAAGGTTTTTCACTGAGTGACAGGTGACAAATTGATGATACATTTATGTAAAAATTTTGCACGCACAGATGTATGACGAAAAGTTGCAGATGTTTATACAACCAGTTGTTTGCACTTGCGTGACGGTACCTTGAGGAACATAAGTTTTAGCAACACCACATGCTGTAATGAAGCGCTGATTCTCGCGAGTATGCTGGACCTGGACACTGCTACATAAATCAACTTCGGCGCATGGCAACTAACCACCATTGACGTTAACCTCACGAGACGGCTGTATCAAATGAGTACATATGCAATTTTTGTAAAGTTGGGAAGACATCACTGCAACCACTATTGACGCTTCACGAAAATTAGCGCCTATTTGAAAAGTAGTTCCGAGACCTGGTGTAACTCTCTGGTAAAATGCTTCATTGCCGCGCAGAATGCTAGGGTTCGATTCCAGCTGGGACCTCGACATTCTTTGCATTCATCGGGTTGACGGTATACCGATGTGGGGTGTTCCCTAACGCTGGCACGTTAAAATTGCCCGTGTGTGTTCTCCTCCTTCCTGGGTAGATACTAAGTGTCCTTCACCTGTGCCACACACCCGAATACCATCGGAACATACCCGCCCGTCTGTATGGGCCATTGTCTGGCGGGAAGTGTTTCACGAAGTACGCGACGGGATTGTGACATTATTCATCTCTCGACCCGCGCGTCATATTCCTCAAACTAACTTACCCTCCTATGCTAATTTTGGTTCACGCCAAGTTAAGGGGGTGAAAACGAGAGCACCAAAACGTAAGCGGCTAAACAGATAGATGAATAGATAGATACGTTCAAAGTCGCCCAAGCTCTCTAAAACTTCTTCGCATTTCGGAATATATAAGTAGAAAACAATCTTGCGGCGCGACATAACTGGGTCCTATAAACGACATTCTGAAAATTCAAGCTCTTTTCTTTCTGCGACGTTGGAAGGGCTACTGGATGTATCAACCGAGCGTAACCCAGAAACTTTCACTGAACATTACACAGTCAGCAATACAATCTTCTTCTGGTGCTAGTCTACCACTCACCAAGCCCCATCCGAAATTTTAGTTTGCGGGATGGCTATATCCTCTGCCATAGTAGAGCACCTCGTACTCTAAATGGTTAACAGATTTTTCAAAACACACAGTCTAATAGAGGCCTGCCTTTAAAGGAAAGTAACAGTCCTGAAACACCCCAACGCAATGCAATAAAACACGGAGCCGGAAGAGCCGTACACAACTAGTTACATATGCTGCAACCACCGCAAGAAATTTTCCTGCTGTACACGAGCCCAACAAACAGAAATAACGCAAAATTAATTTGGGTGTTCTCCCGAGGACAACGGACACCGAGCAATCGCATCCACCCGATCGTGCCTCAATTAAATTCCTCTGTCCAGAAAATTTCCTCCCTTGACGCCAACACGACACGCTGTGCGATGGCACTCACGCATCGTCACGAAGAACGCTCGCTTTGTTTCCGGTGTTTGTTTGTTTGCGCGCCTAAACCGGGGGTTTCTGTCGACTGACACTTGCAAGAGACTGACGCCAGATGGTGAGCGGTCCATGCAATCTCACACTTTTCACGCTCGTAGCCCTCGACAGAGAAGCGACGGATGACGCAACAGCGATTGGACGATGGCGCCCTGTTGGCCAATAAAGGTTGCATATGCTGACAGTTTTCTTCCAGCAAAGGCGTTCGGTTTAGTAGCGCACTCCAGTTCCCCCATGGGTCGGCGAGAGGAAAGCAACCTTTTAAAGGCGAAGCATTTCTTAGCGAACTTCAGTGACATTGAGCGCAGCTATCTATCTATCTATCTATCTATCTATCTATCTATCTATCTATCTATCT
Organism: Rhipicephalus microplus; assembly: GCF_043290135.1. NCBI lineage: Eukaryota > Metazoa > Arthropoda > Arachnida > Ixodida > Ixodidae > Rhipicephalus > Rhipicephalus microplus. The sequence continues at coordinate 130,795,556 of NC_134704.1, forward strand.
ATCTATCTATCTATCTATCTATCTAGTCACCCATGACTTTTAGCTCTCCTGGCCGTTTGAATAATGGTATCGATACCAAACTTAGTATGGCATAACATGACTGTATAAAACATATTTGACTATTCATAACATGAAAATGATATTATGTGTGCCATGAATGTCATGATTTTCTATTCATGGGCATGTAGCTCTTGCAATGGTTTCGTTCACATGGCATGTTGCAAAACTGGTACGGTATGGAATGAGTGCATGGCGAACACAAGCGACAGACCCTAACATGAAAATCATGACATGGCTGTCATGCAACAACAAGACTACATGCCACGCTCATGATGCGCTCGCGTCTTACATAACAAATTTTAGCTATCGTCCCATATAACAAATTTGGTATTACAGTACGTGAACGGATGACGAAGGTCTGTGACTGGTGCAAACATGATAATCATGAGATACGTGTCATGTAACAACATGACTGCATGCCACGCTCATGATGCGCTGGTGGCCGTTTCGCTAGCTTAACGCACACCAAGTTTGGCATTACGGGACGTGAATGGATGACGAAAGTATGATATTGGTGCAAACATAATAACCAAGCAATGCGTGTCATGTAACAACATGACTACATGCCACACTTATGATGCGCTCGCGGCCATTTTGCTAGGTTCACATATGCCAAACTTGGTATTACGTGACGCCAACGAATGACGATGGTATGTGACTGGAGCAAACATGATAATTATGAGATGCGTGTCATGTGAGAACATGACTACATGCCACAATCAAGGCGTCCATACATTTAGACGTTACATGGTGCGCGTGCTCGCAAGCGTTCACTTCATCGTGTCACGCCGGCGTTGCCACGCCAGCCGCCACTCTCGCCTTATACTTGCAGGCACGTGCTGCGCTGCCTTGATTTTACGCATGCACGTTTCAAAGCGTCCGGCGTCCCTCCATCACAAAAAGAGGGAGACGCAGTGTTTTCTGGGTAACGCATCGGTGCGAAATGCAGGATGTCGCATTTCGCTTTGGTTGCTGTCGGGCCGTGCCAACGGACGCTGGTCGCTCCTGGCTTCAGACTATAAAGTGCTCGCGTTTTGCTGACGCAGCGTCGCTGTGCCCAGCGTGCGTCCGCATCAACGCTACTTTGGAGTATATTGCGCCCTTCATGATGCCCTTGCAGCCGTTTTGCTAGCTCCACATTTACCAAATTTGGTGTTACGTGACGTAAATAGTTGGCAAAATATATGGCTGGTGCCAACAAGATAATCGTGACACGCGTGTCAGGTAAGAACATTACAACATACCACGCTCATTGCGTGCTCGCGGCCGCTTCGCTAGCTTCACGTATACTAAATTTGCTATCACGTGACGTGAACGACGATGGTAAACGACACATGCAAAGATGATAATTATGACGCGAAAGTCGTGTCAGGCATCATTTACCTCCACCTCGTAACGCTGTGCTGATTTTAAAGTGACATATCAACAGTATTCATCTGTGCTTCGCTTGTCATCGATTTCCACTATACGTAGGATCTGCCAATTTTTTTTTTTCGAGCACGAGTTTGCGCATGAGGATTTGCCACAATAGCAAAATAGCGACAATCAATCAACGCAAGCCCCGACCTTCTCTTTTCATTCAACTTCTGCGGCGATATGACGTCACATGCTATAATTTGCTAAGATCACATGACTGCGCAGCATGTTACGGAGACCATCAATTTCAGTGCTGCGCTTTTTACAATACAAAAGCATGCCTCAAATACTTTTCTACTTCAAGCTGATAGTCTTTTTTTAGGTACCTTCGATGTCAAAATGTTGGTCTCTCTGACTTTCTGTCTGCACATTTTTCTCATTATCCGCGCTAAAGATTTTTTTATGGCCCCAAATTTAACACACGATAGTGCTGCCAACCTGCGAAGCCACTTTTTTCCTCTTTGGAGTAAAGAACATCCATAGATTTTCCTAGACTTTTGTGGAGAGTGTTTTTTTTAAGAATAATGTGTGTGTGCCGTGGATATTCACTTGTATAATAATAATGGTGCATGCATTTGAAAATATTTACTGAAATTCTGTCCTGAAGGTGAAAAAATGTTGCAGTGAAATTGCAAAAGTGTTAAACAACATTTTATCGCATGAAATCACAAAGGCAAAGCGATCATCAGATTGATTGATATGTGGGGTTTAATGTCCCAACACCACCATATGATTATGAGAGACGCCGTAGTGGAAGGCTCAGGAAATTTCGACCACCTAGGGTTCTTTAACGTCCACCCAAATCTGAGTACACGGGCCTACAACATTCCCGCCTCCATCGAAAATGAAGCCGCCGCAGCCGGGATTTGATCCCGCGACCTGCGGGTCAGCAGCCGAGTACCTTAGCCACGAGACCACCGCGGCGGGGCAGCGATCATCAGAAGAAGGGGGGGAAAGAACATGTAGTATCACAGTATTTGGTAAAAATCACCAAGAAAGAAGTAATTATTCCATTCACAGACAACTGCACAACATTTAAAGAAACAGTACTTATATTAAAAAGCATTGCATATAGGCCGAAGAAGATATAACATATTGAAACATTGCTAGCTGATCAATGCAAAACGCGCAATCTTACACTACAATACAGTGCACTTGTAATCCCATGCAACTGACAAAATATTAGTACTGATAACCATAACGAGCATATAAAGCTCATTACATAAAATATTTCGGCGAACAAGCTTTTAAAATTATTCCAACTTTTGTTATTTTGCAATTTTCGTTATTCTGTTGATGTTTTTCAATTCTGTTATTTTACAACCCTCCTGCAGAAAATGCTTCGTGGTGTTGATATCAAACATGAAGCGATGCATGTTTAGATAACTTATAAACAAGTATGTTGCATTCCAAGTATGTTGCATTAAAACTTACTTTCTTCCTTCTCACGGCGTCTTCCTCTCCAGGTTTGGAGCCGTCTCGGTCAAACGTAATACGAGATAAAAAAAAATGGCACATAGAACAAGCACTCCATACGCGAAACTAACAATTAAGAAACATTTTGTGGCCATTTACCGCTACAGGGCAAACGCGAGAGTTTTAAACAAAAGTGCTACCGTACATGGCCAATGGTACGAACACCATCGGGAAGAACGTACGCTAGCTTCGAAGGCAGGTGAGGTGGCGGCGAAGTGGAACCATCAGTAAATGAAGGTGCCAATGGACACGTCCAAGGCGAGTCGAGGACGACCACCCTTTAGGCGTTCGCCAGCCGAAACAGGAAGATATTGGGAGAGGCTGGTCTTCCCTCGCCGGATCCAAGCGTCTCATCGCATACATTAGAAAAGCAAGTTCGAAAAGCATCGCATAGTAACTTAGAAAACATCTTCCAATAAAAAAATAAAAAAAAAACATCTTCACTGTAGCAATCCCCTTTAACTTTATGAAAAACACTGTTTTAAGGCACAATTTAAACTGTCCGAGAAACATCATACAATAAAATTCATGCGCTAAGTGATTGAAGTACGCACTGTATGAACAGAATATCGCTATCACGTCCCCCTCCAATATCTTTATAAAACAAACTGCTCGAGAACACACTTATTTAAAGAACCTCGAAGACGTCGTACGCCACGCCAGCGATGCATTCAATCTGTTTGGTCATGTCCTTGACCTTACCAACACACCTAACCAGATCCTCGCCTGCGACCTTCGCCTCTACAGCAGCGCAAGCATAGCCTTATTTTCTGTCCCTCTTTCTTCCTTTCTCTTTGTTTCTCTCTCGATGTTTTTTTTTTTTGTTTCTCTCTCTTTTTTTCTATTTCTTTCTTTCTCTCTCTCTCTCTCTCTTTCTTTCTTTCTTTCTTTCTTTCTTTTTTGGTTTGTGTACATAGGAAACACGATAACACAACGGAAATAGGGAGAACCAGGCTGACAACTGCCACCTATGGGGTCACGACGCCCGCCTGCTCCTTTGGGAAGGGGAGACATATAGCAAAGAAAGGCAGCAGGGAATGAAAATTGGCCCCGTATCTGCCTGTTTCACTGCAAATGTCGTCGAAAAACGATAGTCTTGCGTGTTGAGAGAGTGGACAAGACGTTTATTTGGAGATCTGCGCTAGAAAATTGGTGAATTGTATTTCGGAAGTGCTGCGTTAAAGAGTCTCGATCAGTGCAGCGAAGGCGAACGAGCGCATCGAGGCACGTTAGGCACGAACACCATCTGGCAGTTATCTTCGAAAGTGAAGGAAGGCGTGCGCGCCTACGGAGAATGATACGTGCCTGGCACGGATGCGATGAGATGTAGAATGCAAAGCGAAAGGCAGATGCCACCACCGTGTCATCTTAGCAAAGCTTTGGAAATACTTGGTTTTTTGAGCATTGCGTTGCATTGTCAGCGAAGCATGATAAACGCTACGGTCCTTAGAATTACGCATATGTGCCATCTCTAGTATAGAGACACACATACAAAATATTGACGTGTTGTTATGGTGTCTCAGATATGCGCAACGCTGAAACGTGAGCAATATTGGTGGGCGCTGCGGATGAGGTTGGCTGTAAGGGGCATCGCTTCGTGTCGTTTGGGTTATCCGTTAACCTTACGGCGGACAAATAGACCAATGTACAGAAAGACAAACAGACCAAAATTTTTACGTCAAAGTACTCCAAAAAAGACTGCCGTCTTTAAAAAAGGAGCGAGAGAAGTAAAGTAAAAAACCAAAAAGAAAACACACACGCAAACACAAATAAGTATAGTTCTCAGCCGAAAATAAAACATTACAGCCATACCTTGCTCGCACATTCCACGAACGATGGGACACACCGCGAGGAGTCCGCCGTGGTGGCCTACTGGTCATGGTGCGCTTTTTCGAAAGTCGCGGGTTCGATACCAGCCGAGGCGGGAGCATTTCAAGGGAGGCGAAATTTTAAAGGCCCCTTTAGTGTGCAAAGTGAGTGTACGTTAAGGAACACCATTTTCGTCGAAATTAACACCATTTTCGCCGCTCTTAATTAGGTCGTGGTTTTGAAACCCGAAACACCAGATAATAATATTGTAGTTATTACACACCCATGAAGTTATGAGGTTAGATTTCTTGGCAGAGCGTCACTGAGGCAAGATTTGTCTGCTGATAGTTTTCATTTTTTCACACGTGTTCATCTAAGAACACATAGATAAGTTTGTTGCATTAAATTCTCAGTTGGTACATTGCGCCACGTTTCGTGTTTCTTTCTCCTTATTTATCATTTTTTTTGCAACCACTGTTTTAGGTGAGTACCCGACTCACCCAGCAGTCCGTCCTTCTGAAGTAAGTTCTGCGAGTGTGTATAAACTAACAAGAATGCTCTTACGTTCAGACTTTTCTTCCCATGATTCACCTTGCCCGAAAGCACTGCTCACTGCTGCGGTATCCATTAAAATAGCAGATTTGTTGACTGTTATTGCTGAACGTTAAAAATAAAAGCTTTGTGGACTATTACGGAAACGTGAACTGTAGATTTTTCTTGGCTAATCTAACTATCACAGGTAGATCAAGGCATGCTTAGACGCCTTTTTTTTTTCGTCTCTGGAAATTGCAAAACTATATAGAGAGGGTGCGTATTGAGCACACCTTGCGGAGTGACAAGTTAGGGGGGGGGGGGGGGCAGAACGACATTTAGAGAAGGTATAAAAGAAATGTAGTGAATGTTACCGATCCCATTACGAAGGAGCTGGCATCGATAAAGAAGGTCCAGTACCGTCTAGCTGATCACGGCTTAAGAATAGGGAGTACATGCGATGGGCAGGACTGAAGAGAGTCATGCAAGTAAAGAAAGGATTAGGTGACTTGCTATTGCGTCATAAAAAAGTGTGTGCGCAAAAAAAATTACTGTTCACCGCAGGTCGCTGGCAGAAATACATGGTAAGCCAAGACGATATAGCGCCAGCCAGTATAGAGACAATGACAAAGAACCTTAGCATTGTAATCCATCACTGCGCAGTCTTTTATTCGGCAGAGAAGGCTCCTTAGCGCAGCCCGAACGACCACCGTTGAATGGGATCCCGGATGCGGAGCGCAACGACCTATATATAATCCGACCTCTAATCCGACCTCCACCGCTCACTTGAGCACACCGGGGGCATTGGAGAGCCGCCGGTCGAAAGCGGTTTTTCGGTTGATCATAGACACCATCGTTGATCGACCCTTTTTGCTGCGAAGGCACTGACGCAAACATAAGCTTTTCCGTCACTTCCCCATTCTTACCGTCTGTTTAGTAGTTAGAAACGCTCGCATGGATACATAAAGGTCAGCGAACCAGTATAGGTGATAGTGGAACAATGATTTTGAAATGTGTCTGCAAAACGCTATGCGGTGATGATTGATCAGTAGTTAAAATGTAAAACAAACAGACGTCATTAGAAGGTTACTGAAAGGGGGCAGGTGCGCTAGCACAAAGAAAAGTGACAACACGTGTTACTAAAGTCGTAGCAAGAGTAACTATAGCTGTAGAGTCAGCAGAGGTGAAAACAACTTCCAAAAACATATCGTCACACCTCTGACTTCATGAGTGAGTTATTTAAGCACTTGCATGACCAGATGCTTTATCCCGCCTACCTACCTTCCCTCCCCGCTGCCTTCCCCATACAATTACCTACAATATTTACTAGACGTAACTTTGTCGCTGCAACGGTTCTGCAACCATGTGCATGATTGGTAGTGCTCAGATTAGCCTAATCTTTCTGGTTGCGGCTTTTAGCACACATGTGGCTTCCTTTATTGTTGAGTCCTGCTTTTTTTCGGATAAAAGAATGGATCGTTGTGAACTTCGGAAGCCCAAAAAAGATAGTAACGGTAATGCAGAACTTCTGGATAGGTTACTACGAGCCAGTGTGTATTTCCCGTAACAATATGATGAACTTCTTGCGACAAAGCGGCTTCATATCTCTCGGAGCAATGCGGAGCCGAAAGAATGAAGCTTATAGATAATTCTGCGTGCTACCCGTAATTACCACGCTAGCGGAAGTACTTTGCGTTGCAGCTCTGACAGACTCAGGAGCCAGTTTTTTTTCTGTAATAAAAAAACTCGCAACCCCCTTGGGCTATAACACCATAACTATTGTGACGTGTTTTATTAGAACAATTGCAGGTCCCCTTTCCAATAGTCCCTGTCAGAAATTCTGCAATTCAAAGCACGTGATATGCAACTGCCGCTCGTTTCAATACCCGGTTATAGTCACCATCTTATTCCCGATAATTTATGTTGCACTGCATTATCTTTGCATTGATAAACAAGAGACGCAACAGAAGATATTGTCAAGCCCCAGTCTCGCTATATTATCCGCTTACATTACATTAACCACCTACACGCGTGCATGGGACACACTGGGCTGGCTGTTGCACGAGGCCAACTCTAAGATACGATTTAACACAAGGTCACGCAGGAGATCAGCGCCAATTCTAAGTTGCCAACACAGTCTAAATGAATTTCAGCAAGAGCGTACCAATCGGTGTTTTTGAGATGGATGGTAATTTAGAAAAAGTGAAAGGAATATTTTTTTCTATTTTTTTCCGTATATAACAAGGAGAACGAAACAAAGGATATTGGCTGCATGCAGAAGTCATCTTTAGAAAACTACCTGTGACTGTTCCACTCGTGTGCGACCCACCAGTGGAGGCTCTCACCGGAGGCTGCCGTATAGCCCACGCAGGAAAAAAAAAAAAGATCGCGAACACAGGAAAGTTGTTGCATTTCCTGCCTCTCGGGTTTCTCTCGCGACCGTTTCTTCGGTGAAACAAAAAAAGTCGTACGAAAAGAACGTTGCTGGTTGTGATTCAATATAGGTCATTTATCTGGAGGGGACCAAGCCAAAGAGGGCTGAAGTGCCTAAGGTACGCATATGAGGCAACATTCCCAAGGGAATTCAACCTGCCTAGCACAGCCCACGACGATGGCCTGCTTCCGAGCACTTCACGTCGACGACCTAGCCGGCACATCGCAGACTGTTCCCATTTCTTTGGTAAAATGACTTGGACCCAGCTTCTTGGGAAGTTTCTTACTGTATTTTTTTCGGATTGCTACTTTACCTAATCCTGTCTCTGTTACCTGTGATTCCTTTCTTTCTGTAGCCTTTCTTTTTTTGCATTTTTCATCTGTTCTATTTTTATTTTATTTTATTCTTTCAAAACATCTCACAGCTGCTGTGCAGATTTTTGCGGCTGTTGACTGCCTCAATTTCCGACCTGTCATGTTCTTTTTTATTTAAGCTGCGTGCATTAGTAGTCTTGAAGTTTAGCAACCTCTGTGGGATGCTTGTTCGCTCTGACGTCAGTGGTCAACTGAAAGATGCAGTGAAAGCAGCGAGGACGACGTAAATCGGTAGAATAAACAGACTTACATAGTATACAGCTTTTTTAGGCGAACTTTGTTTTCAGGTAAACTATTTGGTAGTGGTGTCGCACACTGAGAGTCACAGCTACCAATCAGAGCTAGAAAAAAATCACAGCTCTCATATCCACGGAGTGCATGATGTTCACTCTCACTTTCACTTCATTACCTTAAAGACCCCCTAGAGGGGGTATTACATAAGAGGTGGGAAACATACAACAAATGTAATACATATGCAGGATGGGTATAAGTATGAACAGGGGTAACCAATACAGAAATAAAATAATACATGTGCAGAATACATGTTCAGGCATGTCCATACATATTAACAAGCGTAACACCTTGCAAAAAAAAAGAAGTCAAAGCGAAAACCAGTGGTACAAAAGGAGCAATGTAATGTATTGAAATTGAAAAGAAAAGAGTGACATTTTCTGTAAATGTTGAGTGGCACATAATGGTGGCGAGATCAGTGGAAAGGCCATTCCAGTCGGAAGCTGCACGAAAAAAGAAGGAGGTGGAAAATGTCGTGGTACGGGCACGTGGCCGGCCGACATGAAAGGAATGAGTGGTGCGGTGAGATGTGCGGGCAGGAGGCAAGATATATGGCGGGTGGCCGAGTTGACTCAGTCACCCGCCCTGTTGAGTGGAACGAAGCGTCCGTCAATCTGTCGGCGCTTCCGATCGTTCGTTCTTGCTTCCGTTCGTCCGGGCGTGCCTTAGTCCATCCGTTCATGCGTCTGTCCGTCCGTGTGTGTGTGTGTGTCCGTCGGTGCGTCTGTTCGGGCGTTCGTTTGTCCTTCCATGTGTCCTTCCGTGCGTCCATTTATTAATGCGTCCGTCCATCCATCCGTGCGCCTGTACATCCGTCCGTCCCTCTAGTGAGCACTCCAAGTACCGCCATCTCGCATATTTCACCATATATACAATATATAAAGTATCACCATCCAACGGACATTCCAAGGACTAACCGAGAGGTGGCATGGCTGGACTAGAGGAGCGGCATGCATGGCCTGCGCTTAGTGTCTAGTTCTCACCATTCACCATCAATAGTTCATAGATATGTTAGTCACGAAGGAGGTTACGCCCAGCTAGTTTAACGTGGAAATGTTTTCTGATAAGATAGTACACAAAGTGCGTACTTTTTTTACTGTTTTTTTATCAAGCATCAAATTCAAGGCATATTTTATTGCGAATTAAGTCCCCGATACTCGTCTCTATAGGTTATTTCATCAGAAACAAATATCTTTTTTATTTATGATTAACGTGCGCGGGTTTCATGCTCAATTCAATTGAGTGCGTGCGTTCCGCTCCTATAGTCAGGCTGTGGACGTGGCTACATACTACTACTACTACCACTACTACTACTACTAATACTACTACTACTACTACTACTGCTACTACTACTACTACTACTACTACTACTACTACTACCACTATATACATAGATACATCGCGGACGCACGACCCAAGGCTTAAGGTGCTTCGCCCCTAAAGTGTGACCCCGCAGGTCGCCGGGCCGATTCCCGGCCGCGGGGGTGGTATTTTCTCACGAAGGAAAAATGACTGAGTCCTGCGTGTTCACATTTAGGTGTACGCTAAAGAACCTCAGGTGATTGAGATTTCTCCAGCCCTCTACCATACCACCTCGTCTTTCTTAATCATATGGTGGTTTCAGAACTTTTATTGTCATCGGTTATAATAATAATAATAATAATAATAATAATAATAATAATAATAATAATAATAATAATAATAATAATAATAATTATTATTATTATTATTATTATTATTATTATTATTATTATTATTATTATTATTATTATTATTATTATTATTATTATTATTATTATTATTATTATTATTAATATACGGCCCTTGAAAAGTTCGTGGGTCACGTGCATATTTGCACGCACCGGTTGCCAATAATTGACACTTTATCGATCGTAGGGTTGCGAGACATCACCCGTTTTTGATCATGCAATCTGATAGTTTATGAAGATAACTATACATATTACGTTGCCCATATTGTTGTTGACTTGAAAGCATGATCGGTGGGGTTGCCTGCAGCCAATAATGTGTTGTGCTGCTATACACGTGGGCGGTGGTCAAATTTCTGGCGTCTAGGAGAGAACAATTAGCTGAGAACGTTTCGCAGTACGAAAGAAAGAAAGAAAGAAAGTAAAAAAGAAAGAAAGAAAGAAAGAAAGAAGGAAAGAAGGGAAGAAGAAAAGGAAGAAATTAACAAAAAAAGAGTAAAATAACTAAAGAAAGAAAAATACGTAAAAAAGCAAGAAAGAAGGAAAAACTTCACAGCTTATGTCTACAGAGTGATTACTAATCAGTGGGGTGATGCATTCCTCCATCTGCCTGCCTGCCTGCCTGCCCACTCCTGTCACACCAGAGCACGCATTGAACGGACAGACGAATAGACGCTTCGCCCCAATCATCATCATTCACGGCTTGGATATGGTGAGAATTTCTTATTAAAACAGCATCATCTACCCTGGTTAACCACTAACGAAAAGTGCTAACGTTATCTAGTGACAAAATTTTCAAAGACATATACACAAGACGCCATCTAGTGAGCAATTCTTAAACAAGAAGTGGCTACATCCATACTACATACCAACAAAGGAACGAATGATTCACATCCTAAGGAGCTTCGCCCCTAAAAAAAGTAAAAAGAAAGAAACGTAGTACGGTAGACACGCACCCGCCAATCTTCACTTGCCCCATTTTCCCAATAGGGTCGGTTCTGGTGAATTTTGTTCACCTTGAATCCTTGACTTTTTAGGGCAAATTGCCGGAAGGGTTAGTTTGCTTTCCCACCCTTCTGCCTAATTTATCTTTGTTTGTTCTGTAGCGCTTACTCCACGAACCACGCACGCGGAAACTGCGTCCAAGTTGAGCAATCGCCCCGAGGCTTCTTCTGATGAGTGCGCTCGTTTCTTTTCTTTTCATTTTCCGTGCAGGCTGCGCTTTGTAATTGCAATCGCGTTTCTACTTCCAACTGGAAGATCAGCAGGAATCAAATAAAACAGGCGCGTGGACTGCGTATTTGGGTGAGTCTGATAGAAATGCCAGGAATGTATTCGTGTGCTTTCCCATCAGTTTGTCTCCACTCGTTTTACCTAAACACAACGCGGAATGTGTGTACACCTGGCAGGAGGATTACAGGCATGGTCGTTTTTTTTTCTTGCTTCGCTTTTTTTCGGTTCGAGACTCGCTTTTATTTGCTCTTTTCTTTTTTTTCGTAAGAAAAACGTTTGGCCTTCGTAAAGGTCATTTGTTTCTATTCAGTTCCACTTGATTGGTACACTCAAAGTCAGGTGCCAGATAACGAACGGCACATAGGCGGCGCGCTCCTGCGTACTGACTAAAATCCTGTCTATATGGAGCCCAGCAATAAAGAATACCCATGACATCCGCGCGACACGGAAGTCACGCTTACAGCCGGTAAGAGCAGGCACAAGAAGGAAAAAAAGAAAGAAAGGGGGAGAGCCGCCATCTCCGTCACACCAGCCTGGCGCCAGGAGCCGGAATCAACTTACGCTGAACCGTTCAGCCACAAGCGTGAACGCAAAAAAAAACGAAAAAAAGCGCCGTCCTCCCTTCCCCCCCCCCTGCCGTCGCCACGCCAGCTGGGCGCCCGCCGTCGCATGCATGCCATGGCATTTGTGCGTCGCCGTTTCGTCCCGCTGTCTTGTGATGGTCGTTTTTCTACAAGTTGGTCTGAGACCGGAAACATTTTCCAGTGCTATATGGCACCTTTTATTCAAGATATCATGCATATCTATGCATTTGGACATACACTGTTATGTGCAGTCCCATTGTTACTCTTTTGACTTCAATAAAAGAGTACAAACAACTTTTAGTTCATCAGTTGTCGAGTTTATGACACTGGGACATGCACTAAATAAAAGAGTACTAGTGCATGCGTGACAGCTTTCTGAAACACTGGCCTATGTATGCTGATGCTCATGTTCTACCAAACAAGTTGAACTGATGATTTTAGGAAAGCATGGCAAAAAAGAAAGAAACCGAAGGCCGCGAGACAGCAAAAATTCAACACTGAAAATCTATCGGTCAATCTTTGATTACTGATTGCGTAATTTGATGATGAACATCAAGTACAGGAGTCAGAAGTCTGGTGCAGAAGTCATCAGGAGAGCCCCGCCGCGTTGGTCCAGTGGCTAAGGTACTCTGCTGCTGACCCGCAGGTCGCGGGTCCGAATCCCGGCTGCGGCGGCTGCATTTTCGATGAAGGCGAAAATGTTGTACGCCCGTGGGCTCAGATTTGCGTGCACGTTAAAGAACCCCAGGTGGTCGAAATTTCCGGAGCCCTCCACTACAGCGTCTCTAATAATCATATGGTGGTTTTTGGACGTGAAGCCCCACATATCTTTCAATCAATCGAAGTCAGCAGGAGAGCGTATGTCACCGACATTTGCTCACTCTTTTGAATATTAGGCACAGTTCTCATATTCCAGCATGAATTTGTAACAGTGAACCACGACCAAAAAGGACCAGTTTGCTGCTGTGGAGATAATGTATCAGCTACAAAAATCCCCATTTTCTAAAGAGCAACTGCTAGCAGTAAAAATAAATATTTTGAGGTTCGTTCTGCACCATTTCTTGACCGCAACTGCACGCCGACGTTCGCAAAAGAGATGTGCAGGGGCGTTATTTATTTCGAGGGAGACCAACCTGTCCGTCGCTAATTTGTGTACATCATATTTGACATTGGCGCGTGTTTCGGCATTCATTAGAACAGCGATGTGATGCTGAATAAAGGTAAGAGTCGCCATTCCCCATAAATAAGATCACTTGAAGAGTGAAAATGAGTAAACAACACTCTATACAGCGAAATAATGCGCATAAATTCTACTTGCAGAAATCAGTAATCGTCGAAATGCTAAAAAGGCACTGATGCCCCAGCGTGCCGCTCGCAGCAGTTTGCGCGCACGAAATGCAAATGTTAGAGTAGGCACGCTGAAATACCCATGTAACGTTTACGTGCGAAAGCGCATTGTCCTAAAACAGCTAATGCTGTCACTGACACGCGTGTACCTCCCGACACAAATCAGCCAAATTTCTCACAGCACACGCACGTGCGAGAAACATACGCAGGTTTCGACAGCCAAACACAGCCTCGACCGCCGATTTTGGTCAGCGTAACACCCACAGTTCAAGGGTAAGCACAAAAACGACGCAAGAACACACGTTAATCGTTCTTGCGGAACGGCGCACCATGAACCGAAGTCAGAGTCGAAAGTGCTCACAGTGGTTGTCTCGAATTTATTAGGCGCTACAAACTATTCGCTGATCAAAAAATGCATGCACATGGCAGAAAAACAATTCAAGGTTCCGAAGACGGTTTGCAAAAACCAACGTGGTAGATACATACCACACAAAAAAACTCACTGTCATGCGGTGGCGCTGCGGTGCAATGAGTAAGACATCCGCTTCACATGCATGCGGTCCCAAGTTTGATTCTAGGACGGTGCTTTGCATGTTAATCTCGCAAATACAGGTGATTGTGATACTAATTGTTTTCTAATTACCTGCAGTCGTAATATCCGCCACATTCTCGGCGAGAACCGCTCTGAAGAGCGTGAAATATAACTTTATTTCCGCCACCGTATCAAGGCCGGGCCACCCACGGAAAGTCACGCTTAACCGCAGGCCGTATGTTGCAAGAAAAATTTGACCGAAAATCCCAGCTAATCTTTGTGCAGGCTATTCTGAAGGCCACTTCATATCGGGCCGGTTTGTCTGCAACACGGTGACGGAGCCGCCTAGAAGCGTCGATAATTTCACTTGATTTCCTGCCTGCGGGCGTGTAGTCTAGCCAGGATTTGACTTAGAGTGTGTACTATAGACATAGTTTACAAAATACCACTCCAGAGATGAAAATCACACAATATATATACTGAAATTTTGATCTTCTGTTAGAAACGACAAAAATCGAGTTCGAAAGTTGGCAGAAAAGTTAACAATATAACACGCAAGACCTGTTGAAATATGAGATGAAAGAATACTAGTACAATAAACTAAAATTGCAATTCCAAATACAGTACGCATGTAAACAAAACATGAATTTTTAGAAGATAATCATAAATTCAGAAGTAATTCAGAATAATATTCTTGAGAAGTATGAGATTGCCTGTTAAAGTAAACCTCTATTATGCGTAGTTTCACCAACATTCAATAACCTGATTTCCGCCACGAGAGTCGCCAGTAAAAGGCACAGGAACTTATGGCAACGCATGAGATATATTCACTTTTGCGCACTTCGATAACAAGGAATGTGAACTCACAGCCTTTCGCTTTGCGATGACAGGTGCTAGGTGTTCTATCTAATGCTGCATCGACGCGCTCGCGCGAGCCATCCCAAACGCGCCTTATCTCTAAGCTCCACCAGATCTACTCTGCCTCACAGTTATCTTGGTTTGAGGGGACTGTGTCGCCATTTATGAGTGGTGTATTGCATCATCCAACAAGGAGTGCCGATAGGGCGTGGTCATGCATGCAGTTTCAGAGAGTCATAGGTCTAAGGCGCATTTTTGTAGGAATGTTTGTGGCTCGGGCATTGTGCCGTGCCCAATGATTCCTTTCTGTGACGACGCAGTTCTTGCTTACCGTTTTGCGTTTGTGTGAGAAGTCTTCCCAACAGATGTTTCGGCCGGGGTTCACCTTTCCAACGCAACATTAATGAAACCAGTACCACCATTGCCCACACGATAAGCTCCAATGAACAAAAAAATTCACACACACACACACACACACACACACACACACACACACACACACACACACACACATATATATATATATATATATATATATATATATATATATATAGTGCGTAAGTGAGACTAGGAACAGAAACTAGGGAAGAGGTAACACAACGGGGTCTTTCCACGCCAATTATCTCAGCCATTTCGGCAACTGTCTCAAATGTATTTGAAAAAAAAAAACATTGGGCCGATTTACTCTATTGAAAAAAGTGAAATGGTAGACTGTTTCGGAGACAAAAAAATGGCAGCATATCCACGGGGTGAATGATGGAGAGTGGGGCGAAGCATCCATGCGTCCGTCTCTGTGACCGTCCATGCGTCCATTTGTCCGTCCATGCGTGCGTCTGTTCTGGCGTCCGCACGTCCATCCACGCGTCCGTCCCTGCGTTTGTCCATGCATCCACCTATGCGTCCATCCGTCCGTGCAGCCATTCATTCTTTCGTTCATGCATCTATCTGTGTGTTCGTTCATTCGTCCAGTCAACACTCCAAGTACCACCATGTCGCATATTTTTATCGTATATTCCGCATATAGAAGCACCGCCATCCAGCGGACATTCCAAGGACTGAACGAGAGGAGGCACACGCACACTTTCTTACGGCTTGCGCTTCGTGTCTACTTCCCACCTTTAACCACCTCGAGTTCATGGTATATACTAGTTCCCTGTATTCATAGCACTGCGGCCCAACGCTCGCTAAACCTTTCTAAAAACAAGAAGGTTACGCCCAGCGAGTATAACGTAGCAACCCTTTCTTATCAGATTGTAGTCAATGTACATGCCAATGGCTGCTAATGGAGACTGAGAGACAGGAGAATTCGGCTTTTAGTTAACGCGCACGCGGCGAATTTTTTATTGTTCAACAACGTGCAAGAGAAATCTCAAACCGGCTCCACCTTGCAGGTCAGAACGTCAGACATGTTACTCGCTACTACGAGGGGTGAACGGGTGCCGCTTTAAAGAGCTTCGCCCCTGAAATTCCTGCTATGCCACGCACCGCATATCAGGGCGAAAGAACCATTATCTAAGCATTACCGCTTTAAAGACTGATCGATACTATACTGTATATGCAGTGGTGCGGAACATCCTACCTCTGCACCGGGGGCTGCCACTTTATTCAAATGCCAGCTGTCGACAAGGGTAAGAGAGCTGGCATGCGAATAGGGACGGAGCTTGTCTGGACCAGGCGATGTGTACCCTTGTCCCTCCCTTCACTTGGGGCAGCAGCGGTTACCGCTGCTTCGAACCCCACGCACTCATGGCAATGCCAGCAATGTAGAGTGCCCACGCCCGTGGCCGTCCCGTATGTTCACCGCCTCCCGGAGGCCGTCGCATCACCAGCGACAAACACAGAAACTATTTACAAATATACACAACTGCGTTACTCCAGCGACCTTACTAAGCTCTTCTTACGAAAACAAAAATAAGGAAAACTCCAGGTTCCATATAAAAAGGGCTGGTGCTTCCCCCGGCCGGCTTTCCGTTAGGACAGCCTCCTCGTCCTCACCACGGTGTTGCAGGGACGCATGCCATTCTGCGAACGGGATAGGGTGTGCCTGAGGCGCCTGTTGGTCCGCGGAACGGACTCGTTTACGGGCCCTCAACATCTGCCCGGCGGATGTTCCGCCATTCTCGCCCTTTAGCTGGCATGCGTCGAAATGATGACGAGCAGCAACCAGGACGCCAAAACAATTACGCAATTATTATCTTTGAACAAAAAAAACGCAGATGCCCAGAGAAAATTTATTGGACTCACCGAATTAATGAATCAGAGGCACAACAAAGGGTAAGTTTTTAAGGAATGGCTTGACGAAGACCTCAGGTTATCCGATGAACTCCCGCCGCGAAGAAAGAATGTTATATCTTGCTGACAACTTGCAGCACGCTTTTGCTAGTCCGCGCTCAGCAGCCTAAACTTTCAAGCGGGTGCCCAAGATTTCTTTAAAAGTGGCAATTGCCTCTTTCCATTCAACGTTACCTCATTAAAGAATATAAATTCCTAGGACGCAAATGCGCGACCCTAAACGACTTACCTCTTTCGAAGTGGTAGTGCTTCCCGACGTGACCAGACCCACCGAACTCTCCTTACATTTATGAATCAAACGGACCTGGGCACCCGTTTATAGACGGTCTCTTTTTTTACTCGTACTTGTAGAAGTCTACGTCATTTTTTCTCTCTTTCTCATCTTATTTCCCCTCTTTCCCATCTAATCTTTGTTTCCTCTGTTTCTTCCCTCCCCCCGAAAGAGTGAGCAGGCGTTGTGCCCCTTCAGGTGGCAGTTGCGAGCTTGCTCTCTCCCTCTCTCCTCTGTGTCCTTGTGTATATGTGTATGCAAATGAAATAATAATAATTAATAATTCATCAGAAAGCAGGCTTAGGGCAAATTTTCACTTGTACAGCCAATAAGAAAAGGAACACTCAAGAAAAGCTGAGGGTGGATGCGAAGAAGAGAGAAATGAAGAAAGACGTACGAATGTATGCCTTTTTCACGTGCACATCGCCATCGTCGGTGCTAGCTCGGCAGTCTCGGTGGTCGAAGTGGAGCATGGACTTTGGAGCGGGCCTTTGCTGGTTTGGTTGGATAAGCACCAGGTAGTTGTATATGAAGGCGCACCGATGTACAGTAATTCTCCTAATCAGGACCGTTTTCCATAGATCGACGCTGTGCGGCGTGGTGACCTTCCTGTTGACATGTTTCTACGCAGCGCTCTGAGCATCATTCCCGTCGTGCTGGTTCCTTTGAATGGTCACTGCATTAAATTGAACACCCGGAAGGCCAATCAATAACACCTGCATCAAGTGTCCGCAAACTACCAGAGCAAGTGACGTGCGGTAGTTTGGTCAGTGTGGAATAGTGTGCAGATCACCAGATTAGGACTGTTCAAGAAATATGAAATGTTCGTCCTTTGCAATAATTACGGTGAGGGTAGTTGTTTCACCTCATCTGGCTTGCACTAGATTGTCTGAGCAAAAATTACTTCAAAATAACATCTCTCAGATTTTTACAGTGAAATTATCGTTCGATATTCCCTGCAATTACTGATTTACACTGTCTGAGCTCTAAGTTAAATCCCGATATAATTTTGTTGCAAAAATCTTGGCATCGCCGAGATAACAACCCTTATGTCAAGAGTGACCGTTAATTTAGGTAAGACCATTCTTCGAGAGTTGGTGGAGTAATTACATTGTTCTCAAACAGTCTTTGCTATAAAACAAAGGTAGCATGAGAACTGCTGTCCCCAGAATATGAAGTCTTAGTTATAAAGATCTCTGCCTTCCCGTCAGACGTTTTCAATAACTAATGTTTATTTTCCTTCAAGCGAACTTGACACCGGCCATTGGATACTGTGATAGGCACTTGTGGAATAAGTATTTTGTCAGCCGGAGATTTCAACGCACACCATATCACATGGCGTGTAAAAACTTATGCTTGCAGCAGCTGTTTGTGGGACTGATTACAAAATAATAATCTTACATGTTTAAATTTAGGTTGTTTACGTACTTGAGAGACGAAACATGTTATTCAGTGGATGTTACATTTTCAAGCTCCAGCCTTAACATATCGGGTTGATTCGTGGTTAATTGTGCAACAAACATCGATCACATGCCGATTACATATGAAATAATAAGTCCGGTAGTCTCAGTATTTCAAATGCACGTGCGCATATAAATTATACTAAATGTAAAGAATGTTTACTTCCGTCACCAGCCTCTCTATCAGATACAAGCGCGGAGACAAATGTTATGTGCATCTGTTCAGTTCTAAAGAATTCCGGTGAAAAGCGAATTTATGATCTCATCCGTGAAGCAGAACGGCAATTCACGTGGTGGAATAATGAATGTTTCAGAGACTACAGGCGTAAAAATGTGGCCTGGAAAGAACTGTTTTACAATCAGTCTCCTCAACACTGAAATGAGTACCAGTTTCAGATAGACATTTAACAAAAAAGTTTCGCAAGCAAAAGAAATTTACGATGGTCGATTATCTATCTCAATCAAACAATAAACGCGCACGATACAAATTTCTTCGTAAATAGAAAATTATACCACAAGCTATGAGGACAAAGTATATTATATTGTCTCCGGAAGAAATACAAGATTCGTTACATATTGCTGGCAGGGGGTAAGAACAGCGCTTTGCTTCCTGGCTATTCTAACTCCCGTAGCATGCTCTAAGTCACAACTTTGTAGACATTTCGAGGTCAGAATCAACAGAGGTATTACATAGCGTTCTATTAGTGGTTGCGGGCCCTGACGGACTCACGTCAGCCATGTTGGAAATGTTATTTAGAAATTTCAACAGTTTCCATTAGATTTTCTCAACTACTCATTAATAATGGCATCGCTGCTTCAGGTTCGCAAATAGCTAAAGTGATACCTTTGCTTAAAAATCCGGATTAGGTGTATGAACTGTATAACAATAGGTCCATTACGAAAACTACAAATTTTGTGAAATCGATTGAACGAGTTTTAACCATTCGCAGTTTAAAATCTTGTACTTAGAACAATCACTTGGGTCGCGTTTTAGATTGTTGATTTGATGATCTATATTTGGTGTTGAACGTCTCAAAACCACCATATGATGCGTTTTAGATTGTTGGCGGTACCTTCTTATATAAAGCTTTATGAATCATCAGAAAGGTGGTTCAAAACACTTTTTACAGCAAAAGCTGTTATGAGATCACAACTGGGGTCACGTGCAGTTGTCCACCACCACCGCCACCCATGTCCGTAACCACATCGAGTAAAATTAGAAAGAAAAACCTAGCTCCAAAGACACAGTGGGGCTCGAAGCCCGGGTGTGCTGGGTGCCAGCTGAGTATTCTACCACTGAGCTACGCTGGTGCTTGTGACTTGTTGGCAAATCTAGCACCAACGACACAGTGGGACTCCGACCCGGCTCCACTGGGTGCCAGCGCAGTATTCTACCACTGTGCGACGCCGCTTTTTGTGTTTTGTTGGCAAACTTGTCTTTAGCTGGCTTGATGTCGGGAAAACAATCGCGTTAATACGACTTTAAAAAAAGCGTTTTAAAACAGCGAATTAACAAGCAGTCGTCGCACAATACAAACAGCGTAACGAGTGGGACGTCCAATGCTCCAACCCATTACAAAATCTTGTTCTCGTTCCCCTATAACCGTGGCGCATACCCAGTTTCACCCATGATTCCTCATCTTCATCAGCCACTTCATGTACAATTGGCACAGAATTGTTCGCAAGGGTTTAGCGGATACCGCGCTTTTCAGAAGAACGAACAAAAATAGCATAGCGAATTCTGGCCAACTACCCAAAACATTTATTATTAATTCTCTAGTGGGTATCAAGCAAGCGTGCTTGCAATAGTTACCCAATGAGTGTTTTGGAAAGGCTCTGAAAGGCCGCTCTTCTAGCTTTCGCTGTGACTGTGCTGTGCCTGCCGCGCTGGCCTGACGTTCTTCTATCTCACAGCCCCAGTTATTGTTTCGAGCATACAAGCCAAGATTACATACATCTCAAGTTCTGCATATACAGAGGTTTCTTGATAAATTCAGTGCTCATATTAGTGGCGTATTTTCAATCAGTGATAGTTACACTTGTATGAAAATACAGTTTGAAAAAATTTTCTCAAAACGAGCATTAGTAATGTCACACAAGCTTTTAAATTCTATTCTGAGCAACTATCTGGTTTATCTACCAATAAAGACAGTTATTGCGACAGGTGCATCGCAAAATGAAAAAAAAAAAACGTGGAATATGGAGCTTGGTTCTTCTCTAGATTGGTTGTTTTCTCTAAGACCTCCACATTTTGTACCCATTTCTGTAGCACAATTTTTTTTTCGATAACTTTAGCTCTCCGCAAACCAACAGCATCAACTAGTTCGGCCATATTTTTAAGTGATTCGCTGTCAGTGCATTATCCTCTCACTGCAAATGTGAATGGACAAGGGCTAAATGCTTTCAAATATTTAGTTCCACCGCATATACAGTTGGTTAGGCTGGTTTGAATACCAGGACATGAGGAACCTTTTCTCATTGAAATGGCGGATGCGTTTGCTGAGTCAACTGTAAATTGCTCGTTATTCACTTATTAGCAGCATATAAATTTATTTTAGAAGATAGATTTAGGAGAAAAATAATGTTAGAAAAACTTTATCTGCCGTTCATATTAAACACAGTGGAATTTCAACACCTGAACCATCGTTGGAACTGTAAAGTATGCCGCATGCGTGCAGTTGAAGTAGCAGTAACTAGACTGCGGTGTCAAACTCTTCATATCAATTTTTAATTACACAGTGCTAGTCTGGCTGCTTTCCCTAATTGTTGGAACTGTGCAGACTCCGAGAGAACAGATCATTATGTTATATCATGGTAAAGACATGTCGCATTGCAAAAAATTACATTAGGTGCCCTCTCCCGTCTCATAAGACTAGAGTTAAAGACTCCTTATGTACTTTATTTGGGAACTTTTTTCCTTGGATTGAGTGACGGGAAAGTTGCTGATGCATTGCAGGAGTTTGATAAATGTTTAAAGAGAGTCAGAATGCCGAACCCACTATTACTACAGAATACATGTTTCCAAATTGCTTCAGTTATTCATCTTTTATTTGTTGATGAAATTACCTGCTTTTTTTTTATATTCATAACTATTTTCTGCCAATCTCTAATATTTGATTTTGCTCTTGATTCCTCTCAATATTTTAAAAGCCATAATCTATCAAAATAAGAGTGTTTCATTAGAACTACCCGGCTATTGGCCAATCCTCCAGCGTGGCTGTGCCACAGTTTCCAGGCTCTTCTTCTCTTTCTTGAACACCGCTAAGGAGCTAAGTAATTACGTGTTTGTTCTTTAAAGCTTTCTCGTGTTGGCGTGAGACGGCGTTGTGTCGCTCAGGCGCCATTCAGCTGTTTTGCAGTTTTTTGTAGCGCTATGGTTTGACGCTGCCTTCTAAACTGTCAGTGTGGACTGTCGAAGATGCTGCCTAGAATTGGACAACATGACCATTAGGCAACGAAAGCTTTATTTAGTGTGGAATCTGTGTAGCTGGGTACGTCAGTCGTGGAATGAGAATGCGTTGAATGTGAAGGTAAAAAAAACTATTTCTTGTTAACTTAATAAAGCTTGCTGTTTGCAAGGGCTGGTCCATGTTAAAAGAAAATTAGACGACGCCAACGACCGGAAAAGAATAATAGGTGAAATGAGAGAGCGTCTTTTTTATATTAGGAGTATGAACCATAGGTTTGTTCGTACCTGGCTTATTTACGCTCTCACAGAGTGTCTCTACTCCGCCTTTGCGTGTATTAGAATGAACAAGGTATACTTCGCCCGAAGCTGAAGGCTCAACAGCTTTCTCGGCGCCAGACAAGTTTCATGCTGTCGCGTTCGCTTCAGGTATTCGCGTTCCGTCGATTCAACAGGAGGGGTGAATATCGCTTAAGTGAACTGCACCAGACGAGAGCTTGCAAGGGCTCGTTTGGTGCAGTTAACTTGCACGAGAGCTTGAAAGGAGCCTTCATTAGCAAGTATAACCCGAACGCACCGCGTGTATTCGCAGATCTGCGTTCCGTTTGCAAGTTGTGCACCCCAACTCATTCGATAGGTGTATACGTGAACGTGAAAGCTGCTGAGTTGGGTGAAAGAAGAAGCCAAACGGAAAGCTTTCTGATTTGCGGAGCAAACAAGTTGTCAGCTCAGTGGACTGACACGTACGGTAGAGTCGAGTGATAGAGATTCGCTAGTAGACAGCTAACTCAGCTTGACGCGCTTGAATACAGTTACACTAAGCTGTATTGTTTGCTCAGAAACACTGAATAGGCTAGAACATTGTGCAGTGTGCTTGTTTGCTGCAGTGAATGAAAACGTGGTTAGCGGGAGGGCAGTATATAAGGCGAGACATTACGTTACCGGCTCACTGACCAGTTAAAAACGCAGTGAAGCGGAGTAACTCCTGTTTACTCCAGCTTCCGGCAGTGATCTTGTGCACGATATTCAAGCCCAACCAAGCGGCACCTTCACACTTGCAGCCTCGCTAGATATTTTTGTGTTTGCTCACAAACGCGCACACACAGGGCTGCGGGGATTCGCTATGAATGAAACAATGTTAACCAAACGTCTGGAGAAAACGCGATACAGTGAATAGTGGATATATTTTACTTGTTATTGTTATTTCAGCCCAATGCACCACCTGATTGATGGCCAATCTCCAAAATCGGATATATAGTATGTTCCGATAGATCGACCTGTCTTACTGTCCTTTTAGCACAAAAAATGTAAAAACTCACAGCATATCAACGGAGTGAATGATGATCAGTGGGGCGATACGTCCACATGTCCATCCGTGCTTATGTTCATCCGTCCATCCGTTCATGCTTCCCTCCGTCTATGCTTCCGTCCGTCCATGCGTCCATCCATGCGTCCGTCCTTCCATCCGTACGATGATCCATACGTCAATCCGTCCGTCCATCCATGAGCCTGTCCGTCTGTATGTCTGTCTCTGCATTTGTCCATCTGGCTGCCCATGTGTCTGTCTGTCCATCCGTTCGCCCATACGTCTTTCTGTCTGTCTGTTCATCCATGCGTGTGTCCATTTGTCCATTGTGTCTGTCCGTCCGTTGATGAGTATATGCGTCCGATCGCGTTCGAGAATGCAGACGGCACGCGGGTAACATTGACGAGACGCCAGCCAAGGAAGCCGGGTGCAAGCGGGTTCAACGCGCTCACCGCTCGGCTTAGTCCATGCCCCACCAATGGTCCGACACGTACGGGGATGATCGAGAATGCCTTGTGCATTCTCGAATATCTAGTGAAAGTGCAACGCACGTCTCTCATGCACGCGCTTGAGAGTGCGGGCTGACCTGCGATGCTTGGGAGAAGAAGAGAGTGTGCGTTGGTAGAAGGGGCATTTCACGTTTAGATATCCCTTGATGGTCTAATTGTGCTAATCATGCTATTGCAGCTTATGTTACAGCAGCGAGGACCAACGAATGTTCTCGTCTTGAGAACTCTTTGCAGATTACAACACAAAATCTAGGATTTTTAGATGCGGAGCATCTTATACTCGCGCCTTGTAGTGCGCCGTCCGCACCGCTTCTCGAACATTCGACAGCTGACGCGCGCGCATGCGCCGTCGCGCCGTCGCCCACTCTTCCACCATCTGTGCATCCCTTCCTCCTCTACACACCGCGCGCGCTTCACTCCTCCACCATCTGTGCACCCTTCCTCCTCTACACACCGCGTTCGACATCTACAATTCTCCTGATTCTCCAGTGGACGCGCATGTGGCGTCGCGCTTCGAGAACATTCAACAGCTGACAGTGCATGCGCCGTCGTGCTGTATATATACTCAAGGTCGGCGCTCGCTCGCTCCGTTGCCGCTCGTCGGTTGGTTTGTACGGCGCGTCGACGTCCAAGGTCGCGGTGAAATGAATTCCAACGAATCCACAAACACAATGATCGACGTCCCTTCGACCAGCGCCGCCCTTTCGCATACGTGTGTACGTGTTCACTCATTTAACACCCCCTCCTACAACCACGTTAACCAATTTAGCCATCGACCCAAGTAAGTCGCAATTTAACACCCCATTTCACAACCACGTTAACCAATTTAGCCATCGACCCAAGTAAGTCGCACTTTAACACCCCGTTAACCAATTATATGGTCCGCATCCTCCTCAGTGTTCCCCCGAGGGAAGCTGCGGGCAATTTTTTCTCATTTGATCTTCGCATAGAATGTAACTAGTATGCCACGCGTAAATTGGAAGACTCCGTAACAAAATTACGATGCCGTATACCACCAGTTACCTTCTACTCAAACAGGTCTGGTCTAGTGCCATCCTTTTTGTGCTTTAGCTTTAACAAACCCGAAAATATTGACTGTTTTCTTCCAACATGACTCCGTTTCAAATATCAAAGAGAAAAAATAAAAATTCCTCTTAGTACCCAAAATATCCTGTCCTTTGAGGCTGCTTCATTAGAAATTCGCAACAGCAACGTGTGCGGGGCCCGCTGCAAATTACTACGTGACGCAAGGAGATTACCTCGCTGACTCATTTGTCAGCTGTCTTTCTAAACCAAGCTTGTATAGTTAGCATTCCATTACTAGACTGCATTAATTTAAACTACAAACATATCATGTTTCATTATTGATTGTTAATCAATAAAAAATTGTTTAATTTTTTCTCCTTTCTTTTCATTTCTTTTTTTGCCACAGTTACCATATCCTGTTAAAAACAAAACAAAGTAAAAATCTCTTCGTTTTGCCCTGCACATTCCTTAATTCCTCACTTACATTAACCACAGGCTTCTTGGCCAATCCCCCTTTGTGGATAAGAGCCACAACAAAAGAACAAGCAAGTGAGCAAACGCTCCAGAGGACGTTTAGATTTTGCACCTTCTTTCTCGGGCATAAGTTCGCTCATAGTAAACGAAATATGGAGTGCTGCTTTAAATAACCGTGCCATCTGCCTGTGGTGGGAGAGGGTGCGTGGTTACGAGAAACTGTGGGCCCCTCTCTCTCGAGAGAAAGAGAATATTGCGCCCAGTATACACACCACGCGCGGACACGTTGTAACGCGCACATGTGGCTAGGGCTTTAGGTGCCCGTTCCTTCGTTAAGCGGCGTCAGCATAGCCGGCAGAGTGGAGGGGGACCAAAGAAAGCGAACGCACAGCTTAGCGTATGAATAAAAAAATGGCAGCATATCCACGGGGTGAATGATGGAGAGTGGGGCGAAGCATGCGTCCGTTCATTCGTTCTTGCGTCCGTCCATGCGTCCGTCTGTGTGACCGCCCATGCGTCCATCCACCCATCCGTGCGCGCGTCTTTTCGTGCGTCCGCACGTCGATCCGTGCGTCCATACCTGCGTTCGTCCATGCATTCGCCTCTGCGTCCGAATTGCATCCATCCGTCCGTGAAGCCATCCATGCGTCCGTTCATGCATCTGTCTGTGTGTCCGTTCGTCCATCTAGCCAACACTCCAAGTACCACCATCTCGCATCTTTTTATCATATATTCCACATATAGAAGCACCTCCATTCAGTGAATATTCGAAGGACTAAACGAAAGGTGGCACACGCATACTTTCTTACGGCTTGCGCTTCGTGTCTACTTCCCATCTTTAACCACATTGAGTTCACGGTATATACTAGTTCACTGTATTCATGGCACTGCGGCCCAACGCTCGAAACACCTTTCTAAAACCAAGGAGGTTACGCCCGGCGAGTGTAACGTAGCAACCCTTTCTTGTCAGATAGTGCTCAATGTACATGCCACTGGTTGCTACTGGGGAATGAGAGATAGGAGAATGCGGCTTTCAGTAAAAGCGCACGCTGCGAATTTTTATTGTTCAACTATGCACAGGAGAAATCTCCCACCGGCACCGCCTTGCAGGTCAAAACGTAAGACTGGTTACGCACTACGACTACGACGAGGAACGAATGGGTGCCGCTTTAAGGAGCTTCGCCCCTAAAACGGCGATAGTGAGAAGAGAAGGAGGAGGAGGAAGAGGAAACGACAGTGACGCTAAGGCATGTTTCGTTGCAGCCACTCGCGGGGCCACAGTAGTGAGCACCACTGGGTGGTCGAAGATGAGGTCATCACTAAGGTATGCGGTGAGGACTTCCAGCGGTACTATATATAAAAATATTGGCTCCGTATCTGCATGTAAATCTGCAAACTTCGTCGAAAGACGATAGTCGTGCGTGTGGAGAGAGTGAACAAAACATTTATTTGGTGTTCTGCGCGAGAAAATCGGTGAATGGTATTCTGGAGACGCTGCGTTAGAGTGTCTCCAGCGTACAGCGGAGGCGAACGAGCGCATCAAGTTACGTCACGCGTGAGACATGAGTGCCATCAGGCAGTTTTATCGGAAAACGAAGCGCGTGGCTCTGAGATGGGTGTGTGCGCCCGTCTCAGAGGTGATAAGGTGTAGAACGCAAGGCGACGGGTAGGTGCCACTACCGTCTCGTCTGAGCAAAGCGGTGGAAACACTCACCTTTTTGTGCAAGCGTTGCATGGCCAGCGCAGCGTTATAAAAGCTAAGATCCTTAGAATTACTTATGTATGCCTTTTCTAGTAAACAATACACATACCTAATATTAACGTGTTGTTATGGTGCCTCAGATGCGTGCAATAATTGTTTTTATTTGATACTCGCATAAGTATGAACGCTGAACCTTGAGCAATATTCGTGGGCGCTGCGGATGGGGTCGGCCATTTGGAGTATCGTTTGGTCACTCTGGTGCCGTTTACGGTACCGTTAAGAGTGGACAAACAGACATATGTACAGACAGACGAATTCACAGACAGACCAAAATTTTGCGTGGAAGGTCCCCAAGAAAGACTATCGTCTTCAATATGCGTACTTGGTCTTGACTTACAAGCTCTTGGCTACCATAGAGGTGTGGTTTCCGAATATCTATTCCGGAAAACGAGCAGTTCTCACTCACAGGGTGAACACTCAAAGACCGCGGCGTTACCGATGGGGTGGACTGTCGAGGCTGCTTTTTGGAGGTCGCTCTCTATAATTTGTAATGTCCCCTTAGACCATATAGTCGCTTCATCTGCAAACAGGGCATGGTGGATCCCCGGAATTTGTTGCAAGGAATGCGGTAGTTCAAGGAGGGCAATATTAAATAAAAATGGGAAGATCACTGCTCCTTGGGGAGTGCCGTGGTTACTCATGGTGATAGGTTGTGAGGATAGATCACCTATGTCTATTGTGGCCGTTTGTCTTTCTAAGAAAGCTTTGACGTATGGATATATTCTTACTCCACAGCCAATTTCGATCAAGTTTGTCGTGATGGTCTGGTGTCTTACGTTATCGAAAGCCTTTTAAAATCTATTGCCAGGCTGGCCCTTTCTTGTCGTCGGTCGGCTGGGGTGGGTAGGTTGCGGTGCTTGGGAAAATATAAGCTGCGAGTCACCTGTGGCACATACCCACATACCCTGGCCCGTGGTGGCGGGTATGTAGCCCACGTGACTAAAGAAAATGGTTTCATGACGTGCAGTCTGGGATAGATAGATAGATAGATAGATAGATAGATAGATAGATAGATAGATAGATAGATAGATAGATAGATAGATAGATAGATAGATAGATAGATAGATAGATAGATAGATAGATAGACAAAATTTGCGGGGAAAGGTTCTGAGTGTTACTGTTGTATAACGTGAGATATTTAACGAAGTTAGGCACATGCATCAATATAGACGCGTACAATACTTTACCTAACGGGTAGGAATTAAAATGACTAGTTTTATCCAGGAGCTGGTTAAATAATCATATGGAGGAACTTTTGTTTTCACTAGTGTTTTATATCAAATAGCCCGCATTTCCTATGAAGTATCATTATGTTTGTTGAATGAGTAATGCGCAAAATGGCTATTTTATTGCGGAAAAGGAAACGCCTTGAATTAGTGCAACTTGTTTCCCGAATAATTGTTAATCTTGAAGTAGTAAATAGAAATTACACCTAATGCGAGTCAAGTGCTTCCATTTTCACTATTTCACCTAATCCATTTTAATATTTATACCTAATGCAGGTCAAGTGCTCCAATTTTCACTTCTTGACGTAATTCCACTAAAATAATCAAGCTTCCTTAACTATAAAATGTTCGTTTAGCTTTCACATGGCAAAAATGCCTGCATGAAAAAAAATTTACGAGCTTTCTCATTGGTTACCTGAATTTAATATTTTCACAGGCAACTGCCGATGGCCCACTGGCGGCCGCCTTCATCCATGACGCGTCCAACAGTATACTGAGCTGCAATTCTAATCTTACGGCGAATTACAGCATATCTATTTTTTCTGGCAATGCATGCCTGAGGTTTTATCTGAATGTCAGGTTTTGCAATGGGGCCACACACATGCGCAAAGTATATGGTATTTCCTTATTGAAAGAAGTAATGGCGTGGAGTCTGGGCGCTTCATTTAAGGCTCGAAAATCCGGCAGTGCACGAATCAAGACCCGTGCCGCTGACCATATCATTTGAGCAACCGTGCACTGCCGGATTAAAGGATTGAGGCCACACCGAATTTCTCGCCCCATACCAAAGGTCGTTTATGCCTGCTTACGGTCTAAAAAATGGTAATACCCAGTCGCCATGCGAGCGCTTCTTGTGCACACAGGACCATTCTCGCGAAAGGTGATGACAGTGAGCGCATATGTGTGATTGCTCGCTTATGGCGTAAAAGTATGAGTGGCCAGAAGCCAGAACACAACAAAACCGGCACAAAAACTCACCGAGACGAGCTATCGCTCTAAGCTAAGGCAAATACCAACCAGAAGCGACGTGTGCGTACTGTTGGTTTTGGCGCGTCTTTCGATGCCATGAAGCCTCGCTGCGTTTGCGCACAGAAACATAAAATCAGTACATAGATGCGTCTCATGTTTGCAGCTCATTAGACCGTATCCACGCTGGCCGGTCACGCGAAAAAGGCCCCTTTCTGGAAAAGCTTATCGTGACCATGCGGCAGTTTGTTGGTCTCCACGAGTCTGTCGTGCTTCGTCACTTCGACGAGTTTTATTGGCTGTTTGCGTCTCCTCACTTTTATACAATTACTTTAAATAGCCCATTCTTGTGTTGCACACTGTAGCGCAAGACATTAAATTTTTCACCCATGTTTTCCCTATACAAAGTTCTCCAAGGATTAAAAAAAAGACAAAATTGCCTAAAGAAGTATTCTCATAAGGGCTCATATCTATGACAGGAGGCATGTTGTGCAAATGAATTACTAACAGCTTACATTGAGGTTATAATGACGTGGTGGTAGAGCATGAATTCTGCCAGTGACACCCAGCGTGGCGCATACTCCTGTTTGCACTGCGGCTGCATGCATCTTCTGCCGTTTTGTTCGTCTTCGAATGCCCATTGGTATAAGTGTAATTGCTGATGCTCTCCATAACTGCGCATGCTGGAATGCCGTATGCTGAACGCTTTCAAGTGGCATAGTGAAGAAACCAGCAGTATTTCTGGCCGAAGAATTTATTTTTAACGTTTACTTTGTCTTGCTTCATTCAAACCTTGTGTCAGTCAACTTTAAAACGCATAGTGTATCGTTCTACCGCCACAAAATGAGTTCCCAAGTAGGCTGAAATGCACAAGTCTGAATTATGTTCATTCGTGTACCTTAAGTGTAATGCATAACAAACAATTGGAGCAGTGGGAATTGGGATGTAAAGCAAAGACAGAATGAGAGCCACCTGGTTCATCGATTCACAAGCTTTATTTTACACTGAAGTGAACACACTAGCCTAAAGGAAGTGCTATTGTTACAGGTGTGCTTTTCTTTAAGCCGTGGCACAAAAATGAAGAAAACTATCGAATGCAGCATCCAGAGCTATGCATCTAACCCGTAATCTCGAATGCTGAACATTGCAACGTCAGTGCCGTAGTGTAAGTGGCTGGGGAAAGCAATTAACAATTCCTTTCTGGACCCTCAGTTATTCTGTTTATGTTGTACACAAAGGTCCATTTATGACCGTCATTTCTTTGCACTTCAATAAAGCTTGATTAGAGCATAAGCATGCAAGGTGATGTAGGACTCCAAATCCGATATATATATGTGAGGAACAGCATGATATTTGCGATGAAAACGTTTATTCGCTCGGGAAAGACAGGTGAGTGTAAATACCAAAACAAACGGCACACATGGCTAATTGAAGCTGCTACGCAAAGAAATCAAACAATTGCACATGCATATGATGGTGTGTGTTTAACGCAGTCTAGATTTTAATGCGGAAACGAGTTTTTCCCCGACGTCCAATACGCAGTATCTGAGCG
The DNA here is from genome assembly GCF_043290135.1 of Rhipicephalus microplus. Taxonomy (NCBI): domain Eukaryota; kingdom Metazoa; phylum Arthropoda; class Arachnida; order Ixodida; family Ixodidae; genus Rhipicephalus; species Rhipicephalus microplus. Next base: position 130,826,457 of record NC_134704.1, read on the forward strand.
CATCTCGCTCGCCTTCAGCACCGTCTCATTTGCCTTTGGAGCTGGCGACACCACGGGGAGGGCGTAATCGTGTTTTAGTGCTTTCACTTCACGCATCTCATCAGAAACATTCGTGGGGATCAGCCCTTCAAGCTTCGCAGTAGCAGCGGCATGCACGGCAGCCCCACTAACTCCAGACCTCGTTTTAGCCGTAGCTGCAATGACAGCAGCGTCTCTTCCGCGCCGCTTATGACTTTTCGCTAACGACGGAACACGTCGCAAGCTCACGTTTTTTGCCGCAGCGTTGTTTGTTTTAGCAGTCGGCTGAGGCACGTACGTGACGCCACTATAGTTGCTATCGGTCGAAGGAAACTCGAGCGTGACGTTCACCAGAAACCAGCTGCAGTTCAACTGCACACCGTTGACGAACACCGTGCCATTGACAATCTCAATGATGCTTCCGTTAAGCACTGAGCCGACCAGCGTGTTGCCTCGGATGACGGCTTTGTCGGCATCGATGCCGACGACCGTGTTGTTGCCGCACAGTTCTTCGGCGTCCGAAAGCGAACCCCCTGACGGCGAAGCCACGGCGGCAGCTGGATGGGCGACGGGCACCGAGGGCGCTCCGAAGTTGTGTCGGTTGGCGCGGGGCGGCGCGGGCAGCGTGAAACCCGTTCTGCGAGGCCGGCCGCGCTTGAGCTTGAAGCCGAACTCTTCGATAGGCCTGAATGAGATCTTCACCTTGCCGGTGTCCGTGAAGCTGTAGCTGAGTGCCGTGACACAGACAACCCCGATGACGGCGATCATGGCCGTGATGGCGTACATGCCCTTGCGCGTCACGATCACCACGGGCCGGGGTCGCTGCTGCAGGACGTGCTCTTCCATGACCGACGGGAGAGGCGGGTGGTGCGGCGATGTCTAGGTCATGTCTATGGCTGGGCCTGCCGTGACGGGCCCGAGATCGAGAGGCCGGCGCTCCTGATGCTTCCGTCCACGGCGATTTCTCTCTCAAGTGGCAGCACAGCAGCGCTGTGGCAGGCCGACGGGCGCGTGCTCTTCTCCCAGGCACAGCGCTGGCCGGAGCCTTTGTTGCTGCTGCTGATGTCTATATCAATGAATTGTGCGATATGAACATGCTCGCTAGAGGGTTGGGGGCTAACACTTCCGTGACATGCCCGCCACTTTCTGTAGAAGCCACGGGGAGCTAGCTATTCGTGTAACTAAAGACAAATACTATAAACTAGTGCATGTTTCGTTATTTCTGCCCATAGAATGGATGGTTGGTTCACTGCTTATCTGTGTCTTAGTAACCTGGTGCAATTTAGTATGAAGGGTGGGATTGTTTTGAGAAAGGCTGCACCTGAATCTAGAACTGAGTGGTTTCATATTATAAATATTTACAGAAACAAATAGAAAACTGAATAGTTCATTTTTCTATTCAAAAGGAAAAGAAAAAATAACAAACTAATTTGGCTAAAAGGGACACATGAACTAAATAATAATAACACTCGGTCATATACCCTTAAGCAGGAAATCACGTACGACATCGCAATCGTTCCTATGGCTGAAACCCAGTACGGCTGCACCAAAGGACATCAAGACCAAAGCTGATAAATTTAAGCCCATTCTTAGGAGGCGTTTTTCTACAAATCTCTACAGTATTTTGTAAGCAATTTGCCGGTAGAAAAGCAATTATGCAGATATTCGATCTGACGACAATAGTAACGAAAAGGTTACTGCACTATACGTGATCTATCCCAACAAAGTTCCAGGGAGAGGAGGACTTAGCTTTTTAGTCTGGTAATTCATATTTGTGTCGTTCTTGTGGAGTCCATCGGTTTTCCCAAAGATAATTAATATGAATTAAATTTAAACCAGCTATAAATATACTGAACCGCTTCGTAGTCTATTTTATGTACTTTATGAAGTAAATGCCTGATATGAACGTGACGTCATGTTAAAAAAACGAAACATTTGCCCTATGAAGCATCAACAATACTTTTTTTGGAGAACGTGCCATGTTTAGGTAAAAAAGAAACGCTAAAATTTAAGGAATATTCATAAATCTCCGAGAAAGCTGTATCTCTTGATATCTTTTTAGGCTTTTCTTCTCAGAAAATTATCCTGTACGCAATCGTTCCCCTGACGCCAACTTATTCAGAATTTTAATAGCCCACCCTTTCGGGAAAGTTCAGCAACTAAATAGGCAACTCATTATTCGAGCATATACTGCATGCTTTGTCATTAACAAGCATCATTCCTTGCCCCGCTGCGGTGGTCTAGGGGCTAAGGCACTCGGCTGCTGACCCGCAGGTCGCGGAATCGTCGTGACCGCAGGTCGCGGGAAGAAACGTCTATGCTGACATCTTTCAAAAATACAGATGTTGATTGAAACTTTGATGCAAGCACTATATAACATGTAAATGAAGAACCTTTCGTTAAATACACGCAAGTATATATCCTAATAACTTATATAAGCGAATACTAAAGGTATATTGATAAGAGCCCAGCTAAGGGGGCATAGCAGGTTTGTATATGATTCGCATTTACTTAATAATTTACGATTATGCAGTTGAAAATTGAGCTATTTATCAATAAACTTAATAAAACAGAGCCTTTTCATTAACATAGGTGTTCTTTCTTCATCGTCAAATATGCAGCGGCACATGCACATCTGAATTTTTCTGTATTAGTCAGTCGGTCGTATAATAACCAGGACTGAATGGAGGATATACGGAGCCAAAACACTATAAGCATATCAGAAAAAACAAACTTGGGGCCAAATCTGACACTCTAAAGATCAAAAAAAGAATCTCTCCATAGCGTGTATTTACATGTATGGTTAAAGTATACCGGGTCCGGGTATACTGTTGTATTGTCTTCCACGTGCTGTCTTGTTTATTCCTGTTTCTATTATGCATGCGAAATTTAATGTAAAAGAACCGTGAAACAGAGCGTCATTATTATAGGTGTACTGTAGCATTCAATGCTCGCACTCCCTGAGCATATCATTGTAATTATCGGCTTCACACGAACTCGAGATTGAGGTTTGATTCACGTTGTGCACCGAATTTTAAATCGACGGAGCCTGGAGCCACGCATGTCTCGGTTGTAGATCACGATGATGTCATAGTTTCCGGTATAAATCTTCATCCTTAGCTTTATGCGCTTAGAGACATGGTGTCACTCGTGCCGTGCGACGCTCAATGTGGGCGTTGGCGTCTGCGAGCTTCATGACGAGGAAATAGGCCGCAATCGATTCGGCGTATAAATACGTCGCACACGTCTGCGGGGCTGGTTGCTTGCCGCGTGTCTTATAACTTACGCAACACGCGCTATATGTCAGCTTCACTTTCTTTAGTGACTCGCTAAAGCAGCCGCTTCGTGCAGTGGTGTATAGACTGAAGAAAAGTGTCGCTGTGACAACTCAAGAGAAGCTTGCTATGAATTACTGATTGTAGGTGATGGTGGCAGCAAAGTATGTGCGAGAAAAGCGGCGTCGAAAAGGGAGTTGAATTACGCACACGAGGGTATGCCGGCTTGCCCATTAATTCATACGCAGTCGATCATGGGCGTGTGGTAATTCAGTCACTTGTGAGATAGCAATTCGATCTTCTGTGGAGGTTACTGCTCATATGACGTTGCGACCCTTCATATTTTCTATTCTATTCTTTTCAAGTGAGCCCATCGTTGGTGTATATATATATATATATATATATATATATATATATATATATAAGGGAAAGAAGTGTATACCTAAGGGCTCGTTTTTCCGTGTTTTAACACAATATTAATGAGATATAACAGAGAGTAATGCCAAGGAATGTACAGGGGAAGTTATTAAAACCAATGGAATGTAAATAAGAAGAAAGAAAAGTGGATGAAAAAATTACCAACTTTTCTTTCTTCTTATTTACATTCCATTGGTTTTAATAACTTCCCCTGTACATTCCTTGGCATTACTGTCTGTTATATCTCATTATATATATATATATATATATATATATATATATATATATATATATATATATATATATATATATATATATATATATATATATATATATATATATATATCCACATCCATGAGGCCAGAAACAGCAAAAAAGAGAGAAAAGAATACCGTCAGGCCGGCGCGGATCACGCAGCGCAGTCACGGAGACGGCGACAAGAGCGGCTTTTTAGATGAAGCCTTTTAACGCGAACGTGTTCAAGAGCTTGTTGTGCAGGAACTTTGCCGTCGCTGTTGGCGTCGTTGGTTGTGAATAAAATAGCATCTTATGCGTGATCGAAACTACGGGCAGGATGCGAATACTACAAATAATAAAAATCCTGGGTTCGAGTGGGGACCGAAGCTTGATCGTTTGTGTGGCAAGCAGGTGTTAGACCTCGCAGTCACCCGCCTGCTTGTGAACACAGTGCATATAACTTCCTCTGCTTTGCAATGCAGTGAAATAAAGTTTCATGCTTTACAAATAGACGTGTCCCGCTTACATGACTCACAATTAAGCGTGAAATATCGCCGTAATAGTGCGTGGTACAAGCGTACATTGCCACCAGGCATCAGAACATATGTTTATCATATAGACTTGAGAGTTTAAAGCCAGTGACCGACTACAAGAGGCACACACGCTACTGCACCCGTAAGGCCGCGCCATGGGTGCATAGCAAGTTTCGAAAAGATTTCATGAACTGAGTGTTCATGACGAGAGTACGTACCAGGGACAGAATATCGCTATCGCGTTCAACTCTTTCAAAGGTGAAGCTTATAGATTGCCAATTTTTTTTAACCACACTTTGGGTAACTTCTACAAGCACAGTTGTGAGGTACCCACTACGAAATAAATCATATTCCTTGTGTAGTGGGCAAGCGCTCATCAGGCTATTCTCCGTTTTTCTTTGTAAAAGCTTGGTACCCGCTAAAGTCTTGCAATCGATTGTACGCATTTTGTTGAGGCTGTGGTTGACAATTAAGAAGAATTATGTCTCGGGATGTTGTAGTGGAATGAAGCATTCGACCACGCACTCCTTATGCAATTCGCATTGTGTGACGCCTGGTTGATCTATAAATCTTCTAAAATCACTTAGCTATTACTCAGTTTCCACTTGGCTGTCGCCTAGTTTCTGGGAAAATTTGATGCTGTAGCGCTGCGCCAGTCACTCCGTCATTTTTCTTGCAATGAAAAACCGACGAGAGCACTGCGCACTACCCCCTCAAACGGTGCGTCCCAGCGACTCACGCTTTTGGCAGGCGGGAAGAAATCACGCATGCGCACAAATGTTCAAGGTCAGCTGATGCAAGCAAGCCTATTTCAAACCTATCAGGTACTCGCAAAACTCAAGCTCGAATACTTTTCTAACAAACCTCGTATATTATGCTTCAAAGCCCGTTGCAAGGTGACCCTTTGCAGGCGTCAAGTCGGGTTAGTTATCGCATTAACATGTGTAATAATGAGTTTTAGAACAGTAAAGCAGCAACCCAGCGTCACATAGTGCAAATAGCGTGAAGACTGGGTCGTTGAATCCACCAACTTATTACAAAAACCTCTGGTGTAATTCTTCATCGGTTTCAGCCACAGCATCAACGAAGCGTGAATAATTGCTTGTAATTTGGTAGCTGGTACCAAGCTTCCACGAAGAATGACGAATATTGGCATTGTGAACGCTGGCTTCCTCACTACACAAAAAGTTCGATGAATTATGGCGTAGCGGGTGCCATGCATGCGTACTTGTAGTAGTTCATCGAAGAGTGTTTGAAAAATACTGTAGAAAAGCCGCTCTTCCAGCCTTCGCTGCGTCTGTACTGAGCGCTCTGTGCAGGCGTGACGTCTTTTTTTTTTCTCGCTTCTTCCGTTTTCGTTGGTTCCTTCCGTGTGCGCTTCATTTTACGCGTGATGAAAATGTACCAACTCGCTCGAGGTGGCAATTTATTGCAGAAGTTTTTCGCTCTTGAGCATGTAGATGGAGGTCTGATTCTCGGCATGGAGGAACGAAAAAGTTTGCAAGCATCATTGCACGATGTGATAGAAACAAAGACCGAAAAAGGTCTGTTTAGCGCTTGGGAAGCTTCGCTTCCACCATCTTGCGGGTAGCGGTAACGGCTGTTGTATTTTTCACACCGAAAGCTATTACAGCGAGAGCTGTTATGATATCAGAACACAACTAGGTCACGTGTGGCGCCTAGTTGTCTGCCGCCACAGCTGCTGCCGGTCAAAGAGCCAACCACGCGTTTTTCTTTTACGTGTCACCCAAAGGACTGAACCATGGGTCACATCGTCGTCAGCCACTGCATAAAGAAATTGCGCAAAAGCACAATTCTCCTAGCAAGCGTGTAGTGGATACCACGCTTCTCCAAAGAATGATGAAGGATAGCACAGTGAATGGAAGCCTATTACACAGATATTATGATTATTTATGGTGTAGTGGATACCCAGCGAGTGTGCTTGCATCAGTTACTGAGAGACTATTAAAAAAGGCTCTGTTAGGCTGCTCTTCGAGCTTTCACTGTGGCAGTGCTGCGCGCTCCACACAGGCTGGGCGTTTTTTCATGAGACCATGACAACTGTTCTCGGTGCCGTCGCTTTCCACCGCCGCCGGTTCCCATAACCGCCATCGTGCAAAATAAGAAAAAAAAAACGTGATAGAAAAAATTTGTTTCCCCGATCAGATGGTGTTTGTAGCTGGGCCCTTTTCGTGTCAGTCGACTATTTATCGCAGAGACTCGCCGCCGTCTGAAACTTCTTTCCAAATTGGCCCAAAATGGGCGTCATGCTGAGCAATGAATCGCGTAAGCAAATTCATTACAGCTGAGTAGAACAATTGAAAAACGATGGCATACTTTACAGCTTCCCGCCCTCTACAATGTGCAAAGCCATAATTGTTTATCGTTATCAAACACAGCTCCAACAAAGCGCACATAGTGGCTTACAGATTGATAGCGGGTACCTTGCTGCTTTGCGAAATAGTGGGTGCTTGCCTACTCGCGAAAAATAAATGCTTGAGGGGCAGCGGTGTTCACCTTGAAACTGTACCTGCATCATATTCCCGAAGCGATGTCACAACAGGCTCTAAAAGGCCACCTATCCATTTTTTGCTTGATTGATTGCTTGCTTAGCCCTTGTGATTTGGATCCTTCGCTGCGATTGTGCCACGTGTTACATGCAGGTCTTGTGTTTCTTCTTTTTCTTTTTACCTATCATGGCATCGACGAGCAAATAGGCACTTGCTACTGGATGCTGCCTGGTCCGATTGACAAATTATTGTGAGAATTCGGTAGGTACCATTGCCTTTCCTTTCTCGAGCTGCACACAGCTTATTAAAAGGCGTTTGCTCGACCTGTAAGCGGGGCATAGCGTTATTGCCAGAAAACTGGTGGGCGCCGACACTCTTTTAAAACACGCTATAAAACTAGATGATTATGAATTTATTGAAACAAAGGAACTCTCTAAAGTGTCTCATAGTTTTCGGGGGTGAGGTTTGTCCGGGGTCCGCACGTCATGGCTACAGTATAAGGGTCAACGCTCGGGCAACGTACGGTAATGTGAAACACACATGGAAAAAAATTATGTAACAATATACTAATACGAAATATAATTTTTACACAAAACAATAAAGCACATTCAAGCAAAAAACGCAGGCCTGCGCGGAAGGCGCAGCACAGTCACGGCAAAAGCTAGAAGAGTGGCCTTTCAGAGCCTTTTTAAAACACTCATCGGGTAACTACCGCAAACACACTTGCTTGGTACCCACTAGGACATTAATAATAATTTTTGGTTAGTAGGTCGGTATTCGCTATGGTATTTTTCGTCATTCTTCTGAAAAGTGTGGTATCCGCTAAACACTTGCAAGGAATTTGGTGCCAATTGTCCACGCAGTGGCTGACGACGATGATGGATTATGGCTGAAGTGAATATGTGCCACAGGTAATAGGGGAACAAAAACAATCTTTTGTGTTGAGTTGGAGCATTGGATGGGCAACTCGTTCCGCTATTCGCATTGTGCGACGACTGGTTGTTCTTTCGCTGGTTTAAAACGCTTTATAAGTCGCATTAACACGATTGCTTTACCGACATCAAACCTGCCTAAGGCAATTCTGCCATCAAGTCCCGAGCACCACCGTGGCTCAGTAGTAGAATACTGGGCTGTCACTCAGCGGACCTGGGTTTGAGCCCCACTATGTCGTTGGTACTAGGTTTTCTGCTTATTTTGCACGATGAGGCTTCGGACACCGGCGGCGGTGGCGGACAACTACAGTGCTGCGTAATTGCCCAGTAAAAACGTTATACTCGTCGCAGTAAAACCCCTATAGTAGTCGGCGGCTTCGATGTAGACATTATGGACCTTAGGGCTTAGCTTTTTCGTCGACTCTTTATGTCACTGTATGCCACTCAATTTACATTATATGGGACAACACTCGGACAACGTATGGTTACTTACCCATACAACACCCATAGGATCACCCACACGTCACGATTCTCTTCGTGGAGATGCGTAGATTTTTTTCTTATATTGCAGAGTAGAGAGCTGTGTTCTTGAAAAAGCAAAAAAAAGTAAGACGTTCTTTGTTTCAAAGTAAGCTATATTGGAAACAAGAACGTGTAGCCATATGTATGCGTAGCGCCAGAGCATTCAGAAATAACAAGACAGGGTAAAGCCAAGACTTTGAAAATGTCTTGTGCAATGGAGCTCACAATTGCCATGGCTTACCAAGCCTTCGTCTGATGACAAGAAAGAGCCTTCGGGCAGCCGTCGCTTGCTGGCACCTTCTGCGAAATTGATTTTTGAAGTCTGATCTCTGTCCTATCTCGATATTTTTTCTCACTGCTTGCACTGCGCACCCCTTATTCGGTATGAACCAATTTACGAGGGAGTTTATTGTTGCGTTAGTTTCTTTGTATAAACAGATATGCTTGCTGATGTAACGTGGCAACCTTATGCAGCAGAAATATGTTTTCAATAAACTAGGAGTCTATTCCTACAAACTAACACTCTCCATTCCTTATATCTGCTTGATTTATTCTCGGAATTTAGAATTCGAAGATTAGATTGGTAATTTGAGAGGCTAGATTATAGGCTGGCATAGAGCCTTGATTTCCTTAAATTATTCATCTCTCTCCTAGAATAACTTAACGAATGATTCCCTCTCATATATACATGAACTAATGCACTTTTTTGTTTTCACTTTCTCTTCATATAGGTGCAGTAGCCACAACTTCAAATCAGTACACAGTTCAGTGCGCAACAGTCCATCGCATGCAGGTATACTATGCTACACTGGTCGGTAGTGAATAATTCAAAATGCAGTGACGTGTGGGAAAACCGGGCCCAATGCTCATTGTGCAACACTGGCATTCTTGGATGCGGTAACATTCGGTCTCTGTTCCCCAACCTTTATCGACATACTAGGCGAAATATTTGCTTCACTACCAGAAGCATTTGCTCAGGACGTGTGCGATGAAATCACTTCAAGGCTTGCAGTTTTGAATAAACAAAATATTATCGGCAATATATCCCTTTAGCTAGAACGATCCGATCTTCTTGTACACTTCATCAATTTCGGAGCATTTGTCCAACTGTTGTCTACTGTCTGATGATTAGGCTACGCTGGACTATACAAACAAAAGAATGCCAAACCACCAATAATTAAAGCGAATTTTCGGTAACACATCACCTACACTCATGCACTGCCTTGATTTGGTGAGAAAGCGTGCATGGCTATACGTGGGTGCAGAGCAACAACTCTTTGTTGATGTACTTGTATTATTTCATTCATTGGATAGAATGCTGTGGCAGTACACTTCGACTAGCCTCGAGCACCCTCATTTTCGACAGAATAACATTTGTTTCGTCTATCTACGGAATTATTCATTGGTGGCGTTGGGAAGCACTCTCGTTCGGCCACGCATCTGCATGACACCGGAGTATTCACTATGCATATTCTGGCACAGTTCGCACATAAACATTTGGTGCCGCGTCTTTGAAGCTCAATGCCAGCGCAGCTGTCCCAAACCTCCGGGATGTGTGTCAAAAGAACGTTATGTCTATATCGTGCGAATTTGCCCACACTCTTTCAGAGGCCCCTCCCACATGCCTGCATCTGTCCTGCTTGCAAGGAAGTCGTAAATTAAGTGGTGGCAGTGGTAACAATTTATTACGCAAAAACAAGCTGTAGAACACGCGACTGTTCCGCAAGGTGCACAGGAAAGTGAAACCCTGTGTTTTCTGGTATTTCGCGAGCGCTCTAGGGAAACCAGAGTTTGTCCTGTAGCTTACTAAGAGCGTCGTTTCACTGGCTGTTGTCCTCCAGATATATAGGAAGCCTGCGTCGCGCACCCCGACAACATGTGTCCCATATTCACGCCTGCCCCCAATTTTGAACAACTGAAAGATTCATAGAAGTAAAGGTCGATTCAGTTCTTACGCCAATGAAAGAAGTAAGAGTTCGTCTGCAGCAAGCGGAGAGTCACTCATTGCGCCATATAAAGTCCTTTTTATGTAAGAGATAATTGTGTACCTCCTAACTCAATGTGCTTGGCGAACTCATATTTCTGAAATTGAAGGCTTTTGGAGAAGATGAGAGCGTTTGCAGAAGAACGCGGCGGGAAAATGCTGGTGCAGCCATATGATCAAAGCAAACTAAACCAGCACCGAACGAATTTCTGCAAAGCGTTACAAAGGACGTACCAGCACTATGAATCTAGTGAAAGCGAGCACATGTGTGTGTGTGCGTGCTTGTGAGTGTTTATGAGTGTGCGTGCGCGTGTGTGCGCGTGTGTGCGCGCGTGTATGTGTGTGTATGTGTCTGCCATTGTATTCTAAAAATGCTTACAGGATAGCCAACGATCTTAACAAGACGGCAATAATTGACAAGTTTTCGTGGTTTTGCCTAGACATGTCATACTTTCTTCCACTACAAGGTCTTCAAATTTGATAATGGCGACGAGGGTAGGGAGGAATAACTTGCCTTAAAAAAGTTCGTACCACCCTCTTCAGCCATGCGAGATGTCGGCTCGGCCGTGCGATGACGGTGGAACAGAGCGAGCAAACAAGCTCTGGCAATTGCGTGTCAGAGAGGCGGCCAAGAAATAGCAACGAGAGAAAATTGTGCAAATTTTATGCATGCTCGAATGGATGACGTTTACTTACTCTCGCATCGACAAGCAATTTATTCTCATGCGACAGGATTCACACGAGAGGCCATGACAGGGAAGGCTATCACTTCCGCGTCCTTTTACATCACATCGGCACCTGACTGAGAGGGTGGAAATGCGTCAAATTCTCTCCTTATAGAGCTATGCACAAACGCGCCGCGCCACATGTATGCATTGCAGGTTTAAGAAAGCCATCTTGAACGGGCCGTTACCGTCGACGTCAAAGTTTAGGGACTGCTGTGTCTGTGCATACGAAATTTCCCAGCAATATTCAGCCTTTTATTGTGTCTTGTTGTTTCCACACGTTCGAAGCGGACTCATGGGGGTCGCTACAATTTTGTCTTGCGGGGTAGCGGATTGGTTTGGAATGGCGGCTGTGAAATGGGTTATGCCTTTGTGTAGCGCCGGTGAGGGGAAAGTGCTGCTGCGGCTTGAAAAGGCTAACTGCTCCTTTCAGACCATGCTATGCCATCGCGCATGCGCTCTCTGTACGTTGGGGCGTGCATTCGTGGCCGCCACGCTGCGTTCGCCACGTTCAGATTGAATGGGGCAAAAAAAGCAAAATATTGTAAGTGTCATTACTTAAAAGTTACTTTTATTAGTGTTTGCTCCACCATGTGTCCAGGAAAGGAACTCATGTAAAAGACACTTCTTTAATAGTTCAGCTTTATTTCTTTTGTTGAAAGAGTATACCAGTGCTAAATCCGAATTTGATATGCAGATGTCGAAGCCCCGCTGGATGAGGTAATTATTCATAGGAAATATGCATCGGCAATTTAGTAGAGCTCTACAAAACAGTGGAATGGATCACTGAATCAATAGATGTCTGTGAGATATTGGTATCGTTAAAAAATATATGTCACATGGCTTCAGCCGAGGCAGAACTGCTGAGCTTTAGGCAAGGTATTTGCTCCTTTTATAATACAACAATTTAGTTATTGTGATGAAGTTTTCTAAGCAGTCTGTTATCACGTGAAAACCCTAGTTTTTGTATTATATTGTTAAAAACAATTAGACAAAAAAAGAAGCTGTCGTAAATGAGCAGTCGTAAGTGTTCAAGGAACAGTAATCTTACACTCGTCATTTAGCATTCACGACCTTCTAAGTTTGTACTATATGCCTCTGATATTCACAGAATGTTACTTGTGCAGCGACAGTGCGACTTAGCAGCAAATATTCTTACCGCGAAGTTCTTAAGGAATGGCAAATGTCTCTTCTCTAACAAACAATTGTTTTTAGCTACAATTCACCGTCATGTGGATGTCTGAAAGAAACAAGCAATGGTGCCGTTATACAAATATAAACGTGCACCTATTTTTTTGCATAAAAACTTTGAAGGGGAGCTTAATGAAAACGTACAAACTTTCGCACGCTAACATCAGACTGTGTCACGCCGCATATAATCTAGAGGTTTGGAGACGTAGTTATATACTCCTGATAAGTGTGAGAACGACCATTTTGGACAGTTGCCGAAAAACGCCCATGTTATCCGGCCACGTAGTTTTTTTTTCTGTTTCTTACGAATGCTCGTTTCTCTGAAAGACTGTGCTGCTGGAAATTGACAATAAAAGCCGAGTACTTTAGTGGGCCAGGTTTTCATATGCTCTTGTTTTCAGTTGTCGTAAGCAGTCAAAGTCACATACAGCGCAGACAGCTGTAGCATAACCCCTTCAGACGTGAATTATAATACACTTTCTGCGAATGTGCAAAACTCGCACAACCTTATTACAAGACAATCAATATTACATTCCAAGCAAAAGAAGTATTGTTTTTTTTTGAGGATCACTATTTACTTGTAATAAGATACCAAATAAATACCTCATAGTTTTGTAGTCAGTGACGTTACATTTTGATATAAAAATAATGAAATGGTAGGCTCCGAATGTGTCCGTGATTTATTTTTCGGGTTTCAATCATTCATTTAGTGAATACGGAAGATATGCTTTTGACCTTACTTCTGAAACGCTGCACGTCGAAAGACTCGTTGAACATCGCGGCGCCTTCACTAAAGTGATTGGCTACAGTAATACGCAGAACACACAGGTTTTGTCAAGACATGAACTGCGCGGAAACTTCAGTGCATACAACGAACTGTCTAGCTTCTTCTCTTTCGACCACAAGTTGACGCCACCAGCATAAATAGGTCGCGTACACAAGCGTAGCCATTACCACCGAAGGCAATGTTGGGTGCGCGCTCACGCCAAAAAGACTTCTCCATCCTTCTGGTGTTTGAGCGCCCACATGGTGATGTAATGTGCGGAAACTACTACGATGGCTATAGAGAAACACAACTACAAACCACGTATACTAGTTAAAAGCGGAAGCAAGTGAGTGATAGAAAGAGAGAGTAAGCAAGGAATAAAATAGGAAGTAAGAGAGAATTACAAAGAAATAAAGAGAGAAAAACAAGAAATCGCGGAAGAACAACCAGAGACATAGGAGAAAAGAAAAAGAAACCCGAAGAAACAGACAGGTGTCATAGCCCTTCAGTTCTTTGAGGCTCATCACCGACGAAGCTCCTTTAATTTGTTTTTTTCTTACATTGAAGCCTTGGCAAAACGCATTCCTAATGCAATATCTGCAATTTACTGAGCCAATCAAATATAAAGCACAGTTTTAACATGGTAGCTGCATTCGCATGAAAAATAGAAAATCTATTACTATTTTTAAAGTAATAAGTCGCCTGTAGCCCTGCTGGTAAGGTCTCCGAGCGACAGCGTGTTTAAGATTAAGATTACAAATTTATTGAGGTTGTTTTGATTACATTTCATGAAATGCACAACCCTGATTAGACCCATAGCCACAGGCTAGCAGGGGGTCTAACGCGAGAAAGTATACAAGCAGAATACTATATGTATAAAAAATCAAAACGTCAAAAAACTTTTTTTTCAAAAAAAAGGAACACAAATATACGAGGAATTTCATCGGGATTTAAGGTGACGTATTTCTTTGTCAGAACGTACACAAATGTATAGATGACACATTGTTACACTTCGTTTATAATTAATCAAATAAACAAGTACAAGCGAAACATCAAACCATGTGTAAGGTCTTGTACATGTTCAATACTATTGTCCTACATGTTGCAAATATTTTTAAGTGCGCTTGAGTAAGCCCTAGAATCTTTAATCTGAAGTGGAATGCTACTCCGCACTTTATAGGTCCTACGAACTGCAGTAAGCGTTCACCACACACGTTTTTAGTAGGTGGAAGATTAAAATTCCGCAATGTTGTGCATCTAGTGACGCAGGAGGAGTACCTCCCGCGGGGCTCGTTTGCTCCGATGCATTTGTAAAATCTTTTCCCGTTTCCTTTTTGTCCGCGGCGTTGTCATTTCATTTCGTTAGTGCCGGGTGCCCGTTTCGTTCACGTTGTCGCGGCAATGTGTAACCGCCGTAAAATGAAATAAAAGAGGAGTTGGGGGAGATGTGGGAAAACTGTTCCACCGAGAAGGCTTCCGCAGGGTTGTGTAGGCTCGCGGCTCTTCTCGCAGACAAATGGCGAGATTTAGTTGCACCCGCTCTTCCGCCTCACCTCCGCGCGGTGGCTGCTAGCGGTACGGTTCTCTCGCTGCCGTATATACGTGAAGCAGCAGCAGCAGTAGAACGCTCAAACGAGCCGAGTGCGTTTGTGCGCGAAGACCGAGTTGCTCGTAAATCTAGGCGACGGTTTTGCGTCTGGCCCGCCACTGACTGTCGCCTTCTGTTTCCCCGAAATAAATACAACCAAGTACGATTGCTAAAAACACGGTAGTGAAGGCAGTGTGAAGCATGCACCAAAGTGGGAGGGGGTTTTGAGTAAGAGGGTGTAGGGTTCAGAACAGAACACCCGGAATTCTGACCTAAAGAATAAAAATAGAGAATCCGGTAAACTGCACTGTTTGGGGCACTTTTAAAGAGCAAAGAATTATTATCCGGATGCCATTCTACGCCTTTCCCGCAAGATAACAAAACGGTTATGTTACGGGCAGGAAGTCAGAGGACGTAACGACGCCCCGCGATATAACTCTAAACTACATGTCACCAGAGCATCACTCACGCCGGATGTGTGTAGTAATGCCTACAGCAAGAAAAGATGAGCTAACAGTTTGCATCCGGAATTCTGTTCGCTGTACTCTATAGTATATAGTTAACAGTCGAACTTGTGCATACCGTTCGTTTTCGGATGCGAAGTTTGGTTAGTTATAAAGCGTGCGTTTGTGATTACTGAGAAAAGCAATGATGCTCGCCTTAGCGGGTGGTGCGTTCTTTGAAGGATTGCTACATGCAACACAAAAGCGCAAGTTGAAAACCATGAAAACAGTGATAACAGAGAACAGGGCCAACTAAATGTTATTCAGATGCACATTTGCGCGGGAGATAACTACGTGTGGCTTAGAAGAAGAAGTAGTGACAAATAAAAAGTAGAACTGAAGAGCTGAAGTGTGTTCTTGCCCGATTGCGACAAAGCATTTACAGTGTTCTAGAAAGAATCGTGTAAAAACGTGCAGGGCGTGTGGAGGCTGCCATGAGACACTCTGAGATCATTGACCTCGGCAGGATCGGTATTTGTTGCGTTAGCTAACAAACGTTAGCTTGTCGATTCAAATTGCTTGATTACCCATACTAAGCTTCGTTTGCGTGTTTAGTTTGTGGAGCGCTGTTGGCAGCACAAAGAAACTGAACCATCAGCCAGCACAACAAACCTTTATTGTGTAACCACTCCTTTAACGAAGGAAGCTATACATGTCGAGATGTTACCTTTTGTCTCAATGTAAGTCTGCACTGGCTGCCTTTCTTAGCAGCAGCATATATGTACTTTTCATAGCTCACTTATGAAAAATATCGCACATGACTTTCTTCCTGTATAGTAATGTTTGCGTTACAACATAATTTTCTTGAGAAAGTGGGGACTTTTTTGTGGCTCAAACGTCTTATAGTAATAAAAAATTAGATAACAAACTAATAAAGAAAGATTCAATGCTTGTATCTTTCAAGAATTTTCCGATAATTGTATTTGCGACTAGAGCGTAATTCTCCATGTAGTTGATTTACTGGAATTTAGGTTTTCAAAGTGAGTTATGCAAGACGAATCACTGTAGGTGCTAAAAAGTGATCACACACCATGCAGCTAAATTGACGGATGTAAATCAGTAGTAACTATTAATGAACGTTTAACTATACTGAAGCATGCAGTCATTTTGACTATTTATTTATGCTAGAATAAGTAAGTTTCATGGAAGAATGGGTCAACTGAGCAGCATAAAAATAACTCTCGTGAAGATGGCACGAGCAGGTTGATTTATTTTGGCCTTTTTTATTGTGCGTTGGTACTCACCGTTTACCATTTTATTTACGAGGAACAATTGGTACAAAACCATAAATCGTCAGCTGCGTGGGATAACAACATTTTCACGCAATTTCGCAGGTGATTACGACGGTAAGTCTTCATCTGAGCAAGCGAACGAAACAATTTTCTTGGGCAACCGACTCCCCTTCAGTCTTCAACTGTGTGTTTGAGCAAATCTTTTTTCTGGTCGCGCACACGGCGAGCGTCCCGCCGTTTGCCGCCTGAGTTCACAAAATGCTCGTGTACTAAACTTTCGAAGGAACTATTACGCACGTCCCACTTGTTGTCTGTTCTTATTAAGTACGCTTTCATTTAATGAGTAACGTTGCTTTCACTGTGCTTTCGTTCACAGCTGCTCTTACAAATTACAACCATTCAAGTCGAAGTTTCTCCCTTGTTCTTTAGAGTAACGAACTTGAGCCAGAAACAAATAGAAACTTAAGACCCACCGTGTTGTAATTATGTGTGTATTTTTGTTCGTTGTCTTCTCCCAGAAGATTTTCTCTGATCGTTAGGTTTTTTGACACTAAGCATCGAGAAATTTGACAAAGCTCCCCTGCTGTTCAGAACCTGAACAAAAAATGAAGCCGTTACTAACCGTTTCACCGGTCTACGCCATCGGCTCGGGTCATTGTAGTTTGTTCTACATCTGAATAAAAGAAAACACAGAAACAGTGGTGACAGTGGTGTTATTCAACTACATGGATAACAGTCATAGGCAAGCTACTCGTCAGTGCCACAGTGCAAGACTACGAGCAGTTAGTTCATTGGGAAGTCCTTTACATGAGCAAAATGTACCAGCGTAGTTTTATTCGTGAAAGGAAGACTGCGCAATGGCTTGAAGACTGCGGAACTAAATGGTCTCCTTCATCCGTTTCCTTTTACGTATAACCCATTGCGCTATGTTTTTCGCATAAAGCGACCTTGCAAAAGTTTGTCTGCGTGGGCAGAAAACACGGCTGATTGGTATAGTCTTGCCTTCTGAAAACAGGCAAACAAAACATTCACAACATGGCACATGGCCTGAAGAGTGGGCTAAAGCCCCCCCCCCCCCCTCCCTACTCTGTAGAGATAATGCCATATGCCCATGTCCACAGCCGTAGACTGGCTTCGCTATCGGGATGTGCATAAATACCGTAGTCTCCACGCAATGACGTCACGGGCCTGAGCGTGCACGTGCGATTACACTGAGAGTAACTGTAATCGCGAAGAAACATTCAAAAGGAAGTGTGCAAAGTTATGACGCGTGCTTACTGTAAGAGAGACATCTTCATGAACTTTTTCATCCCACCCTCCACCCCCACACGTAACTTTCAACGCGCTCGTTTGTACGAAAGGAGAGAGAAAGCACTTAAAGCGTATATAAATGACCGAGGCAGCGCTCATACATGGCGATTCTTAAAAGTATTCTGGGATTCTATTTGTCAGGTGGGAATCTTTTTTATTTGTGTATTCATGTCGAAGTTTTGATTGATTGATATGTGGGGTTTAACGTCCCAAAACCACTATATGATTATGAGAGACGCCGTAGTGGAGGGCTCCGGAAATTTAGACCACCTGGGGTTCTTTAACGTGCACCCAAATCATGTCGAAGTTTGTGGCCAAGTACTGCACCATGGTGGCAAATAATGCTATACTGAGGGAGTGCTACACCGGCTGTGGTCACCAGTGAAGCAGCACCATAGCTTTTTCTCTGCAATTCTACCATGATGTAGACTTTTTGATCTGGTTGAGGATTTCGTGGCACCAAGATTATAATCATGGACCAACACGCACCATGTGAGGCTGATGCTCTAACTCTACGCCATCGCTGCACCTATTCGATCGGATCGAACCAAATTGAGGGATTGCGACATGGTCTCTCTCATGGTCTCCCTCTATCTTCCCGCTGCCGCATTGCCACCCTTTGCTTGTTTCATAAACTTTTTCACAGTCCACTTGCAATCGAACCTTACATTTCCCCCCCATTTCGCAGGTCATATCGCATTGGCCATGTCTTTCAAGTTGCCCGTCAACGTTCCCGCACCGTTACTTTTGCTGCCTCATTTTTTCTTCGTGCAGCAAAAGACTGGAATGACCTCCCCCACCATATTGCAGCAATCACCTGTCCATCAACATTTATGCATAGCGTCACAAGCCATTTTGCAAACTAATTTATGGCTTTTTTTGTACATTTTTTGTAACCCCACCCCTTATGTAATGTCCCCGTGGGGACCTTTAAGGTAATAAAATGAAATGAAATGATATTCACCGCGTGTTTACAGGAAGTCTTGAGGGGCCTGGGCTGGAAAAAGTTAGGGACAAAAGTTAGTAGAGGGTATCTTAATTGCTTGTGATTCACCGATGGCATTGCATTCATGAGTCACTCAGGGAATGAGTTACATCTGATAAATACTGCATGAACAAGGAAAGCAGAAGAGTAGGGCTGAAAAACAATATGCACAAAAGTAAAGTATTGTGCAACAGTCTCGCAAGTGAACAGTGCTTTGTGATAGGTGGGGAGACACTGGAAGGTGTAATGAAATACGTCTCCTTAGAACTGGTAGTAACAGCGTAACCTAACCATAAGAGCGAAATAACTAGAAGAATTAGAATGGGGTGGAGCACTTTCAAAAAGCATTCTCAAATTACGAATGGTATTGAAGAAGAATGGCTATTGGAGATAGTTGGTAAAGTGCATATTGGGAGGCTTCACAGTCTTTTGATACAAAACGCAAGTTGTGTCTGTCAGCCTCAATTTCAGGCTTGGTGTGTGTTGGAACGTCATCAAGACAAACTAACGCGGGAAATCGGTGATGCGTAATATGTCAGGAAATTTGACGATCAATGCGTGAGCCAGTCTACGGTAGCCTTGCAAGAAAGGGAACTCGCGCTTTCGAACAAGGGGCCCCGCCGCGGTGGTCTAGTGGCTAAGGTACTCGGCTGCTGACACGCAGGTCGCGGGTTCGATTCCCGGCTGCGGCGGCTGCATTTCCGATGGAGGCGGAAATGTTGCAGGCCCGTGTACTCAGATTTAGGTGCACGTTAAAGAACCCCAGGTGGTCAAAATTTCCGGAGCCCTCCACTACGGCGTCTCTCATAATCAAATGGTGGTTTTGGGACGGTAAACCCCACAAATCAATCAATCAACCGAATAAGGGTTATATTTATGCCGTAATTTGATTGCATCTTCATTTTATCAGACACTTCACCTTAACGTGTCACGTTACTTACGTCCTCTAGATAAAAGATTTCACTCGTTTGTATATGCATGTGTGTGTCGGGAACAGCAAATCAGTTGATATTCAGCGCTCGCGTCATCCCTCTCGGTTTTCCCTTCCTCGTTGTTACGTATTTCCTTCAGCACTTCCGTGCTTGCGCTGCGAACTCTTTCAATCACGACTAGTAGTCTACCACTATCTCTCGAGAAGAAATTTTATAACAGTTGCATCTTAGCGGTACTTACCTAAGGAGCAGAAACCTGGAGGTTTGCAAAGCGTGTTTAACATAACTTGACGAAGACGCAGCGAGCGATCGAAAGCAAATTGATAGGTGTAATTGAAAAAAAAATATGAGCAGAGTGGGTGACGGAGCAAATTTTTGACATTATAGTTGAAATAAAGACGACAAAATGGTCATGAACCTGGCACGTAGCGTGTAGCAAGTTAACTTGTGGTAACTAAGCATGTCTGGATTCCAATAGAAGTCAAACGCGTGAGGGGAAGACGGCAAGTTCGGTTGGCAGATAATATTAAAAAAAAATTTGCAGATAAAACAGGGCAGCAAAGAGTACTAGACCAGATTGATTGGCGGAACACCGGACAATCCTTTCCCTGTAGAGGGCATACCAAACTGATAGTAATTATGATGGGGATGATGATGATGAGGCCTTTTAAGCGAAGTCATTGGTCGGTGTCCTGCTCACATCTCTACCTGTGAATGACAAAGGTGAACTTGTAACCTCGGCTTCCACCGACAACACAGAATCAGATTTTTACGAGCGATTAGCCAATGCAACGGCATTTTTACGCTCAAATACATCAACAATCCATGGCAATCCCATCGCAGCCGTCCATACATGCACCAGATGTGTCATTTTTTAAAAAGATTACGGTAATTTTGACTGTAAAAATTATCAAACAATCGATAATCCAATTTCTTCTTACATGCGAGAAACCAACAGTGCCTCCACGAACGTCCATGAATCTGCCCACATTGTTACACGGGGACTTGTCAACCGCAACCATGCAGCCACAAGACATTAAGGTGTTGAGTTTTCAGACATGCAGGTATTACCTCATCTCTTGGAATAAAACAAGTAAGCCCTCCGACCTGAGACGCGGGGTTTTCCCCCTCCACCCAGTAAACTAGACAAATCACAGGCCATTGCTTTAAAGTGACACTGAAGGCAAAAATTATGTCGATGTTGATTGTTGAAATAACAGTCCAGAAACCTCGTAGTGCAACCGCTGTGCAAAGCAACTCCTTATTTCGATATAAAATCACGTTTTAGTGGTCCATGTCGGCTTAGCGCACTTCAAATACCCTGCTGAAAGCGGACCATCTCACTTCACTGTTGCCTTGCCCAACGTTGCCCGCCTTCACTGCGTGGCCACCGACACTATTAGCAACAGGGCGAAAGTAGCGGCAGCCACAAAAGTAACAATGGCCTTTGAACATTTTCATGCTTGGTTGGTTACACTGAGCCCCGCTAGATGAGCCTGTTTAGCCTAACCAGGCGAAAATGGTATTTCTGAACCACTCATGACATTCCCCATTTTATCACGAGCTAGTTCTTTTTTCGATAAATGAAATAGAAACGGATAAGTAAAATTTTGTGACATCTCTTGATGCACAAAAGATTTTTTCTTGTGGAGCTAGTTTGATTACTAGTGATTATTTGTAGTCGGACACTTTCACGTGATCGCGATGATTTTGCGAATGTCCCACTCGTGGCACACGTCATGTGGTACATTTAGCTGAACTTCTGGGTACGTAGGGCACTGCTGTAGATAATATTGCCCGCGTTATCATTCGATAAGCATTCACTCTTAAAAAAGTTTTTATTTATGTTTAGTGTCCCATTAGGGCTCCTACAAACAAGAACCTTTACCCGAACCCGCAAAAGGTAACAAGATTTCTTCGGAGTTTTCTATTCCTACAACATGCGATAAATGCCTCGACATCATAAACCTATTCATATGCATTGGCGTTGCCCCGCGTTACACAGCGAAAAGAAAAACTCATAGGATGAGTGAATGCAACCCTACGCAGTATGACACTTGAGGGACAATTATAGGCAGTCCAACGGGCCCGCGAAGCACCCGAAAGCCTCGGTCTTCCGGTCCCAAAGTAGGAGCAGCCCACTTCGCGCTGGTACACTGACGTTACTGGACCTTAGTAAAGCGTATTGGACCTTAGTCAAGGTCTTTCATCGATTCATCCATCAGACGACTCTGTAAAAACGATTTGCTATGGTTCGGCAGGCGCAATGCGTGGATTTCTCAAATACTTCTATCGATATTACAGCAAAGCTGTCAGCCTTTCCTGGTAGGACTTTTTCCAGCATCATACACAAAAAGAAAGGAGAGAAAACAAACGCTCAGCAATTGAAGCAAGATGTGCATAGGATGAGTCCCAGTAGACCCATCGGAGCGCCGTTATCGAACTACTGAGGTCGTCCCCGTCTCCCGCATGAAGCCCCTCACGCGAGGTTCCTCGACCCTTGACCTGTACCAGCCAGGCTGATCACTTTCACATGGAGGGAATAGGCGTGGGCATTCATTATAAGCACCATTTTCATCTCTCTACTCGCGTAATCATAATGCGTTAGTTGTGCATGCTAGTCGTTGTCGTGTAGAAGCATCATCTCTGGGTTCGTCGTAGATGTTGGCTGCCTGGTTCTCGGACCAAATAAAGTTCGTACAAACCAAGGCATCATAACACATTCTTCAATACTACAAATACAGCAAGGAGTACAGCGTTTGTTTCAATAAAAATACTCTTTGCTAACTAAGCGCAAAAGAAGCAAGAAAATGCCATAATCGCTTATAAATACGTTTGGGCGCACTCGTGAGTTATTATAATGCTACAGCGTCGGCAACATTGAGTTTAGGCACTGGCCTTTCAACACAGAAGAACCAGCCTACATGTAAAAGCAGCAGCGGTTATCATAAACAGCGTTAGTTTTCACATCCCGATATGCAGCAAGGGAAAACTTCAAACTCCTCTGCTACAAACGAGCCTAATAAACGAACTACATAGTGCATTTTTGTGCTTGTACTCGGTCCTGGCTGTGGATGTAGGAAAAGTAATCACGCAATCAACCACTTTTCTTTTCATGTCAGCATACCCTTAAACGAGTACATCATGTTCAGAACAATGAGAGACACGTCGTCTGTAGGGGCCGAGTCTTCAGTATACAATGCAAAGAACACTTAGAATTACACCTACCATTTAACCACATTGATTTGAAGAGGTTGAGATGAGGAAAAGACGCAATTTATGTACCTCGTGTCAGCCGCTGCTATTCGCTGTGCATTCTGCAGTGTACGCTCGCTATGACTCTGTAATAATCTTAGTTTCAAGCACAGGCGCAGTTTTCCTCCATTGGATTAGAGAAGGGGTGAAGACACAGCTAGAAGAAAAGAGAGCCGTGATGAACCAACTGTGTATAGAAGTGCACAGAAAAAGTTGGAGCAAGGCTCATGGACCGATTATAGTAAACGCTTGGAAGAAAATGTAGCCAATACTTCGTGCAGCTACAGTATGTGGTTTGGGAGGGGTTCAGGAAGATGTGGACATGTTTGGAGAAATGGAGGGGGTTGGGGGGGGGGAGGGTCACACGTTTGCTTCTTCGGGCGTCTTCTTCGAAAAAGAGGCAGTAAGCGGGACAGACAAGCAAGGGCGCAGAAGAGAACAGGCAAGAACACAGCGTTATCTGTTTCTTTCTGGGTCCTTATCAGTCACACTTTATTCTGAATGAATAAAAACCAGCTAGATAAACATGTCTTATCCAAGTTTATAAAAGAAGTAAACTGCGACAAGAACATTGCAGAAATACTTAGACAAAACGGACATTAGCGTTTTCTTGTGTCCTGATCTGTCTTCCATTTCTAAGTTACTGATGTAGTCTTTCGCTCCATCATATTTTTTTCTAATAAGGTGTGCATAAAACAACGGTAGCCCTCATAAGTTTTAGTCCAACAGCTGACGCATGTCATGCTGGTGGTGATAACCAGGAGGCACGCAAACACCGGCACATGACGTGTTTAATCTATGTCAAGCTGAGAGTACTAAAACAAGCTTGCAGACTCAGTGTGCCTGACTCCGAGTAAGAAGGATAATGAATCGCTAGATTAAAAAAGCAGTAGTTACAAACTTGCACGCCATCTGCGTAGAGCAACACTTTGTTTTCGTAATGATGTAGATCTCAATCCTTTAAGAAAACAAGCTCTTCATCACCGAGCTGCCTCGTCTACCTCTATTTTTCGCTTACAGTAGAACGCTGCTGTTTCTAAAGCACTGAAGGCTGTTTTGCTCAAGGAAAAGCAAACGTTCCTTTAAGCCGTAATCCGATTACGCGTTAAACAAAGCTATAGGCACAGGTTGGCTGACGAAAATAAGGAACATGGTATTGTGAATCTAGATCAGGTGAGGCGTGTGCGGATTACTTCGGAATGAGTGCCATCTAGTTTGTTAGAAGAAAGACAATACTATCAAGCCACCTCTAATCTAGAGCACTGTTCCCATACATGGCAACGAAGAGCTCGTTCATGATGAAGCAGTTTAGCACAGCTTAACCATAGCTATTTGGTCTTTTTTCGCTTGGGAATAAGAACATAAAGATAGAACTCGTACCTCAGTAGCTAGCTTGAAAATAAGACAGACATTAAGGTTTATGCTCACGATTGGTAGGCGAATAAAATTAGAGTTGATTGGATGAACATTCTGAAGTAAGCCCTCCTTACATTTTTGTGAGCTTCGGTGTATCGTTAAGTCGAGAATGTTAAATTAGCTTCCCTAGTAATGCTTAATTACATCACCTTATTCTATATTTAAAAAGACATACACACAGCTATAAAGCGAGATGTGATCCAAATTTAGATGATTCTATCTGTCGAGGCTTATGGCGAAGAAAAACAAACCTGCTCTTTTTATAGATGCCGTACGTCCCACGTTGTAGCAATAAGGTTAACTGGTATCACCACACAGTTCTTAGCTTGCACAAAAGTGCTTTTATTATGATCATTGATGGATGAACGAACCACTATACCCGTCTTGTATGCTCAGAGCGTGCGTGTGACGTGCCTAGAGCCTCATGGAACAGTCAAAGTGCAGAGTCTAGCGTATGGTGTATGAAGCTTTCTCCGTGAGTTCGCTGAGAGTGGTTCAGTCGTCTGATCTTTGATCAGCTGAAACAACCATGAGTAAGTGTCCCGATCAGATGCACAAGGCTTTCGCTAATAATATTATAAATGGCTCCACAGCGAACTCAAATATTAGCTCTGAGATGCAGCTGCAAAGAAAGGAGGAAACAGGTAGGTTCAAAAAAATGTCCGGTTGGATGATGAATTAGGACAGGGCATAGAAAGTTGAGAGGGAGCCGACAAATACAGAAACTGAAATCGTCTACTTTCGAAAAAAAAAAAACGGTCCACAGTAAGCTTGGCGCGTCCTTGCCTGACGTACTGTTCTTTTTCTTTTTTTTCTTTCTTTCTTTTCTTTCTCTTTTTGCTTCTTTCCCTCTCTCTTTCTCTTTCCTTTACTCTTTCTTTCCTTCTTTCTTTCTTACTTTCTTTCTGCGTTTATTTCGTTATGCGCAGTACTCCAATCTGACTGCTTCCTTTTTTCGTGCCAGTAACTGCACCCTCATCTAATTGCAAAGCAATGCAACACTCAATTATCTAAACGTGGCAAGGACGGTCATCCACTTGAATACAGGCCACAATGAAAGTTTCAAACGTCCAACACAATAAGAATATCACCATATCAAAAAAAGAAGCAGATCCCATGTTGGCAGCGAAACTGCCGGCAGCGCGCAATAAGGGTAGCATGTAGTCATAATTTACATTACACGCATAATATGATTATCATGTTAGGACGTGTAATTTGCTTTCCTCTTCTATTCACGTCACATAATACCGAATTTGGTGTATGGGATGCTAGTGAAACGGCCGCGAGCAAATCATGAGCGTGGCATGTAGTCATGTGCTTACATGACATGCATCTAATGATTATCATGCTTGCACCAGTAATATACCTTTGTCATCCATTCGCGTTCCGTGATACCAAACTTGGCGTGTGTGAAGCTAGCGAGACGACCACGAGTGCACCATGAGCGTGGCGTGTAGTCATGACTCAAATTACATGCATGTCACAATTTCCACGTTAGTGTCTGTCACTTATGTTTGCCTTGCAGTCATGTCATACCATACAAGTTCCGCAATATGTAATGTGAAGAAAACCACCGAGAGAGCAGCAAGACCACGAAATGTAAATCATGACAATATTGGCATATATGTCATGGTTTTCATGTAACTAGTCCCATTGCAGATCCCACGTATTGTGGGAATCAATGATATGCGAAGCACGAATAAGAAAGGTTGATATCTCACGTTAAAATAGGCACAACGTGACGAGGTAGAGGTAATGATGCCGTACATGACTTCCGTGTCATGATTATCATGTTTGATTGTGTCGTTTGCCTTCGTCATCTATTCACGTCACGTGATACCAAATTTAATATATGTGAAGCTAACGAAACGGTTGCGAGCACGCTATTAGCGTGGAATGTTGTCATGTTCTTACATGACACGCGTGTCAGGATTATAATGTTTGCACAGTCGTATACTTCGTCATGCGTTGACGTCACGTAACACCAAATTTGTGTACGTCGAGTTAGCAAAATGGCCGTGAGCGTATCATGAAGGGCCCAATATACTCCAATGTAGCGTTGACGTGCACACACGCTTGGCACAGCAACGCTACGCTAGCAAAACGCGAGAACTCTACAGTCCGACGCCAGGCGTGACCGGCTTGACCAGCATCCGTTCGCGCGGCCCGACGGCAACCGGCGCAAAATTCACGCCGATGATTATGAATAAACATTTATTGGGCCCAACATTGTTGGTAATGTGCGCAGACACCAGACGGGGTGGCTCCCTAGTTGCGGGACCCATACGTATCCAGCAGCTCCTGGCCCCTGTCCGCCAGTGCACGCTGAGTCGGTAGGGTGGGGCTGGATAACCAGGTCTCCCATCGCTCAAGGGGCTGAGGATTCAGGGTGTCGTGGGGAAGGGACGGTGGGGGGATCTTAAGTTCTGTGGACTCTGCCAAGATGTGTGGCAGGGTGCCATTTTCTATTTTACGAAACGGACAGAGCAGGTCGTGTTCCGCAGGGTACATGTGGTTCAGCAGTACGGGATGCGCAAGTGATCCCGCCTGCGCTCGACGCAATATCGTCTGTTGTTTCCTGGTCAGGTCCTGGTGTGGTTCTGGCAGTCTGCACCTTCCCACTTGGTACATCTGGGTAATGTCCCGAAAGCTAGTAACCGGGTGTGGTAGCCGATGCGTAACCCAGACAACAATGCATCTCCCTCTTTTCGTGACGGAGGGACGCAGGACGCGCTGAAATGCGCATGTGTCAAAGAAACGCAGCACGGCGCACGCCTGTGAGTATATGGCAAAACCGGCGCCTGGCTTCACAACGCCGGCGTGGAGCGACGAAATGAACGCAGGCGAGAACGCGCACCACCTCACATTGAAATTAATTGGCGCCTTGACTGTGGCAAGTAGTCATGTTCTCACATAACACGCATCTCATGATCATCATGTTTGCACAAGTCAGAGTTATTCAATCAGGAGTTGCGAAACTGCGTTCCGAAACCCGGACACGCCATTGGCCGACCTAGCGGGAGTGAGCAGATCTTCCAGCCCTCTGGGAGCAATACTACAAAACACTGCATCGCCACTTGTGCGAGCGTTTCTTTTAGGGGCGAAGCTACTAAAGGGGTGGCTTGTGCGTTCCTTGCAGTACGTAACCGCCATAGGCACATACCCGAAATAGCGGTTCTTACGATTTTGACCTCCAAGGTGGTTCCGGAAAGAGATTTCTTCTGTGCGTTGTTGAACAATAAAAGATAGAGCTCAATGCACATGTTGATGGCTGCTAAGGGAGAATGAGAGACAGGAGCATTCGGCCTTTAGGTAACGCGCACGCTGCGATCCCCATTAGCAGCTATTGGCATGTACATTGAGCACGATCTGACAAGAAAGGGTTGCTACGTTATACTCGCTGGGTGTAACCTCCTTGGTTTTAGAAAGGTTTAAGGAGCGTTGGGCCGCATAGCCATGAATACAGTGAACTAGTATATACCATGAACTCGAGGTGGTTAAAGGTGGGAAGTAAATCCGAAGCGCAAGCCGTAAGAAAGTGTGCATGTGCCACCTCCGGTTTAGTCCTTCAAATGTCCGCTGGATGGCGGTGCTTCTATATGGAGAATATATGATGAAAAGATGCGAGATGGTGGTACTTGGAGTGCTGAATAGATGGACGAACGGACACACAGACAGATGCATGGATGGACGCATGAACGGACGCAGGCGTGGATGCATGGACGAACGCAGGGACGGGCGCACGAACAGACGCACGCACGGACGGGTGGATGGACGCATGGACGGTTACACAGACGTACGCAGGAACGGACGGAAGCAAGAACGAATGGACGAACGAATGCTTCGCCCCACTCCCCATAATTCACTCCGTCGATATGCTGCCATTTTTTTCCAGGCTGCTCAACGCCGCGTATAACCTCAATAAATGACCTTGGCTTGCACGGCGCCCGCCGCCGCTGTCAGCTGTTTTCCTTCTGCGAAGGCGTAATCAAAGCCTAGTCAAAGCGTCAAGTTTTATTTCATCGAAGGTGGTGCTTGCAATTTCGTGCTACGGCGGTTATAACACTGCGACTTTACTATTTCTATTACTCCTCGATTGCTCGTTTGAAAATGTGCGCTTGAGTTCGATTGATCACGGGAAGTTTGACGAATCCTTTTAACTGTGCCACTGTGCGGTTCACGAAGTGTCTCACTAACACGACGTGAGTGATGGTCGCGCAAACAAGACACAGATACGATAGAGTGCAAACCAAAGCACAACAGTACTAATCACTACTTACTGCGAATTGGCCGATTTGTCTTGCACGCAGTGGTCAAATTGCACTAATCGCGAAATTAATGAGACACTGGCTGGGATACCATACATTTACGAAATCCCGATGACAAGAAAGTGACAACATTGAACATTGCTATTGACTTGCAACTAGCACTGCGAGCGCTCTTTTCAGCTGCGATGTTCGTGGAGTCTTTCAAATGGCACCATCTTTCGCTGCTCGGGCAACGTCGTCTGCGGCCGTTGACACACTTACAGGTTGGATCCACCTGGATTACCGTTGCATCCCGCTTGCATTACGCCTTGCCGCTTACTATTTTGCCGAAATGTAAACATCGTGGGCTCTACTCATGAATGTAATAAACTATCGACTTCGCTGCACCGTCCATTTACGCTGTGGTAGATGTGTACCACACGAACACGCCGCTTATGGCCACGTTACTTCTAGCGCAATGCAGAAAACAAGTAAAACGGCAGAGCATCAAGAGAACAAGCAGCTCCTCTGTCCTTTATCAAGTCTCCACCACTGCAACAAAGAAACACGTTTAGCACCCTTAGGCACCAACTCACCTAAGAACAAGTTCTAGGCGCTGCCATGCTGTTTGACAGAATGCGGCGGTGCCACGGCGGCGCTCTGAATCTTGGTAAACGCAAAAAAACAAAAATATTGCGTTTTCTAGTTAGTTTTGTCGTCAAGAGAAGGTGCTACAATTTACTCACTTCCACCATTTCGGCCATTGCCATGTTCGGATTCCGATACATGGAGCCTATGGGAAGTTTCGCAACTCGTATGATTGAATAACTCTGTGCACAAGTCACATACTTTTGTCATCCATTGACGTCACGTACTACCAAATTCGGCATATGTGAAGCTTGCGAAACAGCCGTGAGCGCATCATGAGTGCGGCATGTAAACATGTTGGTACATGACACGCGTGTCATGATTATCATGTTTGGATGTGTCATTTACCTATGTCGTCCATTCACGTCGCGTAATACTCAGTTTGTACTTGAGAAGCTAGCGAAACGGCCGCCAACGCATCACTAGCATGGCATGTAGTCATGTTGTTACATGACACGCATCTAATGATTATCATATTTGCACCAGTCACATACCTTCGTCTTCCATTTACGTGCCGTAATACCAAATTTGGTACATGTGACACTAGCGAAACGGCCACGAGCGCATCATCAGTGTGGCATGTAGTCATGTTGTTACATAACACGGATTTCGTGATTATCATGTTAGGGTCTGTCGCTTGTGCTCGTCATGCAATCATCTCATACCATACCAGTTTTGCACCATGTAAAATGGGCAAAACACCGCAAGAGCTGCAGGACAATGAAATGTAAATTATGGCATTCATGACATACATGTCATGATTTTCACGTCATGACTAGTTAGATATGTTCTGCATACAGTCATGTTGTGTCATGCGAACTTTGGTATTAATACCGTTATTGAAACGGCCAGGAGGCCTAAAAGTCGTAGGTGGCTAGATAGATAGCTACGCTGAAAGTCGCCGAGGTTTGCTACGAAATGCTTCGCATTTAGAATGCTTCGTATTTAAAATGGCTGATCGCGTACAAGTGAGTATAAGCTATACAAGAATTGTGCATACAAATGTGCAAGGGATCTTTCAGGGCCACCTTTTGATCTGCTCGCCGTCATCGGTATATGTCAGTTATAAAATATTAAATTAGAAAAGAAATCATAATTGTTTGACTCATGTCAGGTTGTGCCAATGCTAAGAGGTGTTCGGGAAATCGCGTTGTCGTCCTCAAAAAGCTTCTAGCTGCCTTTACTGGCTTGTGGTTCTACGTGCAATGGGAATGTTGCTATAACAGCACATGTGCGGAATGTCACCGAATGTCCAGTCGTCACATACGCGTTGCGAAAATGTGGTCTTTCCGACGCTAATCGGACACCGTGGCATAGAGAGTAGTCGATGTCTACTTCGGTGCCGAGACAACGCCCTCCACACTGTCGGTCACTCCAGCTGGTGCCGTATATAGGCTTTCGCGAAGGCAAACCCCAACGAAAGGCTCCACAGAAGCGAAATATGGCGTCGTTGAATTTGAAATAAACATCTTTATTTTCTTGATAGAGTTGAGGCTATATACTGATAAGTTTCGAAAGCAACAATAACGGAGCACAAAATACGTTTAAGGAAGAAAGGTAGTCGGGCAGATGAGAAGGCGAAATCGGCGGGGAAAACGTGACAGCACCAATCACCGGAGTGTGTTGATTGGTAACACATGGAAGAGGCCTTTTCCCAGCAGTGGGCTCATTCAGACTGGCAACGACGATAATGATGATGACTTTTGAGGTTTAAGTTGGCGAGCTTTTCGGTTTATGCAAATGTACCCCTGAACAGTATCAGCTGGGACCCAAAATTGGAAACAACAATTACTCGTGGCTCTAACTTCGTCAAGGCCACTGTACACCGGAGCTGAGTGTAGGCCCTTGCAATGATTAGAAAAGTGATTTGAAGCGAGGCGAAGATGGGCATGCTCTAGCCCTCAAAGAACCCCCTTTCCACTGTACCACTAACATGTCTCCAACCTCCCAACACACCTTCTTTATTCACTTACCTCTGCTATACTGTGCCCTACCCCCCTGCACTTGTCATTTGTAATCATCATCACTTCCCTTTCCCACCTACTTGCTATATAACAATCATGTATAGATGGCTACGCTAAGTCATCATCTCCCTTTCTTCTTTCTATCTTCCTCACTCGCTCATTCCTTCTCATCACCTTCGCTACTCTATTGCACTCCTCGCTCTAATATAATATATATATTAAGCTACGGATGCGGAACAGCGGAAAAGAGCGTGACCACGAAAAGCGTACATGAATAGAACAAACAACTAGCCCAGTAAGCAAAAGTGTTATTCCAGGCTATGCCTTATCTTCTCTCCCCAGCCTCACGTAAGCTCATCACCCTTAGTTTCTCACCCCCATGATATACCAGCCAGTACATAGTTATTTTGTAAGCACCCGACAGTGGAGCAGTGGGCGCGACGAAGCTCTTTGGCCCGCCTCAGCATTGTTGCTACCAACCGCCAGGGATACTAAGAAAATGGAACGATTGCTGAACACAGTGACACGCTGAAGTGTCAGTGCCCTTTTTGGCACGTTTTCAAAGGACGCTTCCTGGACGCTTACATAATCAGCCGTGACGTCCTTGCTCACAACTGAAAAAAAGAAAGTGATATGCACGTGCAGGGTCGGTTTTGCTGGGTCTACTCGCTAGGCTGTGTGTTCTGGTGCTACCATCAGATCTAGTGAACTGCATTGCCGGGTGCCTATTCCAAACTATCCGCCCTACTCCTCACGTTATTTTGCTAAGCAACGAACGCCAATATACCCGCCTGAACTCGAATTTAGGTGAACCGCAGCAACACTTACTAGATAGGCGTTGCTGTGTACGTTGATCAACGAAAGATCATGATAAACAAAAGTGCGACTTGCAGCGGACAAACATTGATGGCAAGCTGAAGTTAGCCAACAACTGCGTATATCACAGAAGCAACACGTGTTAATATTCCTAGTCACGGTGAATATAACTTAATCCAGATGGTGGGCATCACGTGTGTCACGCTGGTTTGCCAGTAATAGGGCACAGTTGCGAACAGAAGTTTGAAGTGAAAAATGAAGGCACCAACGCACTATAATGGAGCTGTCACTTGTGCCTAGTGTGGGTGGGGCTGGGCGGCCTGCCTTGTTGTATTTGTTTATTTCTGCCTTTCTTGAACTTTCTCTTTCTTTCTCTTTTTACAGCTTTTGTTTCTCAATGTCTTTATTTCTATTTCCGTAATTCTATCTCTGTACATTTCGTCTCCTTCCTTTCTCTTTCTTTCTTTTTCCCCTTTCTTTCTATCTCTCTCTACTTCTCGATAACTCCTCCTTGAAACCACTTTCTCTTTTTTCTTGTTCTATCTCAATCTTTCTATCCTTTACTTTGAGTTTCGCTTCTTCGCTCTATCTCCTGTCTTGCTCTCACTTCTTTCTATTTCTCTTTTTTGTCTGTTTATTTCTAAGTTTTCAGCTCTGTCTTTCTCTGTTTTTTTTCTGTTTTTTTATGCCGCTTTCTTCCTTACTGGCTGCAGTCCTTCTCTTTTCCATGAGAGTCATTGCATACCGTCCCTGACAAATGGGCGCACTTTCTGGGAGCGAATCAGCAGACGAGGAAGAAGCAGAAAGCTTGCGTGCCTGTTTGTTACGATAGTTTCCTCTTCACTTTGAACGGACTACCGATGGGCTCAAACTGCTTCACTGTGAAAATTGACCAGAGAAAATGAGTGAATGGAGTAAAAGGGCTGCCCAAATGTAGTCTAAGATGAACAAAAAGAAGGACTGCTGAGCGAGTCGGCAACTGATCAGAATGGCGTTGCGCGAAAAAATAAATAAAATATCACACCACAGCGTGAGGGATACATAGCACAGCGCCAACCAACAACTGAGAATTTATTGCAGCGAGATACATATATAAGTGGTTAGAACAACACGTATTTATGAAATGGTCAAGTGAAAAGAGAAAAAAAAAGTCTTAGTAATGCGCTTTCAGGAAGTGTACGTGATGGTTTTGTATCCCTCTTTGTGTGCTATCATTTTTTGAGCAGCATCGTTAAGATGAATGGAACTGTATGTCTGCAAGTTTTGAAAACGTGCATGTTCAAACTGCCCGAAGAACACAACACAATGTAGAACGCGTGCACACACCAAGCGCAATACATGTGGGCCCTCGATGTTTTAATGTGTTGCTTCTTCGCGCAGCTTTAACGTAATCTCGAAATCGGTGAGCCGATAAGCCCGATTTTCAGTAATAACTTTTTAGGTCGAACGTGCGAATCAACAATATGGTTAGTGAAGGGGCCGTAGAGGAAGGCTCTGAAAATAATGACCACCTGGACCACGCGCACCAAGATCTAAGTATACAGGCCACGAACAGTTTTTTTCCTCCATCGAAAATGCAGCCACTACGACCGGGATCACATCCCACGACCCACGACCTTTAACTGTCGCTACAACGTACATCACTTCTTCCAGTTTTTCTGGGTAAGAAATTAAGCAGACAATTCGACATAGTCATCGTTCGAATAGTTTTAAAGAGTTGTAGAGTGCAAAACTGTGGCTATTCCTATAACCTACAATTGAATAGGATCGAATTCGGCAACTGTTAATTTTTTTCCGGGTAATAGAAAGCCTTACGTGATAAATACAGAATCAAGACGCAAAATTCACTGTCTTCGCACCTTTGTTTACTCCTAAGGCCTACTCTTAATATTGACCTGCTAAACACATATGGCTACCTATTAGAGGTGTACGCATTGACGGCCAACTGCTCCGCATCTCCAGCGCAAGCGGTTTGGCCTCTTCTATATAATTATGCCCTAGGCAACTTATACTGGCCATATGATCGAGCATCTACTGCGCCAGGCGTGACCCGGCCATTGCTGCTCATAATTCAATGCCCAAGCTGTCACTGATAGCACGCGAATAGCACAAGGTAAAGCTCTACACGTTACAATTCCGCACGTGCCGTGTGTATCAACTATAGTTTGTGCACGCATCCCGTATATATACGGGCGTTGTGCGATATCGCCACCATGCATAGGAAGCTGGCTCACACGGATGCGAAGCGTCTGCGGCCTCAGCTGGATGCGGTCAGCCACGCTTACGCGTACAGCAAACGCAGGACGATCGATCTATGCCGCCGACGTTTTATCTGACTGTCACTGCAGCCTGTTTCGTATGCGAGCGAAATGTGCTATTAGGCTGAAGACGCATCCAGCAAAAAAAAAACAAAAAAAAACAATTCACTTTTCTCATAATAGTGAGGTGGACGAGTTAGTGTGGTTTGGTTTCGTTTAACGTCCTGAATTAGGCTACGTATGTCAGGGAGAAAATAAAAAAAGTATTTAGGCTTTTCGTAGATAAACTACGTATAATGAATCAAAGACGGAATGATCTAACAAGCGCCACAAGAATATATTGACGGAAAGAAGTAAAGACACTATGCTTGTCTTAAAGGTTGTGTTATGTAAGTCGCGTTGTGTTTGAACATCACGTGTATGTTGTCTTGACTGTTATGTCATGTTTTTACCTGATAATGTAACTACATGATGTATCCTTTAGAACTTCACAAGAGAACATTATTCTTTGTATTGTTCAGGCGTTATAGTGTTGCGGTGTTCTTCAATATATTGTATAGTGATGTGCTCCAAACTGGTCATGTTGGGAAATTTTTGCCCCTGGTGCTGTCTGTTCGACAGAGCTATGAAGTAGCCGGCCCATTTTTTGTGCGCGAACATCTCTCTACATCATGTCAGCAGCTGCAAGAAACACGCACGTGAAAACAAGCACATATATACATAATATTTACGGGCCACTAGAAAGATAAACATAACCTGTGTATAGGGTATAACATACTTTAATAACATAGAGAAACATTATCATGACCCAGTGTTCTATCGCTCTAACATTAGTTATCTTTGCAAACAATTAGGGGCGATTATTTCGTGACTGATCAGTTTTTACTGGAAGCAATGAATACAGCAATATTATAAAAACTGACCCGAACTAAATGCAAGAAAGTGTCTTTTTCTTTTAATAAATGTTTTTGGTAATTGGCCGTCGGTATGGCTGTGGCTACTCCTTTCCTCTTAAAGAATGATTTGCATCATAATGTTGTAATAACAGTTAGGTAATGCGAAATTCATGCATGAAACCATCCCATCGTAAAAGCAGTGCTCACGTCCCGTAAAGAATGCTCACACGTCAACACTATCAACAAACCAACAACAATGTTCACTCAGAAGAAACGTCATCGCTGAAGAAAAGCGGGTATCATAAAGTTCTTCGCACGAGGTAATCGCGCAACGCTCACTCGTCACTTGCCGCAACACTAAACGCACAGCTGTCGTGAAAAAAGGAACAACACAATAACACGCGAAATGTGACACGAGTAATATCTGGCAACCAATAACATTGCAAACAATGAATGATTCTTCTCAAAGCTTATGACGGTTCATTGATTCTGACAATAATTTATTCTTCTCAAAGCTTTATGACCTGACGCTCTTTGGCCATCAAATGGCCCTTGCGCGAGAAAACACCATAAATTATCGTGAAAGTTGTACTAATGTGCGCAAAGCCAAGCTGTAAAAAGGTTATGATGTTTACAGGTTCAAAGCATTTGGTCGCCTTAGCGCTCTTCCCCGTAAGGAATTTTTAGAGAAGCTATAGAGACTGCATAGAAGAAAATCAAATAGAAAAACAGAACTTTTGTGATAGAAAGAATCCTGCACCATTGGCAGTGATTAACGTCACAACAGATGGTGACCTCAAGCACCAACATTGCTCTGTACATTCAACCGGTAAATCAGGACGTCTCTAATGGGAACGTCATCCATGTGTGTGGATGCACGCTGTTTTACAGCGGAATCCGTTACGAGATCACAACAACAGCCATTTTTGCATCGTAGTTGCCCGCTACCACCACTGGTTCACTGCCGCCGCTATCACGAGAAATGGGGTTCAAACCAAGCATGAAATGGGGTTCTAACCAAGGCTCTTTTCAGGGTAGCCCAGTATTTTACTACAGAGCTATCCCAGTGTTCTTTTATGATATGACTAACAGAGCTACGTGAATCTCCTCCTTAAGAAATGGCTGCTTATCTGCGTGTTTCGCTAGCAAAGATCCGATTGAATTTGTCTGTAGAGGAACTATAAAACGTTTATTTGACGTTCTGCGTAGGAAAATCGGCGACCAGGCACTGCATGAGATATGGACGCCTTCTAGCAGTAATTTGAATAAACGAAGTTTTTCTAGGACACAAAGTCTCTGGTAGGTGGCAGGATCATGTAACTTCAGTCGAAACCCCTTTATCTAGATAAGTAGTGACACTCATCTCCGCGCGCAGCGCATTTTCTTCTCGATTCTCCTCACCCACCCTCGGCGCGCTTTGCAGCCGGCGCCATTTTACGCCAGGGCTCCCGCGAACGCACCGCCGAATTCAATGGAGGTATTCAGACCACTTTCGTGTGCTGGTAGTGTAGCTGATTTAAAAAAAAATGATGATCACGAGGTAGAGAAAACCGAAATGAACGTTTATTACAAAATTAGTTTCTAACGAAAGCCTTGCACATAAGGCTTGATGGAGAGCTTTTTTTTTTCAGATGATAACACGCTTTACGTTCGCATCATAGATACACTTGCTTGTGGAACCTGCTAGAGACGTGAAAAAGAGCAGGGAGCCGCAACCTTTCACTACTATTAGCAGGAGGTTCAAGCTTCTGTCGAGGGGGCTTCCTGTGCTTCACGGTAGGGTGGTGTGAAAATAATGTCCAAACGGCGTCGGGCTTCAGGTTTATTTTCCTGAAATTGTTAGAAAATAAGCGGCTCAAACAGGCCTTCAAAAAAATTGAGCAAGTGCGTATAAATGCTGCTAATCATTAAGGCATGATGAACAATGTTGTTTACAAGATGACACGCCGCACTACATTCTAAAGACTATTGGTACCGAACGATCATAACCCTAACTGAATGCTGAACCTTCATGGTCAAAACTAATCAATGCTATAATTTGGGATCGTGCTACATCAATAGTAAAACCCCTCCCCCTTCCCCCCCAAAAAACAAACAAAACAAACGTTGGAATGGGATTTAAAACATTTGTTTTAACAGAGAGGATTTCAGACTTCTGCTTTGAAGTCGATATCAGCAACAGTGAGAACGATTGCGCGAACGTCCCTTGCACGTCACCCACCGCTAAGTGCTAGAAAACCAAATAATAATCGGCACCTAGCCATGCATGCATGACATTCAAACTCAAAAGCCAATAGATGACTGAAAAAACAATGCTTGCCAGCTGAGGCTGCTCATCTCCAATATCACGGGCGTGCTTACCAGTAAGAGGAAAGGCTAAGATGCTTCACAAACACGTAATTTGACTGTCGGCGTCCCACGCTATCGGGAACAAGTGATGCAAAGAGCAATCATTATGAGATGACATCACCGTTAAACGCGCTGACGACGTCATGCGTCACGAGGCTTGTGGTGTCCTAATGTTTTAGTGCTTTGTCCTGTTCTCTTTCCTCTCTCGTATGCCCGCACTGTTCGTTTGTGATGATTCTATACCAACAAGCTCAAGTTTTTACCCTTTTAACATTATAATGCCATCACACGTGCTGGCACGTGATGTAATTTACGCCACGTTATAAAATGGCTTACTTTCACTATCAGGAAGTCACTGTTTTTCTCAATAGTTTTTTCCCGCAGTGCTTGTGTTTCTTCAGAGCCAGATCACGCCTCCCCCCTCTTCATATAAAAAAAAAGGAACCTCTGTTGGTGATCATCGCCAGTGTCCCCGCGATCTATTCCTTCATTCACTTATTTTTCGCACATTCAAGTTCTACGGATCTTATCACGACAAGCGTGATCAAGAAACTGCATCATAGTAAACTGTTCGCAGCGGCAAGCTGTTTCTGTAGTTTATTTCAGACTGAATGACAGTTGCTGACGTGCGATTTCGATGGAGTCTCAACGGAATATTCGGCGTATTGAGTAAAACCCAATCTTGATGCAACGCGTCGTTGGCCGAAAAACAATAAATGAGGAGTCAAAAAGAAGACTAGAGATATATACAGCATTCCACAATGCTTTCATACAAGGAATAAAGAAAGGGCTGTGTTTTGCAAACACCATGCTCGACGGAACTTAGTTCTTTCGACCGCTGTTGCGCAGCCACTTCTTACGAAAGCCATCGCGCTTACTTGGGATATTGTAATAAAGAGTCATAAGCATTTTCATTCTGAACAGTGATGGGCGTAACCGTGCGGCATAGCGCATGAAAACAGCGCAGAAAACAAAGCGCGTGCAATGTTCGCTACGCAAACTACGTGTATCCCCGGCGAAAAACGGCGCTAGCAAAAAGAAAAAAAGAAATATCACCGCACCTTAAGATAAGCGCGCCTCCATGGGCAACCGCGAACGAGACCGATTGTCGTGTGACAACAGCGGCGGAAAACGGGAGGACTCGGAAAGGGCGAAAAATGTGTGAGCGTGTGTCATGCGTGGCAACGAGTACAGTGAATGGCGGTACTTTGCCCAAGATCGAGGGGCTTTGGTTTTTGTGCTTCGATGGAAACACCATGGCATCGCATTGCCAGCACCGCGTAATAAGCACTGCGGTGTTTAGAATTCCGTATCTATGTAGTTTAGAAATAAAGTAGCACAACCCGCAATGTTCCCGTACTGATGTTGCGCCCAATTATACAATATATTTGTTCTCTTTACTGACAATATTCACTTGTATAACCGCACCCAAGATATCAAGATGGGAGGTCATCATTCACCAAATGATTAAACTTTCCCTCTGGTGGATGAATCGAGTGACATAAGTAAAAGGACAGACACAAAGAATGTCGGGAAGACTGAAATTTGTGCATCGAACTTTGTCAAGAGAGCGAATGGAACGGCGTAAGATGCCACGTAGCGCAGTAGGCGAATAAAATAATAACCAGGCGCCACAGAATTCAAATCTGTAACCAGGCGCTGCACGATACGAATTGCATTGTTAGTGGGTCGCTGAAGGCATCTATTGTATGACAATGATATACATGTGGGGTTTAACGTCCCAAAACCACCATATGATTATGGGAGATGCCGTAGTAAAGGGCTCGGGAAATTTCGACCACCTGGGGTTCTTCAACATTCACCCAAATCCGAGCACAAGGGCCTACAGTATTTCCGTCTCCATCGTAAATGCAGACGCCACAGCCAGGATTCGAACCCGCGACCTGTGGGTCAGCAGCCGAGTACCTTAGCCACTTGATCACTGCGGCAGGGCTACATTCCAAGACAAGTGCTCAGCCATAATGCTTCAGTGTCATCAGCCACCGCATCAACGAAGTGCCCCTAATGCCTTGCACATGTGTCGCAGGTACACACTTCTCCACATAATGAAGAATAATGACACAATAGACCCTTCTCAGCTTCACAAAATTACGATGAATGAAAGCGTAGTGGGTACCGTACTAGTACTTGGTGGACGCTTGAGCATCACTTTCAAAAGTAAACCGCAACAGCGTAATCACGGCCCTTCTCGATTGCTAGTCTGCCTTCAGTTCTCAGGGCACGGCTCGACCATGCAGCAAATAAACATTTGGGGGTGTAACATTGGCGTTGCGGACTATCCTGAAGTGTATACTGAAAGAACTGCTACTCAATAGCTCACTACGCCAGAGGTCTCAAACACGCGGCCCACCAACATCTCGCATGTAGCGGTACTTTTGTTAATGAGCTACTCAGACATAACTGGCATAAAGCATCCTTAGGACGAAGCTCCTTAGGCTGGGGTCGTTCCCTCCTCTGTAGCCACAGAAGTAGTATGTAGGCACTTCTTGTTTATGAGTTGTTCAATATATGGGGTTGTGTGTATATGTCCTTGGAAATATAACTAAATGTCGTTAGTGGTTTCCAAAGCATTTCCATGGAGTGAATGATGATGAGTGAGGTGAAGGGTGCGTCCATCCGTCCGTGTGTCTATTCATCTGCGCGTCCGTCCATACGCCCATGCTTCCGTCCATGTTTCCGTACGTCCATCCGTGCGTCCCTTCGACCGTTAGTATGTCTGTCTGTCTATGCTTCTCTACGGCCGTCTGTCCATCCGTCCGTCCATCCGAGTGTCCATCCACCCGTGCTTCCATCCGTCCGTACATGCTTCCATCCGCCCGTCCGTGCGTTCGTCCATTCGTGCTTCTGCCCGTCCGTTCGTCTGTCTGTCCGTCCGTGCTTCCGTCCGTACTCTTAACCGTCCGTCTGTTCATGCTTCAGTCCTTCCGCACGCACGGACGGATAAATGGACTCGTGGACGGACGGATGAACGCTTCGCCCCGCTTATAATCATTCATTCCGTGGATATGCTGGTATTTTTCGTTTCCGTGCGCATGTGTGTGTGTGTGTGTGTGTGTGTGTGTGTGTGTGTGTGTGTGTGTGTGTGAGAGAGAGAGAGAGAGACACACCCGGGGAGGTTACCTTGGGGTGATACATAAAGGTCCAACGAAACTCTATATCTCCAAATTGACGTCCAGAATTTAGTCGTTTTGCTGACAGGTATCAATAGGTTGAGAGACCACCTTCAGTAATTGAATATACGTGGCACATTAAGAATGCCTTTTAAGTAGAAATGTTCACTGATATTTTAGCGATGCTAACTGACATGATGTTTTAAAATGTTGTTTACATTTCCATACCAATGTCAAAAGCAACATGTGTAATCCCATGACGTAAGCTCATATGTAGTGCTTCTGCTTGTTAGGGCAGTGGCCCTACCTAGCTAGTGCGACGTTGACTAACTTAAGTTGATGCCGCAAAGTATACAACTCACGTTACCTAAAGTGACGTTTATAATCGTCCTTTGTGTATCAGTGTGAGGCCCACGGGACAGCCTAGTCCCCTCCCATAGTAGAGTACCAAGTACTCTAAATCTTTCACCAGTTTTTTCTAAACACAGGAGTCTTAAAATTAGACAGGCATAACTGCCACCCTAATACACGTCTCACCAATATTGCATTTCCATATATAGGATCTTTTTCAAAAGCAGATTCGGGACCTGGAAAAAATATCTCGGTTTGATTATACCTTTATATTCTCAAGCAGAATCCTTGGGTTCGATTCTTGCTTGTACCTCCATGTTTATTCTTGATATTGATCAGCTCAACACTACCCATTTCAGTTTTTTATAGTTTAAGGTTCTCGTAATTAAATGACCATTGTCTGTCCTCACCATTTTTGTGTAGAACATCTTTCAATGAGCTGTTGCGCATACGCGTATGCGTAATGTACCCCATGGTATACGTGTATGTGCTACTGTGCTACAGGTCCATAAAGAAGATGGATTTGACGTACGCGACGGGATTTCAGGTTTATTCATGTCATGATGACCCAGACATATTGCTACGGGGTACCACAAATGAACATTGTAGAAAAGAGGACGATGTTTAGGGCGAGCTCGTGCAGACCGGGCTCCATATTGTATGCCTGCCTGTTTACCGAAAGTAAAGGCATTTTTCAGACGCCTTCTCCCCGTAACATTTTGGTGGAGAGTGCGGTTCTTCCCACAATCAACACCACGACGATTCTATGCAGCGGACGTTCCTTGGCTGCCTGTGCGATGCCTGATCAACACGAACACGAGGATTCTTCGGAGACTACCCCAACCGTGCTTCGTCCAACTACGCAGCAACCAACAGCACCGCATCCAGCTGCTACTAACCGCACCTTCGTCCTGACTCAACCGCGTGACCCAGGCACATTTTCGGGCAGTGACAGTACTGACGTGGAGGAATGGCTTCAGCTGTACGAAAGGCTGAGCGCTCTTTACAACTGGGATCCAACGCTCATGTTGGCCAATATTATTTTCTACCTTGATGGTACAGCTAAAGTTTGGTTTTCCAACCACGAGGAAGATATCACGAGTTGGGACATCTGCAAGCAGAAACTCATCGATCTCTTCGGCAAGCCTATCGGGCGTCGTCGTGCTGCGCAGAAAGAACTAGCGTCCCGACTCCAGTCCGGCACCGAGTCGTACGTCACATACATACAACATGTGCTCGCCCTCTGCCGGAAGGTTGATGACAAGATGCCGGAATCTCAAAAGGTCGCGCATATCCTCAAAGGAGTCGCCGATGACGCCTTCAATCTCCTCGTATTTCGAAACTCATCGACCGTAGACGACGTTATTAATGAATGCCGATGCTTCGAAGACGCGAAAAGTCGCCGTATCACTCCACACTTTTCGCGTGTTCCCAACACGGCTGCAACATCAACCTGTGAGGACGCCCGTTTGGCACCAGCCTCTGCTGCTTCCGACAATATCGTGCGCATCGTGCGCCACGAAATCGAGGCAGCATCTCCCCTGTCTGACCAAGTCCAGGCCCCTGACGATTCTCGCGCCACGATTTCTTTAATCAAGAGTGTCGTACGCCAGGAACTGGCCAACGCCGGACTTCAGACGCTATGGCCCGTTAACCGATCTGACTACCGACTGCCCAGTACACCTAATATGTCCCGCGGACCGAACAACCGCCCACGTTACCGGATCCCCGCAGAATGGCGAACTTCCGATGACAGGCCGATCTGCTTCAACTGTGGACGAGTGGGCCATATTTCACGTCATTGCCGCACTTCTTGGGGTTGGCAGCCATGGTCGCATTACGCCAACACCCGACGCCCATATGCTGGCTCTCGGATGCCGATCTACACGGCACAAGATGATGCTTCGCCATCCAGGCCCGCCCAACCAAGCCGCTCCCCGTCGCCCTCTGGACGCATGTCCCGCTCAACCAACCGACGTCGCTCCCCCTCACCCTCCCACCACCAGTCCTCAGAAAACAGACGGGCGCCGCTCCTAGAGGTGAGCCTGCTTCGACGACCCGACCCAAAATTCCTCTACACACGATACCCGGACACAACAACTTGATTAAAGTGAATGTTGACGGTACTTCTGTGGCAGCACTCATTGACACCGGCGCTCAGATATCAGTAATGAACTCCAGCCTTTGTGCTCGACTCAAGAAAGTGCTCACTCCTGCTCCGATCACTCTTGTCCGAGTAGCTGATGGTGCAACACCAGCGGTCACCGGGATGTGTGCCGCCCGTGTCACTGTTGCTGGACGTCATACCACTGTTCTCTTTTACGTACTGTACCACTGCCCACATTACATCATATTGGGACTCGATTTTCTGTCGGAGCATTCCGCCCTAATTGACTGTTCTGCTGGTGTTGTTCAGCTTTTTCTATCACACGCCGTTGACCCTCCTGATCCTGCGCCACCAAAGCTATGCTCCGCCGACTTTGTTCGCTTATCTTGTCGAGCTGTGACGTATATCGACGTCTCTTCTGATCCACCTGTGGCTGACGGCGATTATGTCATTTCGCCTAATCCTACAGTACTCTGTTCGCTCAATATTGCGTTCCCCCACACCATCATCACAATGAAGAACAACGCGGCATGTCTCCCTATTGTGAACTTTGAACTTTGCTCTG
This sequence comes from Rhipicephalus microplus, assembly GCF_043290135.1. Classification (NCBI taxonomy): domain Eukaryota; kingdom Metazoa; phylum Arthropoda; class Arachnida; order Ixodida; family Ixodidae; genus Rhipicephalus; species Rhipicephalus microplus. The sequence continues at coordinate 130,870,121 of NC_134704.1, forward strand.
AAGTGCTGCCATGAGGAATATCCCTTGCAACCCTTGCCCCGGCCGGCGACTGCCACATATCGGCCTTAACAGAGGATACACCGTCATCTGCAAGTATTCAGTCGCGCAGTACACTAGACTGCATAACTGGAATGATTGCCTCTGATCTCCCGGCCGAGCACGTGTCGGCGCTTCTAGCCTTCTTGCGTCGTATCAAGACGTCTTTGATCTCTGCGACCGACCCTTAGGTCAAACGACCCTCGTAAAGCATCGGATCAACAACGGTGATGCAAATCCAGTACGCCGGTGACCCTATCGAGTTTCCTCCACCGAGCGCCACGTGATCCAGCAAGAAGTCGACAAGATGCTTGCCCGAGACATCATTGAACCTTCTTCAAGTCCTTGGGCTTCGCCCATTGTGCTTGTGAGAAAGAAGGATAACAGCTGGCGCTTCTGTGTCGACTACAGAAATCTTAACAAGGTTACAAAAAAAGACGTGTATCCTCTGCCGCGGGTAGACGACGCTCTTGACTGCCTTAGTGGAGCAAATTATTTCTCTTCCATCGACCTTCGTTCCGGGTACTGGCAGATATCAGTAGATGATCTGGACCATTAAAAGACGGCATTTATAACTCCCGACGGGCTCTATCAGTTCAAAGTAATGCCGTTCGGGTTATGCGATGCCCCCGCTATATTCGAACGAATGATGGACGCTCTTCTTCACGATTTCAAGTGGTCAATCTGCTTATGCTACCTTGATGACGTCATTGTTTTTTTCGCCAACTTTCGAAACTCACCTCGAGCGTCTCTCAACAATTCTTTCGGTTTTTCGCAAAGCAGGGCTCCAACTAAACTCGTCTAATTGTCACTTCGGCCGCCGGCAGCTCACTGTCCTTGGACACCTTGTCGATTCTTCTCGTGTTCGTCCCGATCCTGAGAAAATCCGTGCCGTCAAAGATTTCCCTGTGCCGACCTCTGCGAACGATGTTCGAAGCTTTGTGGGCCTTTGTTCTTACTTTCGTAGATTTTGCGTAATTTGGTGACGTCGCACGACCGCTCACGGAACTACTAAAAAAATGTGACTTTTGTGTGGGGACCTGAACAAACCAGAGCATTCGTTGAACTGACGAGTAGACTTACGACGCCACCGATTGTCGGCCACCTCGATATATGCGCTCCAACGAAAGTGCGTACCGACGCCAGCGGCCACGGAATCGGAGCCGTTTTGGCACAACGACAGCATGGCTGCGAGCGCGTTATTGCATACGCTAGCCGTCTTTTATCGCCAGCAGAGCGAAATTACTCCATCACAGAACGCGAATGCCTCGCACTCGTCTGGGCAGTGGCTAAATTTCGGCCGTATTTGTATGGACGCCCGTTCACGGTTGTCACTGATCACCACGACTTATGCTGGTTGTCGTCCTTGAAAGATCCTAGTGGACGTCTCGGCCGGTGGGCTCTACGGCTACAGGAAAATTCCTACACGGTTGTCTACAAATCAGGTCGCCACCATGAGGATGCTGATTGCTTGTCGCGTCATCCAGTAGACCCAGCAGACTTTCTGAGAGCGATGAGTCTACTTGCGTTTTGGCACTTTCCGCGTTTAGCAACATCGGAGATCAGCAACGCCGTGATCCTCACCTCAGAGATATAATCCTTCGGCTTAGTGGTCCCACAACTCCTCCGTCTCTCCGTATTCCTGCTCCAAGATGGCGTCTTATATCGCTACAGCATGCATCCTGACGGACCTGAACTGCTGTTGGTCATACCACAACATATGCGTCAGACTGTCCTTGCACAGTTGCATGATATTCCGACAGCTGGTCACCTGGGAGTTTCAAGAACTTATGACCGCGTTCGACGTCGCTTCTTTTGGCCCGGTATTTACCGATCCGTCTGCCGTTACGTCGCCTCATGCGAATCCTGTCAACACCGCAAAAAACCAGCAACTCTTCCAGCGGGACGCCTTCAGCCCATTTAGATCCCATCCGAACCATTTTATAGGGTAGGTGTTGACTTACTAGGACCGTTTCCTTTATCGGCCAGCGGAAACAAGTGGATAGCAGCCGCCACGGATTACACTACTCGGTATGCCATTACACGGGCCGTTCCTACCAGTTGTGCGACCAACGTCGCTGACTTTCTTCTAGAAGACGTCATATTACACCACGGCGCTCCTCGGCAACTGCTTACCGATCGGTGTCGCTACTTTTTATCACAAGTTATCCAAGACATATTGCACTCTTGCGCTACAAAGCACGAGTTCACAACGGCGTATCATCCTCAAACCAACAGGCTCACGGAGCGGCTAAATAGAACCATCACGGACATGCTCGCCATGTGCGTTTCTTCCGACCATCTTGACTGGGACTCCGCCCTTCCATTTGTAACGTTTGCCTATAATAGGTCTCGACATGACACTGTAGGTTTCTCGCCATTTTTCCTCCTGTACGGACGAGAACCTACGTTGCCTTTCGACACACTCCTTCCTGCCGTTGGCCACACGTCAGAATATGCCCGCGATGTGATTTCTAGAGCTCTAGAGGCACGTGAGATTGCTCGCCAGCGTCTGAGCGATTCGCAGGAACGACAACGACAGGTCTACAACGCGTGCCATGGTGATGTCCAATTCAGTCAAGGTGACACAGTCACCTTGACTGAATTTCGCTCTGCTGGCGATAAAAGATGGCTAGCGTATGCAATAACGCGCTCGCAGCCATGCTGTCGTTGTGCCAAAATGGCTCCGATTCCGTGGCCGCTGGCGTCAGTACGCACTTCCGTTGGAGCGCATATATCAAAGTGGCCGAGAATCGGGACGCCATCGCGGCGAGTTGGCCTGTGCGAAAAGCTGACTTCACCGTACTCGGGTCCGTACCGTGTGGTGCGCCAAGTCGCCGATGTGACATATGAAATTGAACCTCTTAACGCCACCAGCGCGCGATCGTGTTCTGACGTTGTTCACGTCACTCGGGTGAAACGATATTACTCAGACCAACCAAGCACCGAGACGGTGCCTTCGCCGCCGGGGGTGATGCTACGGGGTACCACAAATGAACATTGTAGAAAAGAGGACGATGTTTAGGGCGAGTTCGTGCAGACCGGGCTCCATATTTTATGCCTGCCTGTTTACCGAAAGTAAAGGCATTTTTCAGACGCCTTCTCCCCGTAGCAATATTCTTCAAACTTTCCCACGGTTGCAAACTAAATTTGGTTTATCACAAGTTGAGGAGGCGATCACGAGAGCACCCAGACGTAGGTGGTTATATAGATAGATAGATAGATAGATAGATAGATAGATAGATAGATATATAGATGGATATATATATATATATATATAAATATATAAATATATATAAATATATATATATATATATCCATCTATATATCTATATATATCTATATTTATATATATATATATATATATATATATATATATATATATATATATATATATATATATATATAGATATAGATAGATAGAAAGATAGATAGATCGAAAGATAGACAGATAGCTAGATGTATAGATAGAAAGATAGATAGATAGATAGATAGATAGATAGATATATAGATAGATAGATAGATAGATAGATAGATAGATAGATAGATAGATTGATTGATTGATTGATTGAAACGCTCGAGGCACCTGCAGTTTGCTGAATGCTTTGCATTAAAAAACGAACAGCTACAAACTTTTTTCTCGGAGTGTGCGAGCATCGACCGCCGACTGTGTAAAGGCCTATTTTGTCTGACCCGGCGTCTGGTTCCCACGAACAAGCCTGTCAGAAGACAGCTGCACAGAATTGTTCATTGCAACGCTGCGCCTCCGTTAAACGCTCCTTATATTCTGGGCGGTCGACGCTGCCACGTTTGGGTTGAAAAATTCGGCGCCGGTGCAGTAGTCACGGATTCAAACACGATACCAGGTGACCGATAAGCGAAATTTTTTGAGACCACCAGGTCGTGTCGCGATAAATGCGCTCTTTAAAGATAACATTGGCTCCAATCCTACATGTTCAAGAAGACATTATGGCAATATTTAAGCGAGAACGATAGAATGGAGAGTATTAGAGTTACTTAGCCTAAAATTGCCCCTCTTCTCTCCGCGAGTGCAGTGCGTTGGCCGCTTTTTGTCTACGATGCTGTCGATCTTACTAGCGACATTGTGTTGGGTCAAGAGCTCCACCACATCACCTCTATATTTCACTCTTGCAGTGTGCCGCCTGGTGGAGAAGGGTGCCCGCGCCGTGCTAAGCCTGCAGTCTTCGCAAGCGGCGGCCGTAGTGCGTTCCGCCTGCGCGCGGTTTCACGTGCCCTTCTTGCGCGTGCGCCGTTGCGACGACGGCACCGACAGTGGCCACCCTTTCGCCCTGTCCTTCTATCCGGACCCCGAGCAAGTGGGCAAGGCCCTACTGGACTTGGTGCTAGCGTTGGACTGGACTTCTTTTACGCTCGTGTACCGGAACCACTCGAGTAAGTTCCATAGCTGACGTCTGCGTGCATAGGGAGTCGCAGATGGAGGGGCTGCATACATGAGTACGCATATCAATGCGCACAGCAAGAAGCACAATACCCATGCAGAAACTCCCAGGGCCCCAAGTGTATTCGCAAATTCGAAAGCATCTTTATTTCATTCTCAGTTCATGTAATGATAATGCATTATCCAAACACTTCTCGGAAAGTTCTGTTCACCTAACGCGATTTAGCGCTGCTTAAGCGATCGGCCCATATTTGAGCAAGTGGCGTTGCCATGCGATGACGTCAACGTGTGGCCTCACGGTATACGAAGTCACGGGGGCGTCATGATTACAGAAGAAACTTCGCTTATCTGGGACATCACGATAAGGTTATGTTTCGACGTATTCACTAGGTCATGATGTTCCGCATTGCTCATGTTGACGCCGACAATGAATTTCGCTGTTTGATGAGGGATCTAGAGCTTTACGCTTGTTATATTATAGCCGTATGGAAGAGATGAAGAATAATTAAAGCCATATCTAAATGAGTACACTTGAAAATCGGCTTTAGGATCACTAACAGATAGGGGTATTTTGGAGCGCCTAAGCTCTCCGAGTTCATACTCGTGGAAGGGGTTTCTTTCTCCTCTTCACTACCCTTCCTACAGGCTGTATTCCTCGATCGTCACTCATTGTGTAAACAGCGTGTATATAGTAAGCACTAAGCGGAGCGCCAATCAGTATTTAGCGCTTGTCGGCTACGCGCACTCACCTATGCTTGCGCAGTCTGAAACATAAAAAGTGAAGCAAAATCAGTTGATGGCGGAGAAAAGTCATGCGAGACAAGGAAGAATGGCGTCTGGCTCTACGGCAAGTGTAGGAGATAATTTACAAGTCACATTTTGCCTATTTGTATGACATCGAGAGTAGATACTGCAATTACGCCAGATGGATCACTGTTGTTGTGTGACTAAGTGCGTCAAAAGGAGGAAAAGCGCCTAGAGACAATAAACAACTGTTTTTGTTTATTTTAGGAGGCCGTTTAGGAGCCCTTAATAATGAGGAATAAGGACAATATACACACATGAAATTTTGTGCAAGAAGCTACTGCGCAGTAACAGTAAAAAGAGATGTGTGGCGTGTCTATGCCCAGTTAATTACTTGCCTGAAAAGTAAACTTTTCTAAAAAACAATTTAGGATACTCTTGTTTCCATTAGAAAGAGCTAGCGATTTGCCTCACGGTGGTGTCCAGTCCATTTCCTCAAGTTACTTTCTGTGACTACGAAGTTTTCGCGTGTGATTCAGTTGATTTGGTTAGTCATTGGTAATGAAATTGACTAACGTTGATCTTAATCCTGTTCTCTGGAGCCGAATTTTTTACCTACAATATGTTGTAAGAGGTCTTGCTTCCATTTTGCATGGAGACATCTTCCATCACTTTCCTCTGACGCACAATCGGAGCGCTGTGGCTGAAGTATAGCGCCGCTGATATCGAGGGCGAGGGTACGATTCGAAACGAAGGCGTGGCCATTTGAACAGAGGTGAAATACAGGAAAGTAAGTGCAGTTTAACGTAAAGACAACTTAAATAACTCTGAATTCAAGGTCTTGATGGGAGACCGTCAGCTCGAGAAGTAACGTCGTAAAAAGCAATTGACAGCAAATACGAAAAGCACGCTTTGTCTTTCTTGACGAAATGAGCCTTGCGAACAAGCCATACTGAACAGTGCTTGAGAACAAGATGATTAACAAGGCTTCCGTCAGGGGAGTTCAAACGACTTTTTCGTATTCCTTTTTTTTCGGCTTTGTCCTTGTTTGACTTTTTGCGATGTCAATTAAGTCTATATGACCTAAATTGTTTTATTGTCATCTTGTCCCCCACCCCAAACCAGTAGGGTCTTGTGTGCTGCCAGTCCTCTGTTACACCAAAATCCCAAGCCGTCCACTCTCCTCTAATTCTTTCCCTGCCTTTTCCCCTCATCTCCGCCAATGTCGCAGTTGTGGTGTCCTGGCCTGTGAGAGGGTTACTGCGTCCCTTCATTGCACTCTTCAGCCACTTTCATTTCAAGCATTTCTTCCCTTCACACTAACTTCCTCATAATCGTGTCGTTGTACAGGCGCGCAAAACACGGACATTAGGTGTTCTTCACCTTCAACTTTCTTTTACGGTCTATTGGCAAAAATAAAGCGACAATTTCTCATTCTAATAGCACTGTAGCGATTATGTCTCTTCCCTTCATCTTTTCTAATCTTCTGTGAAATGCCGTATATGATGTAATTAGGCTTAGCAGACAATTGCCAAGGTCAAAGGGTTCCGACAGTTTCCTAAATCCAATTAAATCTTTCGAAAGTGGAGCTTTCAAAGCGGAGATTGGCCTCCCGGTGTAGCGCTCAAATCCAGAGGCGATCATTAACGCTTGGAATGAAAGCACGAAAATAGATAGTTTTATCGCAAGTAAGTGAAACTCCTAGAACACAAGTTGGGCGAATCCCCCTGCCCCTACTCTTTGGTTGATGACGTACAAAACAATTATTAGACCCTCTTCGCAATATGGTGGGGATGTTTTGGATCGTTATACCCAAGTCGCCGTAGAAAAAGCCGGAAAAACTCAAATTTTAGCCGTCCGCTACGTTTACGAACGTTTCAGACGCCTTTATTGATTGATTGATTTTTGGGGTTTAACGTCCCAAAACCACGATATGATTATGAGAGACGCCGTAGTGGAGGGCTCCGGAAATTTTGACCACCTGGGGTTCTTTAACGTCCACCCAAATCTGAGCACACGGGCCTACAACATTTCCGCCTCCATCGGAAATGCAGCCGCCGCAGCCGGGATTCGAACCCGCGCCCTGCGGGTCAGCAGCCGAGTACCTTAGCTGCTAGATCACCGCGGCGGGGCTTGAAGACGCCTTTATTCACCGCCAGATATGCTAACGATGACTGAGTTAGAGCCACTATCTCAAAGGGGAAAGCAAAACTCATTTAAATTTCTTCGGTTTATTTCGGTAAAATCAGAACGAACGCTAACGATTCCTTTTTGAAACACATCGCTCAAGCCGCACGTCACAAGCACAGCCAATGCATCAAACCTGTATTCGCAAGAACTAATCTATATAAGTACTCATTCTTTCAGCGAACAATCACACAGTGGAGTTTATTACCATCTTCTTCACCGTTACTACGCATAAAATTTTGATCTTAGCATTTTTTGATGTCTGTTTATGTACAGCCTCTCCTGCTTTGACTACTGTGAGCAGTATTGTACAAAATAAAGCAAATAAAATAAAATAGCTAAGTTTGTCGCGGTGTGCGTGAGCTGTGGATGCAATTATACTTTATTGATCGGTCAGTCTAACAGGCGTGTTATAATACGAATACCTTTTATCACCTTTGTGGTCAACGGTGTTCGTTCGGGCATGCTACAATTTGGGCTTACCAAATACCAGGATACAAAACAGACCATATCTCATTAATAGCTAAGCGTAATACCTCATAGTTTGTAGCCTAGTGATGTCTTTCATTTGCACAAAGCAGTAAATGGAGTGTCACAGCCTATTTCGTCTTAGTAACAATGTGGGAGGTTTGAAGTTTCAAAACTGTGATATGAGCATGAGGGACGCCATAGTGGAACAATCCGGGAAGGTGTTCTCTAATGTACGCTTACATCGCACAGTACACGGGCCTCAACCTTTTTGCCTCCATCAAAATTCAACCACCGCGGCCTCGATCAAACAAATATTTCATCTTCAATACGCATAAGAACGCATGTGTACGTACCTTAGTTAAGGCAGTCATCATTGATGTATTTTTAAAATGTTTTGGGGACCAACCCATGAAAGGATTTACGGCATAGCATAAAACTAAAATATGGTGCAAAAGTTGATTTTTCAGAACCCTTTATTACGCCACCTTCAGTGGTATCGACTTTCATGCTATATCTGTTTTCTTGTTGCGTTCACAGGCTTTACGCGACTCAGAGAAGTTCTCAAGTACGGTCAACGGCCGCCGGCCAAAGTGCGTCTTGTCCAATGCCCTGATGAAGGGAGCTACGAAACGGTGCTCAAAGACCTCAAACGCAAACGGGAACTACGCGTTCTTCTCGATCTCGACACTGTGGATGTCGACGCATTTATGGAAAAGGTAAGAGAAAGTCTTCTAAGGCAGTATTTGCGGTTATTCCGGTTAAACGTAAAACTGGAGTATCGCAGCAAGATAGAACCGCAATTCGAGAAGGAGGAATAAGCAACTAGTGCTTTTCAGCGCGAAGCAACAAGGAATTCATGTAGGTAGCCAGAAATTTCATCCTGGTGCGGATTTCGAACCCGGGACTAATGCCTTTTCTGAGCTAGAGTCATTAAATCGCTCGTAGGCGGGTCGTTGTCAGTTTTCTGTTGAATGAATGGCTTGATGCTATATGAGCATCCACTTTACAACAAGGTTGTGACATGTGTGCCACCAGGCTCGACAAAAAATCAAGATAGTGAAAAAAATTCCTTCTTCCCCCCTTTCTTTTCTCAAGTTAGCCTAATCCTTTGTCTACTTCGAATAAATCCATCTTACCCTAAAGAAATCTCGAATTCACAGCTCTCCGAATGGCCGAACTTGTTTGGCTATTTATTTTTTACCATTCTCTGTGGTTTGCTGCAACCAATACTGTTCTAACCATTTCTCATTTCTGTCACGAGCGTGTTCAGCTTTCCATTGCTGTTCCCAAAAAGCCAAGACTTCGTAGGCTCACGCCCAAGCTGTATAGACAATTTTTCGCTGTGGCGCCCGCGCGCTGCCATTTCTTATCACGTGATCGTAAACTGGCCTTGTCCCATTTAATTTCTCAAGCTAACCTATTGGGCCAGTGAAGCGACCGCGGCCGTAAGCGCCAGTAGCTGGGTTTAGAAGGCAGCGCCCGTGCAGTTGCGACCGCCCACTTCGATCCGAACTCACACTTGCTTCTCGCCCACTGTTGTGACAGCAATACATGAATGTTGAAAATTGCTACCGATTCGTCGCATCTCACGCTGGGGACCATACGTCAGGTATATAGTGTCTTTATTAAAGCGGTCATGACATGATCATCTGGTTTTCGGCAAAAAACAAAAAACAAAAGTAGAGGTTCAAATATCCTTGTACACGGGTGAAAACTGGATTGTAAGAGATTATTTCAGTCCACAATAAGCCGTAGAAGTCATCGGCTGTTAAATCGGCCCTCCACCGGCGACCGATATTTTGTTATGCCGTGCGTGACATCACAAGCCGAAGGCGAAGTATCGTCGTCTGCTACCGAACAGCACCCTACGCACGCGGTCGGTGTTGCGAGTCTTACTTGACGCGTGGTCCGCACGTGTAAGTCGGTATTGCAAGTGTTGCGGTGTGTTACCAGTACGATCACCATATGCGACGACGACGTCGTCTACGATGCGTATTTTAAAGCGATAGCATTAGAGAGCTCGTGTCGCAGAAATTCCGCCTTCGGCACCACTGGTTGTGAGCGAAAAATCGCCCGTGAGCGAAAAATCGAGAAAGAAGCAAATAACAAAAAAGAATAAAACCTTTGCTCTCACTGAGACTCGAAGCCGGGCCGGGCCATTCGCGTGGCAAGCAGGTGTCGTACCAAAGAGGCACAATCTTACTTGCAGCTGCTTCGGGAAGAACACTACATAAAATGCCATGTAGTGGAAGGAGTCTCATCAACGAATTTTGTTAGACAGGTGTAACAATGAAAACACGAGCCCATTCGGCGATTTCTAGGCGCATTTGGGAGGCCATCAAATTATGTCGAAAAAGGCCGGGATAGCGCAGCCATCGCCGCTAAATACACACAGGAACTTTCAAACAGCTCTAAAAGTGAACAACTATACCTATCTAGCGGAAAATATATCACGCCTTTCCAGAGACGTTGATGAAGCAAACAGCAAACGCTAGATAGTGTGCTGCCATCTGTGAGGCATTGTGAGACTCTTTATGCCCCTTCAAGGAAATGCCATTTCAACAAACCGCGACACCTGCATAGATTTAGCTTTTGATTCTTACGACACCATTAAAGGAGTGAAGTACTATACAGTCGCCGTTTCACCAACCATAAGAAGATGTTTGTTGCGGTTGGTCGGAAGAGGTATCCAGAAGAACAAGTCGAACAATTGCCAGATAACTGACGCAAGGCGGACGACAGAATGAGACCATTTACAAATAAAAGTGTCACGGCTGTGCGCAGTTCATAGTACAGGACCATGTGACTATATCACTGTACAATATTTTCATGAAGTTGTTATAAATGTGCTGCTAAATACACCGAAAACCTGTACCCTTACTAGAGATACGTCACGCTTGCGCGCGTGCGTGTGTGTGCGTGTGTGTGTATGTGTGTGTGCGTGCGTGCGTGTGTGTGTGCGCGTGTGCGTGCGTGTGCGTGCGTGTGTGTGTGTGCCTGTGTGTGTCCGTGCGTGCGTGCGTGTGGTGGCGTGCGTGTATGTGTGTGTGTGCGTGCGTGCGTGCGTGCGCGCGTGCGTGCGTGTGTGTGTGGTGGCGTGCGTGTGTGTGTGTGCGTGTGCGTGCGCTCGCGTGTGTGTGTGTGTGTGTGTGCGTGCGTGCGTGCGCGCGTGTGTGTGCGTGTGTGTGTGTGCGTGTGTGTGTGCGTGCTTGCGTGCGTGTGTGTGTCCGTGTGTGTGTGTGTGCGTGCGCGCGTGTGTGTGTGTGTGTCTGTGTGTGTGTGTGTGTGTGCGTGCGTGTGTGTGCGTGTGGGTATGTGTGCGTGCGTGTGTGTGTACGTGCGTGTGTGTGTGTTTGTGTGTGCATGTGTGTGTCTGCGTGTGCGTGTGTGTGTGTGTGTGCGTTCATGCGTGCGCGCGTGTGTGTGTGTGTGTGTGTGCGAGCGTGTGTGCGTGTGTGTGTGCGTGCGTGTGTGTGTGTGTGTGGCCCCGCCGCGGTGGTCTAGTGGCTAAGGTACTCAGCTGCTGACCCGCAGGTCGCGGGTTCGAATCCCGGTTGCGGCGGCTGCATTTCCAATGAAGGCGGAAATGTTGTAGGCCCGTGTGCTCAGATTTGGGTGCACGTTAAAAACCCGGGGTGGTATAAATTTCTGGAGCCCTCCACTACGGCTTCTCTCATGATCATATGGTGGCTTTGGGACGTTAAACCACACATATCTATCAATTGTGTATGTGTGTGTGTGTGTGTGTGTGTGTTTGTGTTTGTGCATAATATTAAGTATGCACTTAGCGGTTGAAAGGCGTTCTAGAACCGCATTTCGCTATCGAGTGTAACTCTTACAGGCGAATTTTAAGGGTCCCCCAATTATTGACTTTGACTCCATCACGAAGACTCAAGCGACGAAGAAAGCGTGGAAGACGGTGTGAACAAAAATTCTAACTACCTCACCGTTGCAGCCATACTTCCGTTTACATTAAAAAGACCTGATAATTTCCAGATTATTCTGCAAATCAGCCTATTCAAATGGTTAAAACTCATAAATTCTTGGGAGTAATTTTAGACAGGAGACTGACATGGTCGCCTCATGTCCAGTCCCTGGAACAAAAAGGGAATCAGGCCATTCGAATCCTCCGGCATCTCTGCAGGGCCAAATGGGGTGGTACTACAGAGTCGTTATTAGCCCTACATGTTGCCTGGATACGCCCCATCGTAACTTACTCACTGCCTCTGCTGCACGAACTTCCAGCCTCCACCGAAAGGAGACTTCACTTGTTATTGGCAAGGAGCTTGAAAGTATGTCTGGGTTTGCCACGGTCAATTTCCAGTGCTTTAGTGTATGCAGAGGCTCGATAGCCATCTTTGGCAGTACTCCGAACTAAAGAAACATCTCGAAATTTATTTAGAATTTTCACGCAACAGGAAAGTCATTTTTTATCTGGTGCACTAACACAAAGGACGGCAACGAGACTACAGGATACTATATCATCCTTTCAAGCAGTAGTACCAGAATTTAAACAATGGAAACCTTCAAAACCACCTTGGACGCTGCCACTTCTCAACGTTATCCATGAAATAGACGGCATAGAGAAGAAAGCAGACATGGCATCTCTAGTAGCGGCACAGATGGTACTTCATCAGCTTCATGTAATGCATAATGAAAAAATGAAGATATATACAGACGGATCAAGCACTGAAGAAGCGTCAGGCTGTGCGGTCTTTCTACCCGAAATTCAGAAAAAGAAGATTTACAAATTATCGCACAAATCTTCATCGACAACAGCCTAATTGGTGGCTATCTTTGAAGCAGTTGAGCTTATCTGCGAGATTCCCGAGCCACGAAAATGGGTGATATGCACTGATAGCAAACCTGCTCTTCAGCTAATCAGAAATGTGAGATCACCTTACAAAAATGGTGAAATAGCACAATGTATCGCAGAAACTGCGGAACATGCCCCATCGCAGGGTCACAACATCGTATTCCAATGGATACCCAGCCACATTGGAATAAAGGGAAAGGAAGATGCTGATAGTCTCGCGAAGAAAGCATTGAAGGAAGGACGGGATTGCACCATCCCTATGTCTGGGACGGATATTCGACATTTTATATCGCAAGGAGCTAACCATTGTTCGATGGAGAAGTGGTTTGAGAGCCCTAAATCAAAGGAAACGGTACTTTATGAAGTTGATCCACATAGAAAATTTTCCATAGCGACAGACCTCCCACGACACCTAGAGACATTGATCCACCGACTTAGATTGGAAGTAGCGTACACAAACAGCTTCCTGCACAAGATACATCGATCCAACTCACCGGAATGCCATTGTGGTCATGCAGAAGAAAATGTTCGCCATATTCGTTTGGAGTGCAATAAATACGCGAATGAAAGAGAAAAATTAAAGAACAAATTAGCAAGTTTGGACGGACGGCCCCTCACAATAAAAAAACTACTTGGACCATGGCCTGAGATGCATCTCCAGAAAAAGGCAATAATCTTCCTGACAGACTTTTTAGTGGAGACCGGACTGGACAAGCGCCAATGACTGACAGCCAGAGATGGGTATTATGTAAAATATGGTCATGTATATGCTGACATTACATTAGTAAGGTGTGCGTGTAACTAGTTTATGACTGTGTGAACTGCGTGAAGAAAACTGTGTATTGGCATGTTATTTGAACTGGTTTCAGTGTCCTATTATGTGTTTTTGTTTCGTATTGTTAATTTTTGGGTACCGTTCTGTATTATTATTTTATTTTTTGCTGCAGAACTTAGTGATACGGAGTAGCCGAGGCAATAGGCACCTCAACCTCTCCACAGCAAAACAGTTAAAACAGAACGGAACAGAACAGTTGTGGCAGAAGTTAGAAATGATAAGTTGCTTTACTTCTAACGTGTGAGGTTTAAAAGCGAGCTTGGCGAACGGGGGTCCGTCGACGCTGCATGCGCGAGCAAGTGTTACTTAACACCGTATGATATAAATATGACCGCCAAGCGGACTTATCTTTGTAGGCTAGCGCACGTACATGCACGACTTTCGGTGCTGAACATAATAAATAAGTGGCCGTGGCAATGCTGCGCGTTGGGACCGTTTTTTTATTTGTTCTTGCGTGCGGCATGTGTAAACATGAGCCGAAGCGAACATGGCAGTGCAGCGCTAGGGTTACTCGCGATATACATTTTAGCCAAATCTTTGCTTGAACTCTGTCGATTGCATTCAATTCCGGTAAAAAAAAAAGACAGCAAGTGTGACGCTCAACCATGGCACTGCCTGCGAGGAGTTTCAATAAATATTTATCCGTAGTGGCAAACGACACATTCATTGCACAATCACAGGAGGCTTTAGACCTCCTGTGAAATTGCTTGCTGCAAGTACCAGTGTTACACGGTTGACGCGGTTAGATTTTTTCAACCCCTGCTGGTGATTTATTTCTAATGGCAAGTGGAACAATGCAGAAGAGGAACACAGCATATCCATAGAGTGAATGACGATGAGTGGGGCGAAGCGCCCCTCAGCTCGTCCATGCTTCCGTCCGTCCGTCTGTCCGTGCGTCCATAGGTCCGTACGTCCGTGCATCCGTCCATCTGTGCACGTGCCTTCTAGTCTGTCTGTCCTTCCGTCCATTTAGTGAACACTCCAAGTATCACCATCTCCCATCTCGCATCCTCTGTGGTACATATCCGTTCTAGCGGGGGGATGCGTCACCGGTGGCTACGTACGACAACGCAGAATAGACAAACCCACGCCTTAAGAAGCTTCACCTCTAAATATTCGATTGCAAGTGCAGCTGACCACGAAACATGGTCGGCCTCTGGAATGCAGACCATGCAGGAGCTCCCCAGCAAGTGGTTTGTGACGTCATGGCAAGTGATCACGCCAGTGTCCTGATTCGCAAGCCGCTCGCTCGTTTATAAAAATATTCGAACACAAATGAAAGGCTTGACCAAACTCACTCATGTTTCCCCGGCTTCTCTGTCAGCATACAAGAATCAATGCACTCAACACAAATTATGGTTGAATATTGGGTGTCATGGCCCCTTTAGGGTGAATAGTTGTGTTTATTTAGCCATGCCTGCTAAGCCTTTTCTCTGAAAATTCGAAAATGCATCTAGTTTATGAGTAGCATAAATTTGTCGCATTACAACTGGTTCTGTGAAGATACCTTCCTAATTTAGAGCATGCAGAGAGCGGCTTAACAGATGGCAGTTTTGAATGGCTGTCTATTCACGTAAGCATAACAAACACTTCACAAGTGCCGCTTTACAGGCAGTTCAGTAGTCGACGATAATCAAAGAAAAAATGGCAGCATATCCACGGAGTGAATGATGCAGAGTGGGGCGAAGCATCCGTCCGTCCATTCGTTCTTGTTTCCGTCCGTCCATGCGTCCGTCTGTGTGGCCGTTCGTGCGTACATTCGCCCGTCCGTGCGTGCGTCTCTTCGTGCGTCCGCACGTCCATCTGTGCGTCCGTCCCTGCGTTCTTCCATGCATCCGTCCCTGCGTCCGTCCATGCGTTCATCCGTCGGTGCAGCCATCCGTGAGTCCGTCCATGCATCTGTCTGTGTATACGTTCGTCCATCTATTCCAAGTACCACCATATCGCATCTTTTCATGGTATATTCCGCATATGCACCGCCTTCCAGCGGACATTCCGAGGACTAAACGAGAGGTGGCACACGCACACTTTCTTACAGCTTGCGCTTCGTGTCTACTTCCAACCTTTAACCACCTCGAGTTCATGGTATATACTAGTTCACTGTATTCATGGCACTGCGGCCCAACACTCGCTAAACCTTTCTAAAACCGAGTAGGTTATGTCCAGCGAGTATAACGCAGCAATCCTTTTTTGTCAGATAGTGCTCAATGTAAATGCCAATGGCTGCTAAGGTGGAATGAGAGACAGGAGAATTCGGCTTTTAGTTAACGCGCACGCCGCGATTTTTTTATTGTTCAACAACGCACAGAAGAAATCTCTCACCAGCACCTCCTTGGAGGTCAAAATGTAAGACTGGTTACACACTACGGCTTCTACTATGACTATCAGGGACGAGCGGGTGCTGCTATAAGGAGCTTCGCCCCTAAAATAAAACAATATTTGCAATGCTGAGGTTACAGTCGCGTTCCTGCAAAACAAGGAACGCAACGGCGTGAATTTTGAGATAAACTTGGGAGACGTGTAGGCTTTTGCGTCTGAGTACACTTCGATAACTTTAACAAACTCGAAATGCAATGAAACATGTTTTTATCTCATTCGAGCTGTGTATGCTTTGTGCGAATCAAGTATGTTCATTTTTTTCACACGGAAGTGGTCGAATGCTAGCTTTTCTTGAACATTCTTCAGTCGAGTTGCCGAGACAGACGATGTGGAGACGCTTAAGGGTGAACAGATGGGTTGTAAATGCGCTTGTTGTTCTGAAGGTATAGGTTACAACTTCCTTTTCTCTCGTTCTGATTTTAACTTCTAGGCGTACTAATAAAGCTTTTATTGCGCATAATTAAAACAAGTTATAAATCATTTCACTTCGGCCCGCGAACAAACACGGTGGATGGAAGCGCTCATTGGAAGTGGTCTGCGTCCGATGACCTGCTCCGAACGTCCTACGAAAACTGCCTGTTAGAGAGCTTTAGCGCTGGGGCCCCAAAGCTGCTTGTGTGCCGCGGCGTTTTTGTATTCTCCGTGGGTGTGGCTGGGGTTACAAAGGAACGCAAGACTGTGTGCACGTCAGCTACTTGAGGTCCTCGACACTAAAGCTCTGCTGAATACCTGACACGATGTGCCTTCCTACGATTTTTTTTTTTCGGGCTTTATTTGCGCTACCAGAAAAAGGCCGGTCTGCACGGAAGGCGCAGCACAGTCACAGCTAAAGCTAGAAGAGTGGCCTTTCAGAGCCCTCATTTGATAACTGCTTCAAGCACACTTGCTTGGTATCCACTAAGGCATTACTAATAAAAAACTTTTGGGCGGTAGGCCGGCATTCGCTATGCCATACTTCGTTATTCTTCTGAGAAGCGTCGTGTCCGCTAAACACTTGAAAGGCATTCTGTGCCAATTGTTCATGCAGTTAGTAGTATTATTAGTAATGCTCCTAATAGTGGACCAAGAACAAGCTTTTGTAATGAGTTGGGGCATACGTTGACCTACTCGTTACGCTATTCGCATTGTGCGACGACTGGTTGTTTTTTTCGCTTACCGCGATCGCTTTTACCGCGATCGCTTTTCCGACATCAAGCCTGCCTAAGTCAAGTTTGCGAACAAGTCCCAAGCACCAGCATATCTTAGGGGTAGAATACTGGGCTGGCACCCAGCGGACCAGGATTCGAGCCGCCTTGTGTCATTAGTACTAAGTTTTTTTTTTCCTATTTTGTGCCACAGTGGATACGGACACCGCCAGCCGCTGCGGCGGCCAACCTCAGTGCTGCGCGAGATCCGAGTTGTGATCTCTTAACAGATTTCACTGTTTTAATATCAAAATAACTGTGGTTTGTCGTGGCACGTCGGTAATATCTATATATACGCCAGTAAATAAACAACGTTATTACGCTAGGATCTGCGTACACTAGAAGGCACTAAATTTTCACGTCTGACATAGTGTCCCTATGGGCAAATGTTATAGAAAGTGCAATTTCTTTTTGCGTGTGTGCAGTTTCAAGTCACTATATTTAGGCGTGTAGCACAGTGCAATGTCTCTTTAAAAAATTATGCCTGGAACGTGAGCCGCGAATGTGCTGCGCTATACTAGAGCTGGCTATTGTTGATGAGCAAATATTTTTCTCTAGGAGCGATATATTTTAGCAGTAGATTCAGCTTTTTCTCGAAGTACGCTGGGATCTTTCTGTATTTTATGAGCCAGCAGCTACTATGCGGGGAAGCGACTCATACCACAAGTGTTAGTGTGTGTGGTGTGATGAATGCAAGTTTATATAACGTTTTCAAGTTTACATGAGGGGCTCTCGGCTCCTAACGACGTGCCGGTCTCCTAATAAGTCTCACAATATTGTATTTTAGTTTACTGTGAACTTTTTTAAGGCACACAATAAACAGATCAGAATATCAAAGAATTGATGGCATTGTCTATTTCAAGCAATTTATTAGTTACGAAGCATATCGACAGCCCAATCTGCCCGTCTTCCAATATAATAACGAGACGAGATAGCTAACAACACGAGATAATAACAACAGGAGATAGACAGCGCCGGGAGAAGATTGCCCGTTCCAGCACTACTTGCCTTCTCAGAAGCAAGCTCAAGAGCGTTACCGTCGATGTGGTTCAAGCGGGGAGTGTTTGAAAAAGGAAGAACGAGGAGGAAAAATCGCGCACTATAATTCGACAGATATCACTGTTCTTCTACCCATTGCTCCTGCTGCAACTTGCGGTGTGAAAACGGAGCATCTATCTATCTATCTATCTATCTATCTATCTATCTATCTATCTATCTATCTATCTATCTATCTATCTATCTATCTATCTATCTATCTATCTATCTATCTATCTATCTATCTATCTATCTATCTATCTATCTATCTATCTATCTATCTATCTATCTATCTATCTATCTATCTATCTATCTATCTATCTATCTATCTATCTATCTATCTATCTATCTATCTAACTATCTATCTATCTATCTATCTATCTATCTATCTATCTATCTATCTATCTATCTATCTATCTATCTATCTATCTATCTATCTATCTATCTATCTATCTATCTATCTATAAACATCATTACTGAATTAGGCAGAGAAGGTAATGTAGTAGATCTAGAAATTATTATACAGAAAATGAAAGTAAAGTGCAGCTCACCTACCAGGGAACAGTTTTGTGGAATAAGTTGAGCACCTCTACTTAGGCCAGCTCGTGACCGTGCGTTTGAATCATGAGACTCGAAGATTCATGCGAATAAGAATTGGGTGCCACACATTTGCCGAGCATTCTCCGATCCCGAATGGTAGTTTACCAGTTTCCCTTAAGTGAAAAGAAAAGTATAACGGCTGCCTCTGACAGGTTTTTACATACGGTGCACAAGTTTGGTCATGTATGAAACTAGTTCTGTTTAAAAATACAAATGATGCAGCGAGCCATGGTAAACAAAACCATAGGTGTAACCTTAACAGACAAAGAGTATTCTGTGCTAGATAAGTAAGTGTTACGTTGGTCAAAATTAGGAACGAGAAATGGGCATGGGCAACGCCGACTAAATTTCAAGGCCGAAAGGCTGCCGCAGTGACGTCAGAGGGTGGGGGCCCAGTTACGCCGCGAACGCGGCGGAAAGCCTGTGTTTCATTCACGTTTTAGGAGAACCAACGCTCCCGCTCTCGCAGCTGCTGCGGCTAGATTGGGCCGAATAAAAGATGTGGAAAAAAAAAGTCTTACTGAGCATGCTCAGTTGGGCAACTGGGCCCCCAACCTCTGACGTCACTGCGGCAGCGTTTCGGCCTTGAAATTTAGTCGGCGTTGGCATGGGCATCACATGCAGTGAAAAGGAAAGACGACCACTGGTCATTAGTGTAACAAGCTGGATTGCTATAGAAAACAAGCGCACTGTGGTAGCAAGATTGTAGGGTGAGCACATAAGAAGAATGTGTTTTGTGTAAATAAAGTGGCCGAAGCGGGAACAGGATTAGGTGAATCAGAAAAATGCTCCCACCTCCGCAAATCTGTAGTCGCGAGAAATTGTGAATGCATTGCCTAGCATTATAAAAGTCTTTCGCGTGTGAGAACCCAGCGTGAGAACAATATTGTTTTCTTTTTCTTTTTTCTTACGCCGTGCAGCCACTAGCACTCTTCTCCACGCGTGCTCTTTTTCTACCTTGAGAAACGCGGTACGCGTTTCCAGCTCTATTAGCTATTGTGCACGGTTAAAGAATACTATGAAGTGAACAAAACAAACAGTGTGCGTGCCTCGGCGTCGGCGTTTCACAGCGGCTTCTCGAACACACATTTTCGGGTGGGCTTGAGGGGTGCCCAGCCAGCGAACGGTTGAGAGTGAGGCGCTAGCGGACAGGAAGGTGGAACAAAGGGAGTAGAGAGAGCGAGCGGTGAGAGAAGTAGCGGCCAAGAACTGCGCCTACCCTCTCCTACGCTCTTTTTCACTAGATTATCCAATTGCTAGGGGCGATGATGGGCGCGCGCACCCGCAGCTGTTGCTATGGGGGAGGAAGTGAGAGCGAAGAAATAACACCTGCCGGCGCGCAGACACCACCGCGCACGCCGCGGACTAAGTCGGATGCTTGACATAGGCAGACAAAAAAATGCATTTGCATTTAAAACATCGTACTGAACTTCGCCCTGCTTTGGGCGTATTCATACTGATGCTGATGACTATGATGGCCTGTGGTGGTTGGTTATAGATGCGTTTGTCACTTATCTCAGTGGCAGACCAGTTATTAGATGCGAAGCAGCTTATGGTCTGGGCTTGTTTCTTGTTCGTAGTCGTAGCGTTCACGAGATGGTTCTGCGGAAAAGCACTCTCTCCGGCGCCTGCTCTGGTACGAGTGGATGCCGCCATCAGCGCTGCGCCTCTGTCTGTAATAAAAGCGTTCAATCTTCTCTCATTTAACACACACAGCGTAATAATATGAATGAAGACATGAGCTTGAATGCGATGGAGGGGGGCTCGCAAAGCTGCTGGTTGCGCAATCATGCATGTCTGCGGGGATGAATAAAGAGCACTTCTTTACAGAACCTAAACTCCACCCAATGCTGCTTCGCGTATTAAGGGTTCCCATTAGGGGAAGATGTGTGCGATTTTCTCTCCCTTAGTGCTTTACCTGCTCAATACCACTTTAAGTCAAACAACGCGCTTGTTACGACCGTAATCCCTATTGAAGTCTTTCGGCGTTTGTGAACGGGGTGAAAATATTTTGACGCATTCCAAGCAAGGATGTGCGGTCAAGACGGGTTGGTTTCCTGTCAGCATGTTCCTGTGAAAAGGCGTCCAGGACCGGTCTGCGCAAAGAAAGCGCACAAGCCAAGAAAGGCTATTGTGAGCTCGACTCTATGCAAGGCTTTCCAGGCAAACAAGGAAGCAGCTGGGCCAATTTCGAGGTCACCAAGGATCTGGAAACATCGAAACCAGCGTGGTATTTGCAGTTAGGGCTGAAAGCTAAAGCCAAACTGGTTGTGGCTGCATTTGCGAGGAGAAGCGGAGCCTGGGATATTCGCAGCTAAGCCCCTGCTTCTAGCAAACGAGGAATGGAATGTGGGGTTGAAGGGACGGAAAAGGCACTATGTGCTGCAGTCATTACGGGAGCCCGCCGCGACGACGAGGGATTAGTTGACTACTCCTCCTTTCCTCTTTCTCCAGAGGATCGGCTGAATGGGGTGGCATATGTTGACGATATGCTGGCACACCACTACATTGTCCTACCCAAACACGGTCAGGCAAGTTTGACACGTGTAATGGGGCAGCCGGTTTTTCAAACCTCACCCAACTGCCAGAAGAGTCTTGGAAACCAAGGTCATCTAAGATGATCGGACGTGCGCGAAACTTGGTGACACGCGCGGAACTTGATGACGTGTGCGAAACGTCAGTGCAGTGAGTTTGTGACCATATTTGGGCATCGTGAAGACTGTGTCCTCTCCACATGCATTGTGTGGTGTCTTTACCCTCCTTCAAGGGTGGAGCACCTAGACCATGGAGCACCCTATTGGCGGAAGCCGTGGACAATAGGCCCAGGGTTGGCAACGAGGCGTTATATAAGCGGAAGACTTTTGTATATTTGAAGTTCTACAGTTCAACAGTTCTCCTGTACAGTTCCGATCACTTGACGCCTTCTTTCAAATTCTCAGTTACTAACCATGTTAATATATTGTCGTTTTTACGAGCACCTCATCTGACTTGTTCGACGATGGGTCCTAGGACGGGGGCCCGCTACCAAACTGAGACCCGCAGGACGCGCAGTCGCAACACACTCAAAATTCATTGATAGTGGTGAGCATGGTCGATGGTTATCACTACACCACTTATAGGGGTATAGTGCACCACCACAAGCACACAAAAGAGAATCGCGTACACACATCTGTAACTTACAACTAAAGTTTTGTTTGGGATCACTGCACATGCTATCTTTACAATACTAGCAGATCAACAAAATCTAGAAACCAACATACGAAAATAGAGCACAAATCAAGCCTGTGTCATCAGCGATTGCGACAATATGCACTTACAAAAGTCAAAGCGAAGATTCTAGATACCTTACCTTTTAGCTGACAAGGCTAAGGAAGCCACACTCACACGTTTTTTTTATTTTGCCAATTCCATAGCTTGAATAATTTCACGCGTAGTTCTGTCAAGGTCAGTTCGGGGATGGTTTAGCTTATAAACCAAAGAAAAAATTGTATCTAGCCTACTTACCTAGGGAGTGGGCATAGTCTGTGTGAATCAGTTAATAGGTGAATCGTGCCGCCCACGGGCGTTGTGGCATGAGCACTGCTCTCCACCCCAGCGAAAGCCAACAATCCAGCACTTGTACCCAGCAAGCCACTAGGTAACTACTGACGAAACTATCGGTACTTACAACGGAGCAGGAACCTGAAGGCTTACAAAGAGGGTTCAGCTTGAATTCAGAATGACGCAGCGAGCGATGGAAAGGAAAATGATAGCTGTAAGAGACAAGAAGAGAACAGTGTGTCAGGGAAGATTGTGGGGTTAGAGAGATCATAGTCGAAATCAACAAGACGAAATGGACATGGGCCACGTGCGCACGTAACATGTAGGCAGGATAACCACTGGTTCTCAAGGGTAACTGACTGGATTCCCAGAAAAGGGAAACGCACGAAAGGTACATACAGAGGGTTAGGTGGGCCGATGAGATTTAAACGTTCGCAGGCATAACGTCGCAGCACAAAGCACAAGACCGGATTAATTGGCTCATTATCAGATAGGACTTTGTCCTACAGTAGGTGTAGTGATGCTGATGGTGATGATAACGATAAAAATTTGACCAATTGATGAGAAAAGAGTGGTCACTGATAAACAGATATTCCTTTTTTCTTACTGCCCAGTAATAAAATTTCAGAAATGTTGGTACTGTTAATAAGCGAAATGAACAGATCAATAAAGAGAGACGTGTTTACTGATAATTTATATTAATTGCTACAGATCCAAGGAGCCTCATATACAAGCTCAAAGCTTCCTGCTTCAAGGTAAGGAAGGGCTTAGTGTTATAAGCAAGTCTGCCCGAGAACAACACGCATTCGAATTCAATTAGTGGGATATACATCTTGTCCAACATTAACATGAAGTCCTTATGTACACCCAGTTTGCGATTGCTCATTTAGCGCAGTAAGGCAGACTTAGCTGCTATGAATTCAACATGAGTACTCTAGTTAAGGTTTGGGCTGACATAATTTTTTTCTATCAAGCATTATGCATATATCAATTTCATTGAACACCATTAGAATGAGGAGGGCGCAGGCGAATTTTACTGCGTTTTATGGAGTAATTCTGATGCAACTGACAGCCTAGGTAACCTCTAATGCTTTCTTGTTAATTGCTCTCATGAACCCATCGTGCAAAACTACAGCGAGGATTGGAAATAATGGAGCTGAAAAGTGCAAGAAAAGTGAGACATATTGTCGTGCTTTCCATTGCGTTCAGCCAGTGAAATCAGAAGTGCGCTTCCACCCTCAGCACTTGTTTCGAATATTGGATGGAGACGGGGGCTAATAAGGCTATCTTTTTCTTCCCGTTGGTTTTTTTTTTTTGCTGTACTGGAATTAAACTATATAGAACTTCCCGGATGATTGCTTTTAAATATTTTTGAATTTCGCACCGCACTTTGGTCAAAAGTCATTTGAAGCTCATTTGCGAAGGCCGCCGCTTCAGTTTATGTCTCAAAGTGAAAGGCAGAAAGGAACAGACTTCTTTTGTTGTCAGTTTTACGCAGCATGCGTGTCGCCGCGAACTTCCAGCAAAAGCGGCACAACTGCGACAGCGGCTCAAATTTAAACGAGAAAATGATAGCCTAAGCATGCTCACTAGCCTACGCTTTGAACATAGCGCAATTACGTTTCTATTGAGAATAATGCTTTTGCGGGCATCTGGCTCGAGACATTATGCTTGTCTTGAAACTGTCATCTGAAGAAAACACTCTTAGCTGAAAATGAGAAGTTTTTGCGAAAAGAAGTTTTAGGTAGCGAGATGCTACATGCTCAGCCTTAGTGAGTGCATTTTAATCTGTATATCTGGCGTGTTTTGTTTTCTCTAAGTAGCAATGTCGCTTGTCTGTCGGAATATTATCATGGGTTTCAGACACAGAACGTAAGGCAGATAATCATGTGATAACAGCGTGTTGTGGACACTGCATTGAAATTTCTCGCTAAGTGCTTGTGTAAACAAATCAAGCGACTTGGAGCTACCTTTTGTGTATCAAAACCTGTGTGGAACACGAGCAGCAACCTCCCAAAAAGTTTTTTAACGTTCTGTTCTGGGGTCAGGCCTAGGAAGGGTGTATTCTAAATTATTATTCAAAGGAAACTTTACTTGACCAATATATGCGAGTGGTGTGCAGCCGCCTTTCTTAAGACACACATCAAAATAACAAGGCCTCCTCTGGGATACTATGCTGGATGGCCAGAGTTTCGCGAAACTCCAGATCTTTCCGAGCTTTATTAACACCCTCTTTTGAAGAAACTAAGAGTACAAAAAGGTCAAATCTTTCACCCTTTGCACGCTGTGTTCAATTGGTTACGATGGAATGCAGCATTACGTAGAGGGCTGTCGTCAAAGTTCGATGTTGCCTTCAAAGCAGACGCACTTTTGTCGTTGCATTGACTGTGGAACTGCACCCATGCAAGAAAGCTGTCACAAACTTTTACTGATCAAATTTTTCAGAAGCACGGTTTTTGTAAGTTTATTTCCGAGCTTTCAATGTCTGCACTAAGTATTGTATAGAATAATAAGCACAGTGGCCTCTCATACTAGATGCGGCCGAACGCCTAGAACACCGTAAACAGAGCTAATCACCAGGGTCACGTGTATACTCTCCATAGTGGGTAGTTACATTGCAGCGCGTTGCGTGCCCACCATTACGCTCTTCATAGTCGTCTTCATCGTCTACTCGTTACCCGAGCACATGCTTTGGCTAATTAGCTGATTGCCTTGTCTATATACCTTGATAATTCAGTCACAACACGTTTGATGAAGCTAAATAAGCCAAGTCATGCCAAGACCGAGTTACTTAAGCCATATGTGTAAATAGGCCACAGCTCTGGTAAACATAGCGTTAAGAGCATCTTAATTAACGTCCATTGAATTAGTGCTTTACTCACCAATATCAAACTAATTAGAACATTTAAATAAATTATGTTGATCAGCTTCAGATTATTCAACATCTTGTTAATTACAATAAGGGTAAATATTGACGTAGTTGGTAAATATTGACGTGCTGACATATTCGTGACGGAAATGCCTCACAGGAGCCGTGGTAGACCTCGGATCAAAACACTATCATGCTAAGATATAGCGTGACAATGTGAAAATTGGGCTAACGTCACTTCACTTCTGAAATGTTGACTGAGAGGTGGCGCAAACGCGTTCGCGCGCGGTGTTCCTTTGAAAACCGCTTAAGTGCCACACATGCGTATGGGGCACCATTCGTGTTCTTGTAGGCATGCATTTCTATCAAAGCTGCTATCACAGACTCTGCACTGTCTTCGTGACATGACCCCCGTAGTGCGGGCTCCAAGCAGTGAAGTTCCGTGCAGAGAATTTTTTCTTTTTCCGGGGAATTTTCGCCTGTCATTTTGTTTGAGCCGAAGGCGACAAGAGAATCATCGTCATAATGCAGGGAATTTGAGAAATGGTTAGAGTCTCCTATGATAATCAATAATTAGCGGTCACATTGTGCCTTCATCTGATGTAATTATTTCTGACCCATGCACCCTGCGAACATGGCCTTATAGATTTGTTTCTGATAATTAGGCGGAGTGACATATAGTTCACTAATGATGTCAGACTTGAAGTCCACAATGTGCAGTGGACTAACAGTAGATAAATTATAAAGTCATGCTTTTGTTGTGCGGCCATGAAGGAGCTAGTCATGATTTCAAATGTCGCCAGTACGTGAGACACGTGTATTTATAGTATGTGTTTGCATGGATGGTGCAGAAATCGGTTCTGTTATGCAGGAAATTTGGCTGGGAATTGCGTCGAGGTTTGCAGGGAAAAATTCCTGAAATAGGAAGTTTTCATGTCTCAAAATGGAAATTCTTCGGCGCAGTACGGAAAATCACTAGATCGGGAGAAGCTTGTGTGCCCGAGAAGCTCGGGTCATCTATCATAGCACCCCTGGTAACGTCGGCGCTCTATTGTGATGTTTACATACATTGTCATTACTACCCTGTACACCATGATTTCAGATGCTGCATGCGTCAGCTGTGCGTGTTTCTAGTGTGACGTCAAAGTTCTGTGCTAGGTTTACGCAAGTCATGTACTATTACTCATTCAACTTGTAATAAAGTTTTCTCGCTACGTCTATACAATCTAATGTCACTGCAGATTTTCTCAACGCAAAGAAACACCACTGGTGTGTTGCCGTCTTCTATCAGTGCCAGACTCCCATGGAGCGACTTTATCGCCTACTTATTTCTACACATATACTAAAGAAGTGAAACAGCGCTCACCTAATTCGAGAGAAAATATGATTTTTTGCTATGTCTGATTAGGTTTCATTGCTATATCCTCTTCGTTGTGCCTACCAGGCTACCCATAGCGTACGTATAATAAAACACGCTGCTTGGTTTTTGCTTCAGAGACTGTCGAATTTTGTGAAATAAGGCATTCTTTTGCGATGTCTTGACAATGCCGCCGAAGGCACTCTATTTCAGAGCACGCTGATTGAATAAAGTTCGATAGCCGGCCGTGGACGATTGGTGGAAATGCGGCAGCCCGCGAATTATGTTTTAGGAGCGTGCGCTGTAAAAGACAGTCTACTTTGTGATGTTCATAGTGCATCCACCTGAGTGGTAACTTTAACGTACGTTCACCTGCGTGCAGTCGCGTGCACTAATTCGTACATACACTCCGCTGTAACAGTAAAAGGATGCATTTAACCATCTGTTCATCTTGCGAGAGACAGTTCGCGTCTCATCGTTATTAATTCACGTCGGTAGTACGCTAAGTTTAGGGATAAACGAATTCTGATGGGAAGAGCGTGCCAGTTTTGGCAGGTGCGTTATTTTACAGCTAAAGATGTGCTCAGTGGGACTCTCTAAAAAAATCTGTCTACTTGACCAATCGTAGCTGCGTTCAACTTTACATAAATTATGGTCCTCAATACACACATAACTCTAACCGAATGCACTGATGCCAGGAACCTATACACCAACAATAAGTGAAGCTAACTTCATGCAGTAATGATTCAAGTATATTTATGAAGTGAATAAAATATATTTTGGCACAGTTTGGCATTCTTCAGGGGAGCTTCAGAGAGTTTGGCTGCAAACAAGATTACATGGAAGATAGGAAAATTACTGTTGGCCATGATGCGCGGCAATTGATCTGGACATTCTCAATATTATAATTGTTTTTTTTTCTTTAGCCTTCATGCTAAACGACCATCAGTCACTAAACCAACCAGTCATTAATTCAACAAATCACGTTTCTTTAGCATTCATTACACCAACATCATGAACACGAGTGCAAGAACAAAAAAAAACGTCATCTAGCAGCTTGGTAACGATTTATGGCGCAATTATTCACTGCCAAGAAACAACGTAGGACGCATCTAAACATCTCTAGTTCTACATCTTTGTCGAACATTTTTAGTTCTCGTATGTAGAAGAGTATGCGCAGGAAAGAAACCTGGGGGGGGGGGGGGGGCGCAAAGCAAGCAGTGGTGAACGAGTGTTTTTTACTGAAACATGCCAGTCGGCTCTAACAGGCAGTGAGACAAAAAAATCCTCCGATAGGACACATAGACGCGCAACCCGCTTTTAGTTAACGCGCACGCTGCGAACGTTTTTTGTTCAACGACCCATAGGAGATATGTCCCACATCACTACCTTCGAGGCCAAGATGCAGTGCTTATATATACATGATTTTTGGCATACACATATATGAGACAATTGATGATGACATACGACAACTGGAGACTCTATTCGAGGCTCCATAAGACGAGAACGTAAATCTGAAACGGCAGATGTGCCGATTTACAAGATCCAGCATTGAATGCTGGATCACGAAATTCCACAAGGAATAGTTACACGTAAGCAAAATAGTCTGGCTGCCATACTGTAATTTTCGACACCTAAGCATGAGAAAGAGCTCCAGCATTTCCTGGGCACTGTAAAGATTTACCGTTTGTACATCTCTTATTTCAGCGAAATCGCTCTCGCACTCACAAAGCTACTCCTCAAAGGAAGCAAGTGCACGTTGACAGAAGCATGCGAGCAAGCTTTAGAACCGGTTCTTCGCACATTTGACACTTCGAGACCATTGTTGTGACGCATCTCCGAAATCCCACCGCTACGCCACCACTGTTGCGACGCGCACCTCCGACGACGTTACGAAGGGCGCCTCGAAATCTCACCGCTGCAACCACTGTTTCGAAAGACGGCGACGCCAACACGGTCCCGAAGGCGCCACTGCTTCGAATACCACCGGGAAGGTCACCAGCCGTTTGGTAGCGTAGGTTTCTCAGCTCGCGACTGCTTCTGCGCTGAGCTGATAGACGAGCGGACGAGACGACGGTGAGTTAAACAAGGTTTATGTACAGCATATATACAGAGGCGTTACAAATTCGGCACTGGGGCCGACAGAGACTCGAAGAGCCGAGCTCTCCTCTCTAACACATAGGTCTGCTCTCAAACGGGTCCGCCCTGACACACATGTCAGCTCTCCGACAGGTCTCCCTTCACCTTGGACCACCGATCGCGACGCGCCGCAGGGCTTCTTTTATATGCACCGGGTCCAACCCAAATGTCTAACCAGAAGCGCCGCTGGTCGTCAGGTCAGACTCCTCCAATGGGGGTCGCCGCTGGGCCGCGTCATTCTTTCTCACCGAATCTGGAGAGGCTGTGCTGCAGGTGGCTGCACCCAAGGACGAGTGACGTCACCACGCATTGCGTCAGACCCGCCAGACAGGAAGGCGCCAGTTGTTTACTCGACGGGCTCGCTTGCGGAGATGACTCACTGCACGTGCACGCCAGAAAGGCGCCGTTGAGTTGTTGATCGCGTCAGGCGGGCGACGCGGGCTGGCCTTGACACAGATTGCCTTTTTCAGACGCACGGACGTTCGTTGTCGACTCACAGGCATAACAGCACCCCCGCCGCCAGACAATGCGCCGGAAAGACGAGCTGCTTCCACGGGGCTCGTATGTCAGGCGCGCTCGTTCGCCAGGTCCCTCCAGGTTCGCCTCCAGGGCCATTGGGAGAATACAGCTCCAGACTCTGTTCCGGGAACACATCCCATTCTTGAGAACAGATCCCAGCTCCACTGGGTTGTCGCCACAACTTGCTGGCCAACTTCGCTCGTCTCTTCTGAGGATCCTTGGTTTCAGCACTTGTCGATGGTTCTGCAACTTGCTAAGAACGGTTCGACAACAGCCAACACACGACACAAGCAAGTGCCCTCGCTCACCCGACAGAACACCAGACAAAGTATAGTACAACATATACCTAGCTACGTGTCTACCGGAATTTCGTTCCCTCTACATCAAGAGGCACATATGGGACCCAAGACTCTTAAAATGACAACTCGAATTATTTTCACGTACAACAACGCAACGAATTAGAATACCACATAAAGTTGGCTCCTTGAGATCACTTTGAACGAGAGCGCTCAGCCCAGGTCGTGATGAGGACAAAATTTTGCTCCGAATCGCCAGCGAGAAACCGAAAGGTGGAGAAGGTACTAACTAAACGCACGGTTCAATGCGTCTGCATTAGCGTTTAGCCTTCCTGTTTTTTTTAGCGAACGTCAAAGTTGCGCTGTCGGAGTATCACGCTCCATCTCAGTAACCGGCCACTTTTAGGCGACGATACCTATGCGGTACCAACAGCTGCTCATACTTGCGACGTTCCACAGGAGAAAAACGATACGGCTTGCTACGGATCGACTCCTCACCGCTTAGCTCGATATCGTGTTCGATCACCCTCGTGTTTCTGGGGCGGTCCGAACACACGTCTCCAATCTCGGAAACAATCTTTCTTGGGTCCTCCTTTTGGACTTCACTTAACCTAGGCTCTAGGATCACCTGCTCTAATATTACCTCCGATTTCCTTTCGACTACCTCACTCGAACTCAAAATTTCTGCTCCCTCTTCCTCTGGAGCATTCAACAGCAGATTTACGACTGCTTGACGTTGAACGTATGGTTTCCTCAAGTTGTAAATTTTGTTCGGCCGCCTTCCTTATTTCACCTCATAATTGGTATCGGAAAGCTTCGATATCACTTTGGCGGGCCCTTCCCAATAAACCTCAAGCTTGTTCCTTTTGAACGGCCGCCGCAGCACTAGCTGACTTCCTACTTCAAAAGCGCGCTTCTTCGCCGATTTGTCGTAGTACTCTTTCGACAACACTTGTGAAGCTTTCATGTGGCTTTCCACTTGCGCTTTAATCGAGAGGTCCTCACGCTGCTTTCGAATGAGCGTCTCCCGATCAACCCTCGACAGCTCGCTCCAACTTTCCGCTACAGGCGAGAGCGTTGCAACCCTCTCGCTCTGACTCAATGGCGCCATGTCGTCTCCCCCTACGCATACCGCGCCGGTCGCTTCGGCGACAGGCCGCTCGAGTGACTGCTCACATGACTCACGCGGAAAATTTCCTCTCTGAGGTTCCGTCGACCCGCCGACAAGGTCACTTGAGAGTTCACTACATTGAACAAGATCAAGCTCTTGCGAAGGCTTCCGCGCTTGTGATCGCGTGAGGGCCATGTACGCTAAGTTGGGGAAGAACGATTTACCCTGCTTTTTGAGAAGCTGCTCTGAGTTGTTGGAGAAAAGATAAGGAAAACGATCGTTTAGCGCGGCAGACACAGCCGCTTCGGTGCGAAGCTTACCGAACGGGCCTTCAATGACAACCGTGGCGATTGGTAAGGGAACACTCTGCTCCTCGGCGACTTGCCTGATCCACGCGCATTCTCCTGTAAAGTCATCCGAAGACACCAATAAAGGATCGACAACGTCCATGGTTGCCGCTGAGTCTTTAAGTGCTCGGCACGTTTTCCCATTCAAACTAATTTCTTGGATATATGGCTCTAACAACCGCATGTTTTTTCCGATTCTCAAATTGTTGCGAAAGCAAACTTTTCCTTACAGTTTATCGCGATGTGCCCTTCCTTTTTGCAGTTGTAGCAGATTAGCGGCTTCCGTTTGTTTTCCGATTCTAGGATAGTTGCAAACTTTTGCTGACAGTTAATCGCAATGTGCCCTTCCTTTTTGCATTTGTAGATGATTCGCGGCTTCTGTTTGTTTTCCGATTCTCGGATAGTTGCAAACTGTTGCTTAGAGTTTATCGCGATGTGCCCTTCCTTTTTGCAGTTGTAGCAGATTAGCGGCTTCCGTGATTCAAACGCCCGTGTGGTAGAAACCTCACTCGATTTCTCCGCTCCCGTTTGCCCTTCCCCTACAGTGTCATTCGTAAGAGACGGGTCCTTCTTGAAATTACGGTGCGGAGCGGGTTTCCATTGATGTGGTTTCCTTGAAAAGCCCTCTTTCCTTTCATTCTTTTCAACGCGCACTGCCCTGCTATGCAACTTTCGGCGAGTATAATACTCCTCAGCTAACTCTGCTGCCTTGTTTAGCTGTACTTCACCAAGTCTGTCCTGCAGTTAAAGTTTGACATCCTCCTCGATGCAGCGGTAGAATTGCTCCAATGCAACGCATTCCACCACTTTATCGCGGTCGTCATAAACACCTTCGCCCTTGAGCCATTCAATTAAATCGTCTTTAAGACGAAACGCGAAGTCAACGTGTGACTCATTCCCCTTTTTAGCATACCGGAACCTTTGCCTGAAAGCCTCGGGTGACAACTTATAACGTCTCAAGAGCACTTCCTTAACCTCGTCATAGCTCTCGAACGCTTCCCTCGACAAGCAAGTTATCGCGTCGGACACTTCACCGGGAAGAAGAGCTAACAGGTTCTGCGCCCAAACAGACCGCTCCAAAGCGTTTCGCTCACACACGTGTTCAAACTTGACGAGATACTTTGCCATGTCTTCGCCTACTACGAACGGTGGCAGTTGGTCCCGAATTCTAAAACCACTGACCTGAATCGTCGGAGAAGCTACGCTAGACGCCTACGAACACTGTAGGATTGCCAATTCTATTCGTTTCAACTCGAGGCGCTCCTGTCTCTCGGCCTCCTCGCGCTCGCGAGCTTCTACTTCTCGCCTTTCAGCCTCCTCACGGCGTGCTTTGATATCCACCCAGGCCTCATCGACTTCCTCAGCCGACACTCCCTCATCCTTCATGATCTCCAGGATCGCTTGCTTTCGTTTCGCATGGCCCAAACTAATGCCGAGTTCCTCACAAATTTCGATGAGTTCCTTCACTTTAAGGTTCTCCATCGTTCACACTAGCCTCTTGCTGTTTGCCCCTGTTAACAATTTACTTGCCGTACCCACTATAAGTCAACTAGCAAGACGCGCAAGCAATTTTTCACACTCCCGTGTTTACCCCCTCCGCATTAACTTTGGTTTCACAGCACTTCGACTTTGCTTGAAACGATCAAAGCTCACTTCAATGCTTCACACAGCCCTTCTCTAAACTACTACAACCTGAGCTAGAGTAGTCTGGTGAACTGAGGGGAAGACATCAGGCACTCACCGCATCGATGTCGCTGACGCCGGCCGATCCCACCGCTGCCACCTCTGTTGTGACGCATCTCCGAAATCCCACCGCTACGCCACCACTGTTGCGACGCGCATCTCCGACGACGTTACGAAGGGCGCCTCGAAATCTCACCGCTGCCACCACTGTTTCGAAAGACGGCGACCCCAACACAGACCCGAAGGCGCCACTGCTTCGAATTCCACCGGGAAGGTCACCAGCCGTTTGGTAGCGTAGGTTTCTCAGCTTGCGACTGCTTCTGCGCTGAGCTGATAGACGAGCGGACGAGACGACGGTGAGTTAAACAAGGTTTATGTACAGCATATATACAGAGGCGTTACAAATTCGGCACTGGGGCCGACAGAGACTCGAAGAGCCGAGCTTTCCTCGCTAACATAGGTCTGCTCTCAAACGGGTCCGCTCTGACACACATGTCAGCTCTCCGACAGGTCTCCCTTCACCTAAGACCGCCGATCGCGACGCGCCGCAGGGCTTCTTTTATATGCACCGGGTCCAACCCAAATGTCCAACCAGAAGCGCCGCTGGTCGTCAGGTCAGACTCCTCCAATGGGGGTCGCCGCTGGGCCGCGTCATTCTTTCTCACCGAATCTGGAGAGGCTGTGCTGCAGGTGGCTGCACCCAAGGACGAGTGACGTCGCCGCGCATTGCGTCAGACCCGCCAGACAGGAAGGTGCCAGCTGTTTACTCGACGGGCTCGCTTGCGGAGATGATTCACTGCACGTGCACGCCAGAAAGGCGCCGTTGAGTTGTTGATCGCGTCAGGCGGGCGACGCGGGCTGGCCTTGACACAGATTGCCTTTTTCAAAGGCACGGACGTTCGTTGTCGACTCACAGACATAACACCATGTACTGTGTACTGTGATGCATCTGGTGAAGGCGTTGTTGCAGGACTGAAGCAACCTCACGACAAGGCAAGGGACACCCCGTTGCTCATTACTTCCGCGAAGTACTTATAAGCACCTGGTCAATTATGCTGTTACAAAAAGATAGTGTCTTGCCATTATAGATGTCATTGATAAATGGCCCTGCTACCTTCATGAAAAGCCATCGACTGTTGTAACAGCTTACTATGCGCTACAGTGACTGAAGAATATTAGGAATCCTCAAGGTCTAAAAATCCTCTCTTTGGGTGGTCGTTGAAGGTATTGATGTATGAAGTAAACAAGAAGCACCAAGAGGGCCTAACCCCCGTATTCACAAACGCTCCTCGACTCGACTTTTTTCTTTCACTTGACAAAGCTGAGCGGTGTGCCACCACTCAGCTGAAAATGACGCTGCGCTATACTCAAGAATCACAGCAGATCATTTTTGATATGCAGTGACTTGCCGTGCCTAGAGAAGGCGCTCCAATTGGCTTTCTCAAGTGAAGGTGAAGAGTTGAGTGAAGGCACGTTCTAGAATACGGGGGTAAGAAACGTCGAAGCAGATGCACTATCCAGAGCCCTAATATTTGAACTTACGTCCCACGGTGAACTTCAACGATGCAGCAATGAGGGCCCAAAGAGAACGTGTTCATTAAAAAACAACGCAGTCATCGTCACAAGGAGGACTAAAAAAGATATATGTGTGCTATCAACAACTCCTTGACCTTCTTAAAAACGCACGTAAACATTTTGGGCATGTCCGAGTGAACAAGACGCTAGGACTCTAGTCACCACAATATATCTGGCCGGAAATGCACGAAGACGAAAACAATGATGTATGGAATAGCTATTATAGCAATCTGTCCAATTTCCGTCATATACTAATCAATTCCTGCAATCGGTTATCACCTACGCCGTAACTTATAAGCATCTCCTACAGTCAAATTACAATGCAATGGTAGGAACGAGCGGAGACACCAGTCCGTCTTAATCAGACCTAAGTGCAATATCAATGAGGAGCCACAGGAGAGTTGGACTAAATTGCTGTGAGAGTTGATAAGCCATTGCCAAAGAACGCTTAACGTCTTTCCGGCACGCACCGTCTTTCCTGCTGTACGGAATTCTATTTTATTCAACTGTACTAAAACAGTAAAAAAAATGGTGGAAAAATTTCGGACAGTAGCTGTGAATAATTTTATCGCCTACCAATATAAGAACAAAGTAATCTAGTGTAAAAACATTTGCAGGTACCACTTGTAGTAGGGATCAATTATATGCGAAGCATGAAGGAGAAAGGTTGACATGTCACTTTAAATTGAGCGCAACGTTACGATGTAGGTGGACAGAGTATACACAGTAAACGCAAGTAGAAATGTTATGCGCGCTCATATATCTGGATAAGATGGAGGTATGTTGTTTATAGTCGCGTGACGACGGCACCATACACTAACGTTTGTAATACCCGCACCAACCGTGGTAGGCGTGTACATTCCACCGTACATGACGTCAATGTCATGATTATCATGTTTGAGCCTGGAAATAGTGTTCGTCTTCCACTGACGTCACGTAATGCAAAAATTCTGTATCTGTGAAGCTAGCGCAACGGCCGTGAGCAGACTATGAGCGTATCATGTTGTCATGCTTTACATTACACGCATGCCTTCATTATCATGTTATGATATCTGAATTACATTGGTCCTGAATTCATGTCGCATAATAGAAAATTGGGTATATGTGAAGCTAGCGAAACGGCCACGAGTGCGCTATTAGCGTAGCGTGTATTCAAATTTCACAAGACGCGCATATATACAACCATCATCATGTTTTGACGTGTCGTTTACTTCGTCCTCCAGTCACGTCACGTATTTTAAAATTTGAAATTTGTGAAGCTAGCGAAACGACCGCGAGCGTGCAATGAGCGTAGCATTTAGTGATGATTATCATGTTGGGACATGGTCCATTCACGTCACGTAATAGCAAATTCGGTATATGTGAAGTTAGTGAAACGGCCACAAGCGCATTAGGAGCGTGGTATATAGTTTGTTCTTACAAGACACGCATGCCATGATCATGTTCGCACGCGCCATTCACCTTCATTGTTCATTCAGGTCACGTACAAACCAAATTCGGTGTATATGAAGCTAGCGAAACAGCCGCGAGCGCGCTGTGAGCGTAGCATGAAGTCATGTTTTACATGACACGCATACTTTGATTATCATGTTTGGATGTGCCAATTACCTTCGCTGTCCATTCAGGCCACATAATAGCAAATTTGGTATATGTGAAGCTACAGAAATGGCCGCGAAGGCATTAAGAGCATAGTATGTAGTCATGTTCTTTCATGACACGCAAGTCTCGATTTTCACGTTAGGACCGGTCACTTATGTTAGCCATGCAGTCATGTTAGACCACACAAGTTTTGCAATATGTCATGTGAAGGAAATCACCGCTAGAGCAGCAAGACCACAACATATGAATTATGAAATGCATGATATACAAGTCATGATTATTGCGTTATGACCAGTCACTTATGCTCGTCTTACAGCCATATTATACGATATCAATTGAGGTACAGATCACATTATTGAGACGGCCAAGTGAGCTAAAGGTCATAGATAGATAGATAGATAGATAGATAGATAGATAGATAGATAGATAGATAGATAGATAGATAGATAGATAGATAGATAGATAGATAGATGCGGCTAAATTTGCCGAAGTTCACTAAGAAATGCTTTTCATCTAAAAATTTCTTGTGATTGAGGTACAAGTTGGTGGCTTTGTGCTTCACGAGACACCATCTGAACAATGGGAAACTGAGTTCCAACAAGGATGGTTCCTACAAGATTATACGCTAGGCCTCACCAGTAAACTTTGAGACCAACCACTCCGTGTTGCCCTTTAGTAGAAACTCGGACATTGTTTGTGTTAGCAAACTACGGCGTTATTTTGTACCTTCTGAACTGAGACTTTCTCGAGGGGAGGGGGAAGAGTGCAGCGTATGACCAAGGCGATCGTCGAGGCTGACGAAGAAAAGGTACACGTGCACTAGAATATTTGAAGGACACACACACACACACACACACACACACACACACACACACACACACACACACACATATATATATATATATATATATATATATATATATATATATATGGGAATAGAGGATTTTATGTTTTTTGCGGTTGGTATGTTATGTTAATCAAACCATGCCTGGTCCGCAAGTCATAGCGTCGTGCTCACTTGGCCTCATATGCCAAGTGTGGTGGCATATACTAAATCAAAAGGTGCACCCAGACGTAAGTACGAGACTGGTCGGATAGAAATGACCAAAATGCCTTTGGTTCGCTAAAAAAATGTTTATCACCTAAACTGTGACGTGTTACCAAGCAACCTTTTGGCTGACGCTTGTCAAACCTCCATAGGCTCCATGCAAGGGCTCATGAAGGGGCCTTGCTTTCTGTTTTGCTTTTCTCTGTGTTCTGACAAAGAAAGTAGCTTAAACGAGAATATCCTGGGTATATCAACAGAAATGGTTCGATTTGTCGTGTTTATTTGCATGACGTAGTTTTTATCCCCAGCTGCGGCGGTCGCATTTTGATGGATGCTTATTTGCAGAGGCCCATGTACTGCATGATGTCGGTGCATGTTAAAGAACACCATACGGTCTAAATTTCCGGAGCCCTGCAAAATGGCGTTCCTCATAATGATATAGTGGTTTTGGGACGTACAACCCTGGAGATTATTACTATTGGCAGGAGGCTTTCTAGGTGACAGAGTCGTCAGATGATAGCGTAAAGCAGCGAGACGTAACGCACAGGAAAGCATCCAAACGAAGGCGTTATCAGATACTCCTTGGCCTCTTCTTTTTAAGCCATGTCTGCACCGCCTCTTGCTGTCCAGTGCACTACTAATATCATCTTTTCATGACGTACAGAAGAGAATTATAATGACACCTATCGAATAAGAACATTAAAGTACAAAACTTGGCAAGTTGGCACGAATTCACGATGATGAACAGCCATTCTTAGAAAGGACTCGATGAAAAGAAAAGCAATCATGACTCAGCTAAAAGGTGCAATGTTAAATATATACATAAGTAGGTAGGTGGCCGGATGAATTTCGTATACTCCTTTCAACTTTCTTTTGCAAGGGTTTGTATACATAGTGAAAACTGGGCGCGATATGAGCCTGTAGGCAAAAGGAGCATGTCTTGACTGTAATAAGAACCATTACGCCCGTTTATCTGCGCACGAACGTCAGTGCAAGCGCCGGTCAAATATCAATGGCGCAGCTATTCTATACAGGTAAACAGACCTCAACACAAGCTTAGTAAGTAATTCTGAACACCCTGCACGTGAGCGAGATATCGAAATATTGGCCTTTACTTACGCTAAGTTGTAAATAACGCGCTTCGATGCTACATTTAGGTGCTGGTATCGAAGTTACCACTTGCAATGTGTATAGCATTCTTCTGTTCTTTCTGTTGTTCTTGATCCACTCTTTATAATTTCTGATAGTATGCAAGTAAACTTAGCTACAGGGCATTGCCTGTCCTGTGCGAACGCGCCATTTGTCTTATGTGCTCTTTATCAATTTAAAGATTCAATAACAGCGCCAGCACCTCACTAATCCCTGTTTTTAAGAGCTGCAGCATTAGCGCTTCTTTCGAACGAAACCACCAAACTGATTAAGCGTATAGTGCACAGGTAAATACATCTCAGGTATCAAGGCACTTATCCAATCGCAATATATAGTAATTCCCTATACTCATCTGTTAGCAATTACCTTTGTAAATAGCTTGTATACTACAGAGAGCAAGCTGATCGGCCTGTAATTCTTCAAGTCCTTGTCATCTCCTTTCTTATGTATTAAGATGATGTTAGCGTTCTTCCAAGACTCTGGTACTCTTCCCGTCAGGAGACACCTCGTAAACAGGGTGGCTAGTTTTTCTAACACAATCTGTCCTCCATCTTTCAGCAAATCTGATGTTACCTGATCCTCACCAGCAGCTTTGCCTCTTTGCATGCTCTCCAAAGCTTTTCTGACTTCTTCTATCATTACTGGTGGGGTGTAATCTGGGTTACTGCTAGTTCTTGTAGTATTAAGGTCGTGGTTGTCTCGGCTACTGTACAGATCTCTGTAAAACTCCTCCGCTATTTTAACTATCCTATCCATATTGGTAGTTATTTTGCCTTCTTTGTCCCTTAGTGCATACATCCGACTTTTGCCTATCCCAAGTTTCCTCTTCAATGCTTTGACACTTCCTCCGTTTTTCAGAGCGTGTTCAATTCTCTCCATGTTATATCTTCTTACATCGCATACCTTACGTCTATTAATCAACTTCGAAAGCTCTGCAAGTTCTATTTTGTGTGTTGTACTTGACACTTTCATGATTTGACGCTTCTTAATTAGGTTCTTAGTTTCCTGGAAAAGCTTGCCAGTGTCCTGTCTTACTACCCTGCCGCTAACTTCCGCTGCACACTCCGTAATGATACTCGTCAGATTATCATTCATTGTATCTATGCTAAGGTTGGTTTCCTCGCTAAGAGCCGAGTGCCTGTTCTGCAGCGACACTCTGAATTCCTGTACTTTCCCTCTCAGTGCTAGCTGATTGATTGGCTTCTTGCGTATAAGTTTCTGTCGTTCCTTCTTCAAGTCTAGGCGAATTCGAGACCGTACCATTCTATGGTCACTGCATCGTACCTTGCCAATCACTTCCACATCCTGCACGATTCCAGGGTGTGCACTCATTATAAAGTCTATTTCGTTCTTATTTTCGCCATTAGGGCTCCTCCATGTCCACTTGCGGTTTTCTCGTTTTTGGTAGAAGGTATTCAAAATCCGTAAATTATTGCGTTCGGCGAATTCTACTAGTAGCTCTCCTCTGGCGTTTCTAGTACCGATGCCATAATCTCCTACTGCCTGGTCTCCAGCCTGCTTCTTCCCTACCTTTGCATTAATGTCGCCCATCACTATAGTATACTGTGTTTTTACCTTACTCATTGCCGATTCCACGTCTTCATAGAAGTTTTCAACTGAAGCATCATCATGGCTGGATGTAGGCGCGTAAGCATGTACTACCTTCATCTTGTATTTTTTATTCAGTTTAATTACGATACCTACCACCCTTTCATTATTGCTATAGTAATCCTCTATGTTGCCAGCTATGTTTCTGTGAATTAGGAACCCCACTCCAGATTCTCTCCCACTCCCAGGTAATTGCTAACAGAGTAAAGAGAACATTAGAATTCAATCAACCAAAGGAACAAGCAGGATTTCGAACAGGCTACTCAACAATTGACCACATTCATACTGTGAATCAGGTAATAGAGAAATGCTCAGAGTATAACCAACCACTATACATAGCCTTCATAGATTACGAGAAGGCGTTTGATTCAGTAGAAATATCAGCCGTCATGCAAACATTGCGGAATCAGGGCGTAAATTAAGTATATATAAACATTCTGGAAGAAATCCACAGGGGATCAACTGCTACCATAGTGCTTCATAAAGAAAGCAACAGAATACCAATCAAGAAGGGTGCAAGGCAGGGGACACAATTTCCCCGATGCTATTTACCGCGTGCTTACAGGAGGTTTTCAGAAGCCTAGAATGGGAACAGTTAAGGATAAGAGTCAATGGAGAATACCTTAGTAACCTGCGCTTCGCCGATGACATTGCATTGCTGAGTAACTCAGGGGACGAATTGCAACTCATGATTACAGATTTAGACAAGGAGAGCAGAAAGGTGGGTCTTAAAATTAATCTGCAGAAAACGAAAGTAATGTACAACAACCTCGGCAAGGAGCAGCGCTTCGAGATAGGTAATAGTGCACTTGAAGTTGTAAAAGACTATGTCTACTTAGGGCAGGTAATAACCGCAGAGCCGAACCACGAGATTGAAGTAACTAGAAGAATAAGAATGGGGTGGAGCACAATCGGCAAGCACTCTCAAATTATGACAGGTAGATTGCCACTATCCCTCAAGAGGAAGGTATATAACAGCTGTATCTTGCCGGTACTTAGCTACGGAGCAGAAACCTGGAGACTTACAAAGAGGGTTCAGCTTAAATTGAGGACGACGCAGCGAGCAATGTGAAGAAAAATGGTAGGTGTAACCTTAAGAGACAAGAAGAGAGCAGAATGGATTAGGGAACAAACGGGGGTTAAGGGTATCATAGCTGAAATCAAG
The DNA here is from genome assembly GCF_043290135.1 of Rhipicephalus microplus. NCBI lineage: Eukaryota > Metazoa > Arthropoda > Arachnida > Ixodida > Ixodidae > Rhipicephalus > Rhipicephalus microplus. The sequence goes on from NC_134704.1 coordinate 130,910,833, forward strand.
AAGAAGAAATGGACATGGGCAGGGAATGTAGCGCGTAGACAGGATAACCGCTGGTCATTAAGGGTAACTGACTGGATTCCCAGAGAAGGGAAGCGGGTTAGGGGGAGACAGAAGATTAGGTGGGCAGATGAGATTAAGAAGTTTGCGGGTATAAATTGGCAGCAGCAAGCACAGGAACGGGTTAACTGGCGGAACATGGGAGAGGCCTTTGTCCTGCAGTGGACGTAGTCAGGCTGATGATGATGATGATGATGATGATGATACTCATCTGCTGAGAAGCGAAGATCCACCAGGCGTCGCTTTTATCAGTTTGACCGGTTGGTGTCCGGTGGTGGGAATGAGGTATATAACGTAAGTCTCTGCGCTGCTCGCATTTTGACTAAACAGGGAGAGTTGTGGAAACCCAGTTTTACTATACTGTACTGCTATCAGCAATTCCTTATAGTTATCTGCTGCAATATAATGTAAGCCTCTACGCTGCTCACAACTTGACTAGAGAAAAAAAGTGGAACCTATAGTTTTACTATACTGTGCTTTTTATTCTCTATTACTGAGTGAGTCTTGTAATCAACAGACACGTTTCGTGCCGGCCATTTTTCGATTCATTTCCTGTATGGCCACTGAGCTATCCAGGCGCAGACAATTTTTAGTCACTTATTCAGTGAGTCCCCCAAGGAAGGACGTTGTCTGGCTAATCTTGCTCACAAGGAGCTTGCGAGAAATCAATCTTGCATGAAGTTTGCCCAACTCTGCAGCGCTAGCTGCATTCTCGGCTTACAAGTCCGGTCACCAGCCTCTGCCAACGTCGGCGCCTAATATATTGAATTAGACACTTATTCTGTTGTTCACGCTCGTGTGCACCCAGGACGAATAGTATATACACCGTCTCTACCATGACCGCCCAGACATTCTGCGGAAAGACAAGGCCTAGAAAGAAAAAACGACGGTCATTTGACACACATTTGGCCTTTTTTCTATAACCGCCCATGCCACCGGGTCGTAAACAGAGGAATTTTGGCGGCTGGAGATGGAGTGCTAATCGTCGTGAAGGCACTTCAGCAAGCACGAGTTTAGTTTTACGAAACGGGCTTTTGGGGCGAGTTCGATGGTGGACCGTAAGGCATATATTTGCGCCGGGTGCGCTCTCCCAATTATATAAAACGTGGACCACTTTAAAACTCTTCCGTTCGGGCCATCAATGGTGTATTCGCATAAGCTTGTCTCTCATATGGCTGAATGAAAAAGAGATGCAGGTCCAGTTTGCTACCATGCACTGTTGAGAAATATGAAGGGAAAATGAGAGAGACAATGTATCATGGAGATGGGGACAAAACCACACAAGCGTGGAAGAGCACATCAACTGCACAAGTGAAAATGCATCCCGGAGTTGTACTGAGGCTTGCATTACTTGCAGCATTAAGATATTTTGTTAACAGTGGGATAAATTTCAATTGGCGGGGATCAATGAGGAATGTTAAATACACTAAAACTGAAGTCGTCACAGGGCTTTCTCTGCATAAATGTTTTTTAGCCGAGGCAAGCAATATCACTTGGTTCAACGCACCGCGTCAGTACTTAAACAAACCACCGAAAGTTTTCTTGCGGAGGCACTCGATCAAATTATACTGGTTTCCTTGTGCAACTTCCATTGCAAATAATCGAAGCCGTACGAAGTAGGAAAAAACAAACCATATATATATATATATATATATATATATATATATATATATATATATATATATATATATATATATATATATATATATATATATATATATATATATATCCTGCCCACAGCAAGTTGTCTTTTCACCCACTTTTCTTCATATTTACATTAAAATTTGGTCTGATATCTTCCCCTATACTTTCCTTGGCATTATTGTCTGTTAGATCTCATTTTTATTGTGTAAAAACACGGAAAAACGAGCCCTTAGGTATACACTTCTTTTCATATATATATATATATATATATATATATATATATATATATATATATATATATATATATATATATATATATATATATATATATATATTAAGGTCTGACAGACAATAATACTAAGGAATCTATGAGGGAAGTTATTAGAACCAATGTAAAGTAAATAAGAAGAAAGAAAATTGGATGAAAAAATAACTTGCCCTGAGCAAGAACCGAACCTACGACCTCCAAATTACGTGTTCGACGGCAAGTTATTTTTTTAACCGCTTTTCTTTCTTTTTATTTACTTTACATTGGTTCTAATAACTTCCCCTATACATTCTTTGGCATTATTGTCTGTTAGATGTCATTATTATTGTGTGAAACACGGAAAAACGAGCATCTATGTATACAGTTCCTATATATATATATATATATATATATATATATATATATATATATATATATATATATATATATATATATATATATATGGGGGGGTTCAATGGTTGCGGTAGGAAATGCAATAAATAAATACGACGACAGACGCAGCAGTTTTTACTGACGTTTCGGCAGGAGGGCCCCCTTCGTCATATATATATATATATATATATATATATATATATATATATATATATATATATATATATATATATATATATATATATATATATATGCCATATATGGCATATATATATATATATATGCCACACTCTAAGTATAATTTAATACAATTTGATTACTTGTCATGCAGTGGGAAAGATGCTTGGCTTTCACAGAAACGTGGAGATCTTGGCGATATAATATGCCTTGATTTGCAGGTTTCATTGCCGTCGACGGGACGGTAAATAGTGCCGAGTAGCCCTCAGCCACTCAAAAATTATATTGTGGCACTTTTAGACCTCCGCAATCACGAGAACGCCATCCATGTTTCATAATAGCCTTTTCGTCATTCTCAATGCACCAAACCACCTGAATACCTTTCCTTTCGAGTCCCATTGATCCTTTCATGAACAACCTGTCTTACTTTTGATTTTTTCTAATTGCTAGTTTCTAGTGTGGGAGACCGAATCTTGCGGGAACGGACGAGGAGCGATCCTTCCACACACTGAGTACGGAGCTAGCGCTGTCAAGGCGCATCTCCGCGAGGTTTTGTTCGATCTTCCTGTCTTGGTCGCTTCCTCTTTCCCTCAGTGTTTCCGGTCATTATCGACTCTGAAAGTCACCTTCGTAAGTTTCCTGCACCCATCCTTCTTCGTGCTATTTCTCGGTCTTTTCATTCTGAGCACTCTTCAGAACAGGAAGCACGTTATCTGAAAGGAACGGATTCGTTTCCTGCTCAATGCAAATGAAGCCATCTGCGAAAAGTTGGGGAGGGTGGTTTTTTTCTCCGTTGACTAATGAGTTCGACACACTTTAGTGGGTGCACGCGGAACAGCTCTTTCTGCTCATTTATGCGAAGCACGCCGCGTCAATCTGTTCGAGTCGACGAGTTGGTTCTTCTAGCCGGCAATTCCGTTTGTAAAGTTGCCGGAACTCAAATGGTAGTCAACATCTCCTTCTCCATTGGCGATGCTGAAGTATCGCAAGCAGTATTCATACTGGATTCTGCGATCTTTTTCGCTTGAAGCTTTTTCTAGGCGAATTCATCAATTACAGCTTGCTACTTAAAGGGGCCCCGCAACACTTTTTGAGCATGGTCAAGCAACGCTGCCAATCGGTAGTTGAGGCTTTCGACAACACGCGAGCCAAATATTATAGCGCAGCACGCCGCCTGGAATTCACAACAAATTATCAAATTCAGCTAGAAATGGATTTCTCCTTTCTCGACAAATCATTGAATAAGCCCAAAAATCACTCGTAGTAAGCACATCTACGAACCACTGGCTTATTTGGACATGGTGCGCTGGGTAGTTACAGAGATTGCAGGGGGAGGCCATGACTTGTTGACACGTGCACGCACGATCACACTGAAAAAGCCGCGCATTCGAAGAAAAAAACAAATGTCAAGGTCACGAGGCGCGTGTGATTTTTTTTTTTTTTGTGCCTGTCATCCCTCACTACTTAGCTTCCAGCGCTTTCGTCAGCACGAGAGAAGTGAGAATGCAATCGCAGCAGGCGACAAATCACTGTTGCTCCACTCGCAATGGGTGAAGTTTAGAATTTTTGCGCCATTTAATAAGCTCTTTCAGTGAGTTCGTTGCATGGTTACTTGAAAAAGTGTTTCAGGGCCCCTTAAAAGATAACACACCATCTTTTTTGTTTAGCACGTTCTAGTTCACCCACACGTACAACCTATTTTATGCTTACTTGTTGTTAATGAATTACAGCACGCTCACTTCGTAATGGACCTAACGCGATGGCCTAAGCTCAAAAAACCAGGATAAGAATCCACAAGTAGGTGTGCGCCAGCTTTTCGTTGGCCAACCGGGTTCGCTAATCATATGCACCGCATCGTGATTGGCTGAAGCGTCTTTTTGCTACACTTTTCAGCACCGTAAATGCCAGCTATCTTCTCTGATTATACCAATCACGGAAGGGTTGTCATAATTTTCTAGAGACCCATCACAGCATCTTTACTTTAGTCTAACTTTCCCATATATTTGCTGCACGCCATTCATTTCTTTGAACATTCACTCGAAAGTTTGCTAAAAAAATGTTCGGTCTCAACAAAGGACGTTCGTATTGAAGGCACGTTCTAGGATTGTTCTCATTGCACTCAAGTGTACAATGTCCCACAGAGTCTCTGTCAAACAGAGGTGGCATGGTGGTATAGCTAACTTCGTGCATATTCTTGGATTCACCACTTCAAAACGATCCGGCTGTTACGAAAAGTTAACGCAAGCTCTTCTGCGTGCTATAGCAATGACAGCGAGTAGGAAAAAAACTGAAATGCAGAGCCCACGAATGAATCAATTTTTTTCTGTTCTGCATGACCACGGTTATCACGAGAATCTAAATGTCCCTTTTGGACGCAAGGAAAGACATTAACATAGGACTCTCTTCTGCCTATATGGTCCTTTGTCCGAAGCTTTAACAATGCATTCTCGATTGCGTTCCCTCTGCAATAATGCCTGCTGAATATCATTACTCGCAAGCATAGACGCTGCAGCTCACGTCAGTTCACGCTTCAACCTCTAATGCGGCACTACGAGCTGTTGGGAGTTCTGTGCTGGGTTGACGCTTGCGAATATGTTGGCAAGTATCCCATACGACAGGCGGAATGTAAATAACACTGCGGAATAAGTTGAATGCAAAGATTCGAACAGGTCAGTTGTGTACCGCCTCAGATTCTTTTTTTTTTACCATTGGAGTCTCTGCGAGACCATCCCGAAAGCTGCATCTAGTTGATTTATATTTTACTAGCCGCACTCTTTCTTTTTAACGTTTCTACTACACCTCCACCTCTCGTTTACCACAGTGTGCGGATCGCGACAGCGACGATATCCCAGTCCCTACACTTTTCGTATAGCTCAATTTCAAGACCGCAGCTAGCGACATACTGGAGAGCTCACGTTCCTGAGATATCTTCAGGGATGCATTTAGATTGCCTGTTTATGACTACACGGGAAGAACCGGGGACCAGTTGGCTCCGTTAGCTCAGCTTATTGCGCGATTGCTCGTGAGCGGAACGCATTCGAAAAATGCAGTGTAAAATGAATATATATATATATATATATATATATATATATATATATATATATATATATATATATATATATATATATATATATACATCTTATTCTTAAGGAATTTTGTCATTATCTAATCAATCTCGCACATCTTTGCAATATAAGGCCATCGACATTTGTAAACGGTGGAAGACAAGTAAACCTTTTGAAAAGGCAACTATGCAATGTGTTATTCAAGTTGTCGGACAAATTTTAATCTGGCGTTTTGTGCGCGTGTGGCTACATACGCATATGAATGACCTCAAAATAGTGAAGTGTTGCATAATCTGCCTCCTGTAGCCGCTTGCCTGGGCATACTTAAGGGACAAAAAAAGAAGAAAATAGATTTTAGGAACACAACAACCTACCAATATTCACTCTTGAATACATATATCATTGAGTTTCAATAGAGCAACCCCACTAAAATTCTACTGGCATGCTGCAACGTAGATGAGTTTTTAGGTCATCTCTCACCTCCACCCACAACAGTCTTAGGGGCAGTGTTAAAACATTTGCACTTTTCTCGGGACATTCGCATTTGTGGAACGCTACAGAAAAGTTTGCGAACTATTTCAGTGGGTTTGTATTATGTATAAAACTTGAATAAAATTCAAGAACTTGTTTAAAACACGAAGAATTGATTTGTAAACCCATTTCGATTTTCTCTTCTTTTCTAAGTATTTATCCTGCAGCCCACATCTAATAGCTCTCGTGGTCACCTCTTAACATGGCTTATATTGTTACAGTGAGATGCCTTTATTTACGAGAGATGATCAATGCGAGAGTCCAGGGATCTGGTAGATCACCGCTCATGCCCACCTCGTTCTTCTCTTCTTCCACCCGTCCCCTCAGTATCATAGCAATTCCCTCTTTGCAGACGATGGCCACCAGGTGAGTTACGCTTCGTTGCGATGATGATAGCGCTTTAAACGGGCGACATGAACGACGTTGGTCTTGCTTGAGTGGCGGACAGTGACAACAGCCGAGGTATCACGTATGTGACATCGCTGAGACGTTCCAGGACAACAAACGGACCAGTGTAGTTGGCCAGAAACTTTTGGCAGAGGCCTCGCTTGCGAAGCGGCGTTCAAAGCCACACCGAATCCCCTTTCTCAAACAATACGTGCCGGTGACTTCTGTCGTAACGGTTCTTAGAGCGTTTCGGGGAGACGAAAGTTCGAAGACAGGCGATGCGCCGGGCCTCTTCTGCACGGCAAATGGTTTCGGCGAGAGTAGGTTTATCAGTCTCGGAAAAAAGAAGAATAGTGTCAATAGCTGTGCGGGGTTGGCGTGCATAGAGCAGATAAAATGGACTGTATCTCGTTGTTTCGTGCTGTGCAGTGTTGTAGGTGAAAGTTATAAATGGCAAGATTGCGTCCCATGTTTTGTGTCCGGAATCAACATACATGGAAATCATGTTGACGAGAGTCCTATTAGTTCGTTCCGTCAAACCATTAGCCTGCTCGTGATACGGAGTAGTGTGACGGAAATGGCACGAAGCGAGACGAAGGAGGTCTTCAACTGCATCAGCGACAAATTGCCGCCCGCGATCACTGATAATGACACGGGGGATCCATGGCGTAATATAACGTGCGACAGCATGAACTGTGAATCTTGAGTGGCAATTGCCGCAGGAGTCGCCGCAGTTTTGGCGTAGCGTGCGAGGTGGTCAACGCCCACAATAATCCATCGGTTGCCGTTAGTTGATGGCGGAAAGGGCCGAGCATGTCAACACCGATGACGTCAAATGGTGAACCCGGGGGTGTTATGGGATGAAGTAGTCCAGCTGGCGGAGTTGTAGGACGCTTGTGGCATTGAGGTTGCTCACAGCTCGCAACATATGCAGTGGCACTTTTACGCATCTTCGGCCAGAAGTAGAGTTCTTGCGTGCGATAAAATGTCCTAGAAAAACCCATATGGCCAGGTGTTGGGTCATTGTGCATTGCTCGAAGTACGTGTTGTCGCAGACTAGTAGGCACAACTAGAAGTAGGCGAGAGCCTACGCCAGAATAACTCTTTTTGTAAAGAACGCCATGCTTTACGATGAAACCACGTTTACCATTCGTTCCGGAAATAAATAAAGAAGCGAGACTGTTGTCACTGCGTTGCTCTGCTCGAAACTTTGTTAGGTGAGGAAACGGAGTATGCACTACTGCCAAATATTCATCAAAGTTGTCATCGTCACACTCGGTTGTCGGAAGGGGAAGCCGTTAAAGGCAATCGGCGTCAGCATGACGACGACCGCTCTTGTAACATACTTCAAAGTCATGTTCTTGCAATCGTAACGCCCAACAAGCAAGACGACCAGACGGGTCCCGTAGTCCAGAGAGCCAACATAAGGAATGGTGGTCCGTGATATTCGAGAATCGTCGTCCGTAGATATAAGGGCGAAACTTGCGCACGGCGAATATAACCGCGAGACATTCCTGCTCTGTGACAGTATAGTTTCGCTCCGGTTGACTTAAACATCGACTGGCATAGGTAACGACGTGTTCAGCAGCTCCATGGCGTTGGACCAAGACGGCGCCGATACCTACACCACTGGCGTTGGTATGAAATTCAGTGGTAGCATACGGGTCATAGTGGTGAAGTACGGGTCCTGACGTAAGAACAAACTTGAGTTGCAAAAAAGACGACTCGCATTCCGCTGACCACCAAAAAGGTGCGTTCTTGTGGAGTAGGGACATCCAAGGGTAAGCGACGTCGGCGAACTTGGGCACGAAGCGACGGAAATACGAGCATAGGCACAAAAAGCTTCGCAATTCTCGTACCGACTGAGGTTGTTTGAAGCTGCTGACTGCAGCGACTTTCTGGGGGTCGGGTCTAACGCCATGCTTGTCCACCAGGTGACCGAGAACTATAGTCTCATGGCTGCCGAAGTGACACTTCTTAGAGTTCAAGGTGAGCTTAGCTTTCTTAAGGCAGGTAAGAACAATGTCTAACGATGGTTGGGCTCAACGAATGTACGGCCAAAAATTATAATGTCATCCAGGTAGCAAAGACAAACTTCCCACTTTAGTCCACGTTATATAGAGTCCATGTAGCGCTCAAATGTGACTGGAGCATTGCATAGGCCAAAAGCCATTACATTGAATTCAAGTACACCATCTGGGGTAATGAAGGCCGTTTTCTCTTTGTCATTCGGGTGCATGGGGATTAGCCAATAACCAGATCTCAAATCCACCGTGGAGAAGTATGATGCCTAATGTAAACAATCGATGACGTCATCAATCCTGGGAAGCAGGTAGACATCCTCTTTAGTAACAAAGTTGGGCCGTCTGTAGTCCAGGCAGAATTGCCATGTACCATCCTTCTTCCGGACGAGAATCACAGGGGCAGCCCAAGGGCTACATGACTCTTGGATGACCCTTTTCTTTAACATCTCTTCTACCTGTTTAGCAATGACATTGCACTCCGCAGATGAGACACGGTATGGTTTCTGCCAGATAGGGTGAGCGGATCTTGTGTCGATCCCGTGGCGAGTACGCGACTCGGGTACACCTATTTGCTCTTCATTCTGCGCAAAGCCAAATATAGTAGCGTGCTTCGCAAGGACTTCGACGAAAGATTGACGTTTTTATGATGATCGTGACTTACTTACCATGCTCAGAAAGTTGCCTTCAGTATAGTGCGTTGCACGAATATGATCTACGCTCACGTCACTTAAAGATGCTATAAAACTGTTCGCATTTTGTTCGAAGGAGGCGAGTCATAATCCGCAGGGTAGCATGACAGGTTCATTTGAATAGTTCGATACCCATAAGGCTGATCGCCTATCACTGATCGACAGAACACAATGTGGAACGAGCACATTTTTCTTGGCGCAATTGAGAGGAATGGGCTCCACAAGAACATCAAACGTGCCGGCGTCCGAGGCTGAGGCGTCCTCGCGTACGTACTTCATCGAGTTGGGTGGCAGGACAACATCCTCAATGACGGTGATAGATCCTTGACAGCGCCTGGGATCGTAAGTAAATGCCGATAGCATAATCTCACCAGCATCGCAATCTACAGTAGCACCGCACTGGCGTAGAAAATTGATCCCAAAGATGATGTCATGGGTGGAGCTGGTCAGCACAGCGAATTCAGCCTCGAACACCTTGTCGCCCAAAGTCATATTAACAACACACACACCAATCGGGCACGGCGTCTCCCCACTCACTGCACGAAATGATGCACAACTGTCCCAGCGAAACGTCACTTTATGTCCTAGCCGCAATTTGAAGTTAAGACTCATCCCTGAAACAGCTGCTCCAGTATCTATCAAAGCCATCGTAGAGTGTCCATCGATAAGCACGGGGACCTTATTTTGCGTCATAAAAATGGGTGAAGGCATAGGTGGATGCAGTGGAAAATGTTCGGCGACCTCACCTCCATTGGCTGCACCACCTAGTTTTCCGTAGGCGGGGAGGTGACGCATCGACCAGGAGATGGCGAACGGAACCGGCGTGTTGCGGGGGGCGTCAAGCTTCGCTCGGAGGAAGGCAAGTCGTTGCGTGAATTCCGGCGGGAATTGCGTCCCACATGTGTATCACTGTGGGTGGTTTGCTGGAAGCCGTCCCCAACGTACGCGTCCCGCATCGAGCGCATACCGCCGTGCCAGCGGTTTTGTCGAGAAGCTGATGATCCCTCGTAGTAGCGCTGCTGGGGGCGACGCCTCTGACCACAGAATCGAGCCACATGTCCACGGAAACTGCAGTTATAGCACACAGGGGCCTCTCGCACGTCGCCAAACCTTCCACGAGGCGCCATGTACCCATGATCGTCCCACGAAGACACCATTGTAGGTGGTTGGCGGGAGGCGTTCTGGAAACCACGGCGATGATGTAGGTTGTCAGTTGCGGGGTCTGGTGCTCTTGATTGGGGCACATGGTATAGCGTGTCAGCAACGGCAGCACACATTGTGTTGCATAGCGGGGAGGCGTTGCTAGCATGTACCCTCGGCGGGTTGACAACATCACGTCGTCCAAGTTCCTCGCGTACGATTTGCCTGCTCATCGAGGCAAGATCACAGGATGATGTTGGAGGGATGTCGACACTTGCAACGGTGATGAAGTTGGAACGTCTACCAAATTTGGGAGTGATGCGCCTGGCCTTCAGGGTCTTGAACGTGCGGCAGTGTTGAATTACGTCCGCTACAGATGCCAAGGTGTCCTTGCCGATGAGCAAATTGTAGATGTCCTCAGCAACCCGTTTGAGGAGATGCCCAACCTTGTCATTTTCTTTCATGCGTGGGTCTACAGACTTGCACAATTTCATAATCTCATCAATATACGTTGTGTATGTTTCACCAGGGACTTGAGCACGCTGCATCAAAGTTTGCTCAGCGTGCTTCTTATTCATCAATGGGTCCCCGAAGCAGCTCGCTATTTCTTTCCCAAACGCTTCCCAGGTCGTTATTGTTTCTTCGTGGTTTTTAAACTACACCAACGCCGTCCCTTGAAGAAACAATCTGACGTTGGACAACCAGGAGGCCGCATCCCAACAATTGTACTTACTCACACGGTTGAAGTGTTTCAGCCACTTCGTCGACATCTTCTCCGACCCTCCCAGAGAAGCTCCGTGGTACCATGTGTTGGGGCCACGGAGTGCCAGAAGAAGAGTGCGTGGTGTCGCCGTCAGCAACCGGATCCATAGAGAGCGGTGGTAGACCAGCCAGTCGGCGGCTTCGGCGTAGTTCTTGAGGTAGCGCTTCCATGATCGTTCGCCTGGGATCGCTCTGCTGTACCTCGCACCTTCCACCAATCTTGGTACGGTGAGATGCCTTTATTTACGAGAGATGATCAATGCGAGAGTCGAGGGTGATGATGATGATGATGATCCTTGATACTCTGCGCACACCCACAAAGGGGCATCGGCCAAGAACCGGGCGGCAGGATCTTAAGTAAAAGGCTTATGGTTTTTCAAACACAACGTAATTTTGGGCTGAAAAAATTATAGAAAGAAAAGCCAAAAATCGAAAAAGGAGTATATCTGAGCAGGGAGTGATGCAGGCTATCAGATGCGATTTGAGACAGAGGTAATGGTGGGTCTAAAATGAATGATCTATATATATATATATATATATATATATATATATATATATATATATATATATATATATATATATATGCAGTTTAACATGACAATCGCTGTGTTTCAACTATGTATTCAAATACCACAGAGCAGACGTCCCTGTGGCTATAACCGAATTTAATGCTGCCAAACGACAAAGTTACTGCCACATTTAATTCTAACCCCAATTTTTCAAGTGGAGCTACCAGTTATCTTTTCCGCTGATGAGACTATCGGTGACAGAACAAAAAGAAATGATCTATCGTTTCCATTTCTTCGCAAGTCTGACATAAAGGTGACGCCTTTAGACCAATTTTATGCAAATAATAATTCAGTTGCGGAATTCTGCAACGCATCTTGTAAAAGTAACTTCCAAGTGCCGTGTTACGCACCACTGTCTATTCCAGCGGCATCTTAGATGTGCGAAATCTCGATATTTATCCTATCAGTAGCAGTCATATTCATGCAAACAGAGGTTTTTAAACCTTATTACTGTCGCGTAAGCCGTATCAGGCAAAATCGGGATAAGGGGACCGCTAAGAGATACTGTGGCTAGTGCATCCGCCATCTCATTGAGATATATGCCACGATGGCCTGGTACCCATAAGAGCTGCATTTTTTTCAAGTTTGTGGGTATGAGTTGTCGAAACATGTGCATAAGTGTTAAGTTGGCTCCTGAAGACAGAGCAGCGCATACTGAAAAACAATTTGTAATTACGACTGCTTCCGATTCTCCCAAAGGAAGTTTTCGTAGTGCCAGTACAATAGCAAATAATTCTGCTATGAATATTGATGTGTAATCTGAAAGTCTAACCGAAAATAACCAGTCAAGGGAACCTGAGAATATACCTGCCCCCGCCTTTTCACTCGATACGGATGCATCAGTTGCAATTTTGTTGTTCACGTTCACGTGTGCCAAGTAATCCTGCAGCCGGTCATTTAAATATTGAAATGGCATTTGCTTTGCGTTAGAGAGATAAATATTCTCAAATTCTTTCTGAAGATCTAAATTAACCTTTCTTGTTGGGAAAATACGTTTGATTTTGACGTTCAGTGGTTCTAGCAGCGCTTGAACGAACATTATCTGTGACCAGTGGAATCGCGACCGTCAAGTTTCAAAAAATAAGCTTAGTTCTTTAATAAAAGCTTAAAACGATGCTCTCTGGGGCACATCGTATAGTTTTAAAAATGTTTGGATAGTAAGCATTTTGAATCTATTCAACAATGACGGTAGACGCGCTTCCATGTATAGCACATTGTTAGCAACAAACTTGTGCAGTCCAAGGCACAGTTGTAAAGCCTCCCTTTCTAATAGTATTAGTGGTCTCGTTTTATATGTCGCACTGCCCGAAAATAATACACAGCCGAATTCCATGATGTGATCCAATGTGATCGATGTGGCTATTCCAATTTAACGAGCTGTTATATATGATGCCTAAGTATTTGAGTGAATCCACCTGGGGAATCTGCTTTGTGCCATACATCAAGGACATGTTGACAGGATCCCGGAAGGAGAACGCTAGAAGCGCGCTTTTGTTTACGTTTAGAGACATGCTAATTTTTTCAAGCTATTCCTCTATCATGTTTAGGTAATTCTGTAATGTCTGATAAAGTAAATGCAGATCACTGTTTGTCACAAAGAAAGCAATGTCATCTGCATACACAAATAAATTAATATCGCTATGTGTTGGAATCGAACTGAGGAAGATGTTAAACAACACCGGTGAGAGCACTGCCCCGTGTGGTACGCCACCGTATTGTCGATATCTGTTAGAAAAACAATCCCTTTAAAAGCAATAAAACTCTCTCTCCCTTAAAAACTCTGCTACCCATGATGTCACGTAGTTTGGTAAGTGTGACACTTCCACCTGCTCTATTAGTATTTTATGCTCCACTTTGTCATGCGCCTTGGCCAAATCCAGAGTAACTAATGCACAATACTCTCTTCTCCGCCTAGCCAACTGTATACGACTCTCCAAATCCACGTGCGCACACCATATGAAGCATCCCCATTTACAGCCAATTTGACTGGGGTTCAGTATTGATTTCTCCTCAATGTATTTTATTACACGTGCATTCAAAACTCTTTCAGTTAGTTTAACCAAATTAGATGTAAGAGAAATTGGCCTCACATTGTCAAGTGTATACCCAAGTCCCTGTTTTTTAGGTATCGGAATTACTTTGGAAAGTTTCCAATCCAACGGTATCCAAGAATTTTTCAAAGAGTAATTAACCATAATACAGAGTTCATGCAGGGAAATGTTATATATTACTTTTATCATTGCTGAGGTTACTCCATCTGGTCAAGGTGCTGTAGGAGGTAAGTGCCTCACTACACCCGCTAGTTCCGCTAATGTCACCTCATTGAACTCCTCCCCTGCAAGTGGCTTTACAATGTGTCTTGGCATTGTTGATCTGAATCTTTTTTCTAGTCTTTTAGCAACGTTTTCTAATATTTCAGTGAGTTCGCTAGGCGATAGAATTGAAGAATCAATATTGTCTGATGGTGGTATCATTTTCCTGGAACGCAAAAATCTAAAAAGCGCTTTTCTGTTGTTTGGATTTGAAAGATAGCTGAATTTGTTAGTGTCATAGTCATCTTTTGCTTCGCGTACTGTACGTTTAAAATCTGCTACCACGTATTTATAGTCACACCAGTTTTTTGGGCATTGGTTGTGGATAAGTTGCTTCCACGCTACTTTTGGTTTTCTATACCCCCTCATACAATAAGCGATCCACCATGGGCTAAACTACCCACCTGTGCCTGAAGTTATCGTAAAAGTTGACTTTTTTATTGCTCTTCTCAATACCGCACACAGACTCATAGCCCGAATGTCTTCCTGCATGCCCTTGCGAATAACCATAGTAGACTTTAAGTCTTTTTGTAAACGCTCATAATTTACAAACGAGCCAATTTTATCAGTTAAAAATATCTTGGGAAAGTTAACATCGAAGCTAATAGGAAGGTGGTCACTGTTTGTTGCGCAATCTAATGTTTTCCACGACGAAATGTTTAGTGAGCACCTGGAGAAGGTCAGATCTATCGCTGACTTTGATAGTCTCCTAATAAACGTAACAGTGGGGAAATTTACACAAGATAAGTTATTATCAACAGTCCATTCCCACAAGCGCCTTCCACTTACATCAGTCTTGAAACCCCAAGACACGTGGTGTGAATTGAAGTCACCAGTTAATATTACATCCTTCCTGCAGGAAGCTAACATTGCATCTAAGCATCTTGTGTCCTGTAATCCTACCGGAAAGTATGCGTTAACAAAAGAAAAAGTGGAACAGCCTGGCAGAGTGATGTCTAATACCATAATTTCATAGTTAGAATCCATGCACAGTAGTTAATCTTCGCTCTATGACTAAACCTAGTTGATATAAAAATGGCAAGACCACCACCTCTGCAAGGTCTGTCTAAACGAGATAAGCGATAATTTTTAGGTAAAATTTTTGTCCATTTGTAAGCCAAGTTTCTTGTAAAGTAATATTATCTGGGGAAATTTGCGAAGAAATACACGATGAATCTGTGGTAGCCGACCCTATTGATCGACAATTCCACTGTTATACTTTTAAGGAGCCTATTTCGACACTACAAACCCGCCGCAAAGACTGCTTGATCCAAAATATCTTTCTTCAAAAAGTCTTTTTTGGAGAGGTTCTCCAAAAAGTCTTTCTTTGACAGGTACTTTTTAGATTATGATTTCTGTGAAGACTTTTTTGATAGGGGAGAATTGGCACGCTTCAAGAAATTTTGAGATTCCGCATCCATATCTGTGAATTCATCAGAGTCATCTGATACATGTTCTGGATCTGCCCGCAGTATCAGGGATCTGGTATATCACCCCTCGTGCCCACCTAGTTCTTCTCTTCTTCCACCCGTCCCCTCAGTATTGTATAAATATATAAAAATTGACATATAAGTACCTAAGTACACAATGTACGTGACTCAACTGTCATGATATTATTAGGAGCACAATATTCCTATCGCTTACATCGGGAAATCTTTTACCCCAAAAGTCACGTGTAGCAGACGCCATTACATAAGAACGATAACTGAGAAAAAAATGAAAAGCATATACAATATTTTTGACCGGAACGACAGCGTAGCCGAAATGTAGATTAGTTCACTTCAAAAGAAAATTGAAATGTCTATACTATTGTTGTTGTTTTTTTCGTTCACGCAAAAACGTGGCGATTCCGAATAACCGAGGTAAGAGAACTTGAGCTATACTGCATATCTCAGAGTACAGTACTACCTCAGGCAAGTTTTCCAAAGTAAGGATGCGTTGAATTTGTGCGAAAAAAGGAAAACAGTGGAACAAGAGGTTTTAGTATTAAATAAAGTGAACTTACGGGTGCCTGTGGCACTTTCTAGAGTGAAGAGGGCATTCGCGACGCGGAAGTACGCTTTATATCATCAGTGGTCGCACGTATGAGAGACCACTAATAATAAGATCGACGACAGGCTGCTTCTCAGATCACGCTCACTTCTTTCACGCAAAGCAGTAGGCCGGCTGTAAAAATTTGTGAATCTCTTTCGCGAAAGCTTTTTTAAAACTTCTAAAGGCTATGGATTCGGCTGATTAGTGGAACAGTCAGTTGTGGTCTTTTTTTCAGACCGTGCATGGACAGACAGACAGACAGAAAGACAGACAGACAAAGAACTTTATTCAGATCCTGAGGAACTGCCTTCTAACGGCCCCGTTTAGGGGGAATCCGTAGCAGTCGCGGGCCGCTCCCACGTAGGGACCGGAAGACCATGGCCCTCCGCCCTTTCGCAGGCCCTCTTGACAGCCCGAAGTTGAACCAAGAGGTCGCCGCTGTTAAGGGCTTCCTCCCAGTCCTCTTCTTTGTTGAACTCTGCGTCACGTAACGCAGGACATTGCCAGAGCATATGAGGTAATGAGCAATACGCCTTTCCGCAGTCCAGACAATGCGGCTCGATGTTGGGCGAAAAATGACTGAACCTGCCTCGCGAAGGGAAAGACCCCGTTTGGAGCATCCTGTAGGCCGATGATTGCGGTCGCGTAAGTTTAGGATGAGGAAGTGGAAAAGCCCTCCGAGATAGATGATAATGAGTCATGATCTCGTGGAAAGTGAGTAGCGAGTACCTGTATCTTCCGGCGTCCCCACCTGCGAATCCGCCGGGACCGCCGCGGTGAGCGATACCTCGCGCACGGTCATGGGCAAACTCATTGGCGTTGGGGACATCAGGATGTACGTTGGCCCCCATGTGGGCCAGGAACCATGTTATGGTGTGAAACCCGGCAGCCCCCTCACAGCCGAGGATGGCCGCTGCCTCACGCGAGATCGAGCCCGAGGCGAGAGCCCTAGCTGCGGAACGTGAATCTGTAAAGACATTAGGACGCGATGGATCCTTCATTGCTATGGCGATGGCGATTTGCTCAGCCACCATTGCCGAAACCTTTCTAACCGAGGCAGAGCATAGGAGTGTGCCACTATGATCGACCGAGACCACTGCGAAGCGATCCGAACGCCCGTACTGGGCTGCATCGACAAAGGTCACGAGATGCGGTCTGTTTGCAACTGATTTTAATAAGGAACGGGCCCGAGCTATGCGGCGCCCCACATTGTATTGTGGGTGGACATTTCTTGGAAGTGAAGCTACCGAAAACGTGCCTCTGATCGAGGGTGGTAGTGTTACATTACGCTGGTTAGTCTCCGTAGGACCGCAGCCTATGGATTCCAGGATGCGCCTACCAGCCCTCGAGGACGATAGTCGCACGACCTGAGCCATCGGCTGGGCCTCGATCACCTCCGAGAGGGAGTTATGCATGCGCAATGGTAGGAGCTTCTCGGTGCTAGTGTGGATAGGCAAGCCTAGAACTCGCTTTATGCTTTTGCGCAATAGTGTATCAATTCTTGCCTCTTCTTTTTTGGACCAGCGCAACGCCGAAGCGACATAATTAATGTGGCTCATGAGAAATGCATGATAGAGCCGAAGGAGATTGCTCTCGCTCAGCCCACCCCTGCGGTTCGAGACCCTGAGTATGAGCCTAAGCATGTTCTCCGTCTTGGAGGTGATGCGGGCTATAGTTCGTGAGTTGCCCCCCTTGGACTCTAGCAGGAGTCCGAGGACCCTGATGGAGTCCACCCTGGGTATTTGCTGCCCATCCCGTGTGTATAAAGCTATGGGAATCTGTTCTAAAGGAGTGAGGTTCCTCAGTCCTTGTCGGGTGGGTCTGTATAGTAGTAACTCAGACTTTGCCGATGACAGGCTCAGGCCCGAACCGACTAGAAAGTTCTCCGTGATGTCTAATGCCTCTTGAAGCGCCTGCTCTACTTCGGCGACGGACCCTCCCATGCACCACACGGTGATATCGTCCGCGTAGAGAGCATGGTTAACCCCGCGCACCGTAGCGAGTCGCTCCGAGAGGCTTTTCATCGCAATATTGAAGAGTAGAGGAGAGATAACTGCCCCCTGTGGGGTGCCTCTCGCTCCAAGGTAAATTCCGTGGATTGGATTTGACCGATCCTAATGGTAGCCCTGCGATCCCTGAGAAAAGACCTAACGTATGCGTGGAACCGTTGTCCTAGACCCATAACCGAAATTGCCTCAAGCACAAACTTGTGCGAGATATTATCGAAAGCTTTGGCTAGGTCTAGAGCTAGGATGCCTCTAGTATCCCTGGTGTTGTTGTCAACGATTTGTCTTTTGATAAGGAGCATCACGTCCTGTGTAGATAGTGCAGGTCTGAATCCTACCATATTGTGTGAAAATAGCTCTCTGCTTTCTATGTACTCGGATACCCGATGGTGAATTGCATGTTCGGCCACCTTGCCTACGCAGGACGTAAGCGAGATGGGTCGCATGTTCTCCAAAGCCAGAGGTTTGCCTGGCTTTGGGATGAGCGCTACCGAAGCTGTCTTCCAGTATTCGGGGACGTGCCCCGTCTCCCAGATTTTGTTGACTTCCTCGGTGAGCTTCTCGATGGATTTGCCATCCAAGTTACGTAAGAGCTTATTTGAGATTCCATCCGGGCCTGGTGCAGAGCGCCCGTTGAGCTCGTGGAGGACCTTCTAGATTTCTGGTTCAGTGAAAGGTGCGCCCAGCTCCGCCACCATTCCACCCCTGTAATGCGGATAGTCCGCATCGCCGGAAGGGCCCAGCGGAAGATAGCTGTCCGCTAACCTCTTCAGGAGGGCCTTTTCGGACACTCCCTTCGCTTTTTGGTTGTGAACGATTCTGTCAATAGCCAATCGCTGATTTCCCTTCGACTGTGACTCATAAAGTAATTGTTTGAGGAGGTTCCATTTGGCCCCCACTCTCATCTGTCCGTCAACCGAAGAACATACTTCATTCCACTGCTGTTTGGAGAGTTCAATAGAGTAGGCTTCGATCTCGCGATTGAGTTGCGCAATTTTCTTTCGAAGTCTGCGATTGAGCCTTTGCGTCCTCCACCGGGACAGGATGGAATTCTTAGCCTCTAAGAGATGCGCGAGGCGTGCATCCATCCTATCAACCCTCAGGTTCGTTTTGACAACCTTGGTCGCAGCATTAGCATCCTCCTTGAGCCTTGCAAAGAGGCTGTCTAAGCTGTCGTATTCATCCTGGTCTTCCTTCCGCAATTTACGAAAGGCATCCCAGTCTGTTACTTTAAATTCCCTGGGGGGAGCTGCATTGACTGCTAGGGTAATAGCCACTATGAAGTGGTCGCTACCTAGATTCTCTTGCAAATTTTGCCACCTTGTTCCGGCGACGTTCTTGACGAACGCCAAGTCTGGAGTTGTGTCTCGGACCACCGATGTGCCAATTCTTGTCGGGTATTGCGGGTCCGTAATCAATTCAAGAGAACAGCTAGATACGGCCTTTAGGAGGTTGTTGCCTTTGGGGGACTGCCTGGCGTATCCCCAAGCGTCGTGCGGAGCATTAAAGTCTCCCGCTACCACGATGGGGGCCCCGCTGGCCAGAGCCACCACTTTTGCCATGATCGAAGCGAACCCCTGCCGCTTGTCCGACGGCGAGCTGTACACATTCAGGAGGAATACGCTGTTCTTGAGCCAGCTGTTGGGGCTTATTTCGAGGATAATGACCTCAGCCTTGCTGTTGCGAAGCTGTAGTTTGTGTTCATGAAAGGAGAACTTTTTTGCGACCAAGGTTGCCAAACCGCGCTTTCCTTGCTCGCGCAGCGAGACGACTCGATATCCCGGAAAAGTTAGCGCATCACCGAGAGTTTCCTGTAACATAATTACGTGCGGTTTGACCGCCTGAGAAGCAATAAAGTGCAGCAGTGGAGCCCTGCGCCTTTTAAAACTGGCACAGTTCCACTGCCACACGACCAGTTCATTAGTGTTGTCCGCCAGAATTACTGTTCTGAGACAGCCAATCTCCTGTCGGGTTGGCTGTTACCGCGCCTGCAGGCGACTGTGCCCTGTTCGGGCCTTTCGGAGGCGAGCTACCCGTAGCTAGCGCTGCCCGTGTACCTTCAAGAGACGACACCCTTTTCAGTAGGGTAGTCATGCTATCAGCCAGTTGTTTAATCGATTGCTGCCTGCTTTCCAGAGCCTTGCTGTTGGATTCTGTCTCCATAGCATCCCACTCCCCTTGGGGGGGGGGGGGGGGTGAGGCCCTACGTTTTCCCGAGCGCGCCTGCACGTCCCCTGGTAGGGGAATCTGTTGTCTCTCACCCTGCGAGGAGTAATGTTTGCGGAACGACTCAAGGTCAGCCCTCAGCTGTTGAATCTCTGCCTTAAGGCAAGCATTTTCTTGGATCAACTTAGCTACCCTGGGGTCTTCCCTATGCTCTGGCAATGGTACCTGCGTTACCTCTGGTGGCGGTGCCGCTGGCTTCGGCTTGGCTCAATCCGCCCAGGTAGGTACTTCCTGGATTCGTACCCGGGAGCAAGAGCGCCCTTTGGTGCGAGCGCGGCCCCTGGAGCGGTCGCGCCGGCGGCCAGCCGGCGTGACGGAACGCCCCTGCCTGGGAGCACTTGCCACGCTGGAATCCCTTGACCGGTCCTCTTCGGCCAGCGGTTGCTGAGACTTTTTGACGCGCTTTCGGCGCCGTCGTCTTCTCCGTCGCACGACGTAAGGAACTTGAAAGCGTTCTTTGCACGTTCTGTCCGCCGTCGGATGTCGGCCTCCGCAAAGGGCACATTTCGGCGAGCACTGGTGATCGTCGGGTGGAGACACAAGCCCACAGTCCCTGCACACCCTCTTGTTTGGGTTGGGGAAAACATCGGCCCTGTGACCAAGTCCTCCACACGTGTAGCACACGTCGGTTTGGCGCTTGTAGAGCGTGCAGCGCAGCATGCTGACGCCGCATATGACATAGTTTGGTACCTTCATGCCGTCGAAAAGCACTACCACAGTGGTGGTGCTCTTGATCCTTTTGGCTTCTAGGGCCTTCGGATTTCGCTGGTTGACGATCATAGTTTGGAGCTGGGCCTCGCTGATGTCAGTGTCCACTCCTCGTATAACTCCTTTACAGGTGTTATCGGGGGCCGCGACATATGCCGCCACATGGTACATTCCTTCGCTTATCCGAATCTGTTGGATCGCGGCGTAGGCGTTTGCGTTCTTCTTCTCCGGTGTGGAAACTACGAGAATGTTCTGGGCGATGTTTGGGCAAACGATGTCCCCTTCCGTCTCTGCCGGGGCAAGAGCAGCCGCCATGGCAATAGCCTGTGCGAGCCTAATTTGACTTACTTTTCTGACGTCAAGTCCGTCCCTCGGCCTGACGATAATTCGTGTGTGGTCCCTCGGCAGCCGGGGGAGCCTCGATGCAGCTGCGAGGCGCTTCATTGCACCTTGCGGGGCTGCCGTGCGACGGCCTCCCTTCGAGCCCACATGGGATGCGTTGCCCGCGGAAACTGGCGTTTCTACACGAGCTTTCTTGTTCCTGCCCAGCGCTGTCGTCCAACCCGGGCGATTGGCTTCTTCGTGAGAGATTTCCTCTCCTTCCACCATCTCTACTTTGGGCATGTTGCCCCTTTTCTCCCGCCCCTCGGCGTCGACGCTAGGCTGAGCCTGTTAGGGTTAGCCGAGCCGCGGCGCGTTCCACAAGAAAAGTTCAAATAATTCGGCAAAAGGACCACTCACCGAAAAAAGTCTGGTATCGACGTGATCCTCAGAAGAAACTGCGTCGAATGAAACGCAGCTCGAGCACAGGCACCACAAAAATCCTAATGAAAACATTAACAGAAACGGGAGCCGATCTTCTCGCGTCCGCACTGGTCGGCGCCCCCTGCGTCTCGACCGTGCATGGAAGAAAGTGTCGTAATTATACGACAAGTCTAATCTTTTTATCGTTACCCCAATTTTGAAGTTTTCCCTACAAATAAATAACGTGACGAATCATTACGGAACGTCGGTTTTCACTCCGGAATATCAAGTTAATGGAAGTTTTTGAGGTGAAATGAAATTAAAACCGAAGCGGAAAGCATTTCGTTCGACACCAGTGCGTACGTCCCTGGTATATGGTTACGCGCCCCAGGCTTATATACATTACGCGTCGCAGGCCTGTGATCACTCACCGCAGGTGTCTATCTACACGGAAATAATAAGAAAACAGCCATTGCAAGCTCTATGAAACACATTGCTGTAGGTAAATAGAAAAAGACAAACGTACTTGCCCAAAAAATTTCACAGTGAAAATTGATCATTGGCGAACGAAAGGCATGGAGCTAGCTCACTGAGGTTATATTTTGAAAGTCAAACTCTCAATAAAGTTTTTCTGATTCTCCCTGTCATTTAAGAGCATCCGATAACCTGCTACAGA
Organism: Rhipicephalus microplus; assembly: GCF_043290135.1. Lineage (NCBI taxonomy): Eukaryota > Metazoa > Arthropoda > Arachnida > Ixodida > Ixodidae > Rhipicephalus > Rhipicephalus microplus. Next base: position 130,933,224 of record NC_134704.1, read on the forward strand.
AGTTAGAGATATCGTCTTGAGAAAGATATTTAGTTATTTCATCAACTCTTACAAGTAAAGCTTAATTTATTACATATAGACGAGGGCTTTTTGAGAGATAGTTGAATAAGGCGGTATTCAATATACTCTTGATAAGAAAAAAGAAGCGTGGAAGCTGTAACCATGCCATATTGAAACTGCTGCGTTGTTTTGCTGTTTTGCTGTTGACATACATTGTTGTTGCATTTCAATACGTGTCTCAAATTTTATTTCTAGAAAGGAAGTCTGTAGGTCACGCTTGCACTTCTTCTAACACGCCCACTGATGGACTTATAGAGTTAGATGTTTCGAACAAACTCGATTAGCTGCTTTAGGCTACTTTCACCGCACAGTATCAAAGGCTACTCTCATATAAAAGGGGGAGTGCAATAATAAAAAGTTTGGGGTACAAGCCAAAGCGTGAACAAGTGTGTCTAAAAGGCACACCGAGCCAGATCAGGGACAGAATGAAAATATCTCCACTGCCCGAAAACATCAACGCGGCATTTCACAAAGGCAGATGTGAAGCCAGCGCAGAGGCATTACAAGCCAGGTACACCAGTCGACCGGGCGTCCGTATACAGACGCTCCAGAATATGAGCGCAAGGCGGCACACGTGGTAGTAGAAGCCAGGAAAGACCACCCTAAAGGCATGCTTTGCATTCAGCGGTGTCACGAAAGTGACCATGGCCTGGCCCATCAGCCAAAAGGGGGCCAAGATGGCCATCAGTGACTCGGAAAACGCCATCAGAAAATATAAATCGTGAAGAATGACGGCGACTGCCGTCCGTATATGAACCATGGTAGCAGGACTCACAGTGATAATTCTCCTCGTCCAGAAATCCGCTCACCAGAGACATAGAGGGGACGAGCAGACTCATTCAGTCACACCAGTTATCACTTACCGGTCTACCCCTTGAACTCCCCACGTTACCAAACTTTCAAACAAAAACAAATTCACTGCCTCTCTACGAAGTGATTGATGTAAATGGGCCAAACATTGAGATCGTTGTGTGTTATAGTAAATTATTCTTAAGATTGACCTTTAACGCATGTAAATATCAGACAAAGGAGTGTACAGTTACAAACATCGTTTATTGGTCATAAGTGGTATGTTATATTGAGTTGTGTATTTTCATTTGCCTTCATTTTTACTGCTTCGGGGTATCATATCAAGTCTGCAGTTGGCAAGCACGAGGTGTGGGCCCCTTCCCCTGGGGGTCGTTGGTTGTTTTCAGTCATACGAAATGCATCGTAGAGCATATCGAGACGTCGTCTGTATACCGCACTAGCCACTCGTTCTCCACGATCATCATCGTCATGGCGTATAGTGGGTACCTTGCATGTGCTGTGCCACTATCGCAGAAAGAAAATGTGGGAACTGCAATGCGCGTATTCTTCATCGTCATCAGCGTCATTGTCATCGATGGATGACGGGAGGCGTGGCTCGACCTTAAGGAGCTTCGTCTCTAAAAGAAGTAAGGATATGCGCGCATATCAGGAAATCATGGCACACTACGGGCTGAATCGGCAACTATACCCGGGTAGTAGACATAAGAAGAGTGATGTTATCTGGCGAAAGTTATAAATGATGGTTTTTTAAACCCCTATACTTTACAGCAAGTGGTGCCCAGAAGTTTTTCGGTCCTAGTGCTAAAATTGTGTGATGAAGCGGAAAATTCAGCCCACATGGTGTGGACGTGTCTGAGTCATCACGATGGTTCACGCACTCAACAGAATTCTGGAGTACCTTGCTCCACAGCACAGGCACTAACTTTCAGCAGGGCATCATCAGTGAGGCTCTAGCTGCTGCCCTGTCGCAAGGGATTCGGACGATGGCTGGGGGGCGACGGGCAGCCTGATGAGAGTGAATATTTTTTTTTTTCATAAAATTTTTTTCTCTCGCGTGCGCAGTATTCTTTACTGTCACTACCGTTCTCAAAACCTATCGTGGAAAATGCTTACTGGCGGATAAAACAACTGGAAGAAATATAAGAATGTAAATTTAGATGTTTAGAAGCACTGCGACTCATTGGTTAACTATATATGCCAGCAAATAGTCGATGGCATTTCTACCCCCCTATTAGAAATGCTGTAGTTGCAGTAACACGTATTACGGCCCTCGCGCCCTTATTTAAACTTCACGCTTACACAATCTTGGTGCCTCCTACTAGTTGCAGGAGATACTCGTTGAGATAGGCCGTGAATGCTATACCACGATTCTCGCAGGACAGCTTATGTGTTTCCTGAAGTGCTATAAACAAAAAAGTGCTACTGATACTATTGAACAGAAATACCGCGCCTTTGTTGTTACAATGGTAGCGTGCAAGGGCCCTGTTCCATTACTTTAATCCGGCGAGGAAACTGCCGAACAATAAAGGTGTCGTGCTATGTTTACCAGTCTAACCGCAGCTTTGTTGAAAAAGTTGTCGCACTGTTGACTGGATGAAGATACAGTTCCCCGCAGTGTGTCAAGTTTCGCGTCTGTTTGAGGAAGATGGTCCCCCCCCCCTTTTTTTTGTGACAAAATGCCGTTCCAAGCAACCACCTCGCATTTGAAGACGGCTGTCACACGATCAATGCAGATTCGATTTATTTGTAATATTCAATTTACTTATTTGTTTTGTTGCAGATATTGCCGCGCCATCTTCGTGTTCTCGTTGCTCGAACGGCTCAGCTGCCATTTCTATCCCGGTCTTCGATCGCAGTTCCAAATGTGCCAGCTCGTATCGCTAAAACCAAGCACGTTTCGAAACTTCCTTTTTTGGGGGAGGGGGGGGGGTGGGGTGGGGGCTGTACAGAACGTATACCTCGTAGATATAAATCATCAAGGACACCTCGCAGCTAAAGTTTGGATGTGACTTGTATTTACCTTCGCGGGCATTCGCCTCTGCGCTGGAGAGTGTGAACGCCGCAGTGAGAGGAAACAGCGGAAATGCTTCGAGAGAGAGAGAGATGAAGGCGAGTATCGAGTATCGATAACTGAAAAAAAGAAAGGTCTCCGAAAACATCGGGGACATGGACCTCGTAACGACGTCCACACGGCCCATTCATTGCCGTCCCATCCCTCCTTAAAGCACTCTTCTTTAAATCATGCCGTCCGTCAGACACCCGTGTGAGGGAAATTGAAACAGACAAGGCTCACGATTGCTGGAGAGTTCGAACTGCTGCTTGAGGCAACGGTTGGCACGTGAACGTGTCAAGGACCGACGACGCTGACAGCATGAAAGCGTCACACACTCAACAATCGATCAGTGATTAGGTGCCGACTTTGTTGTTTGCCCGTACTACCCCCACCCCAACCCCCCAACACTCAGACGCGACCGAGATTTATGGCAAGGCGACGACGATTGTGAGGCTGACTCCGACGCTCGCTTCCGGTTGTCGCTCTCTATTCGAAGCCTGGCGGAGTGAAACCTTCCCAGCGTCATCAGTCACCTGAATTGTTGGCGAGATCGCTGCGTTGATGCGTGCGCTTATATAAAAAGTTAAGCTCGGTAAAGTGCACTGAGTGGGTCGCTCGTGACGTTCTCTAATGTTTACGTGCCATCAATATCACGCACGGCTTGGTTTGCTGGCTTGCTCTCTTGATTATGTGTGGTGTGTGTGTGTGTGTGTGTGTGTGTGTGTGTGTGTGTGTGTGTGTGTTGTGTGTGTGCTATTGAATTGACCATGTGCAACTTATTTAAGGTATATTTTTGATCAGCGCAATGACGGCAAACCAACTTGGTGCTGTTGGCAAGGCATTCCCCGTACCTATGCGCTAAGCGATAAGTTACGGCACACCTTACGGATGAATAGCTGAATCAGAGTAGGTCAGAGAAGTACACCGTTATATATGAATAAACCTGCTGCCTAAATGATGTTGATAGCTGAGCCCAATACAACAAGCATAGGCTTGTTTCTGGGATCCAACTGAAACGTGGTTTCAAGGTTTCGTTCCTGTAAAAGAGATAATATTCTTCGTTCGACAACGATAGAAAGAATGAATTCCCAGACGCGTTTCAGAGGATAACCGTTCTTGAATGCTAAAGGTAATATGAACAGGTAAGCTACGGGTGAGTTCAGAAAAAAAATCTGCCTCTAAAAAGTGGGGCAGCAAAAATAATTTATTTTTGCAAGGCGTGCCTCGAGCTACCTATCAGGATAAGATGTTTTCCATTAGCGTGCAAACAAAACGAGGCAGTGCAGTAATCGTGGTCTCTATGGTTCAAAATGTCATTGTACTACAAACTATATTATTCAGAATAAACCTACTGTGTATTAATTGCTGCCCTATTAGGAAAATAGTGTCAAAACTGCATGTTACTACACCAAATGAATTTTACGTGCATTCGGCGGTTACTGAAGACTTTTACAAAACTTTATAACGAAGTGGTCTTTCATGAAATGCTCAATTCCAACGGCAAACCAAGTATGCACATCAAACGAAACAGAACACAGCGAAGTATGAATGTACTCACCAGGCCGCGCTACAGACTTCGACTACCTACATATTAGAACGCCCAAAATACAGTAACTATGGAGAGCCGTTAGCTACCGGGCACCATCACTGTAAATCAGCTAGGTTACTATGGGGTCATGGAAGTTTCAAATTATTCGAATTATTCGCACAATGTTTTTCACGAACAACGCTCACTATTGAGCTTGCCCGATTCCAGATTCAATTCCAGATTTTGGTTGTGGCTTTAGGTAAAGCGTTCCTGAACTATATGCTGTCTCATTTTTACGACTTTCATGTTGAACCTTGAATGTATGGTATATTTTGTGTATGATTTGTGCGCTACGGACGTACTGCTCGCCAAGTTGTTTAAGAAGATGAGCCTTCGTCAGGCCTCAAGGGCTTCAGCTTTTGCTTCTTTACGGTTCTTAACAGGAAAAATGAAATTCCTATATTCAATAAACAAACACATGAAAAGCATCGTTCAATAAATGTCCTTGATAGACAAAAACTCGGCGGACGCTTGAGCGTCTGCTTTTGCTTCTTTACGGTTGTTAACAGGAGAAAGCAAATTTCTATATTCAATAAACAAACACATGAAAAGCGTTCAAAAAATGTCCTTCATAGACGAAAACTTGGCGGACGAGCGTCCTCTGCAAGAGTAGAAAGCGATGACATTATGGAGCCGCAAACCCAGCGACGTACATTCTTGAAGCATCTATGCTATCACTAGAGATTGCTGGAAGCATGAAATACGCAATCATGTGATTATTATTATCATTTCGATTAAACACACACAAAATAAAAACACAAAGAGATGCGAGAAATTTGGAGGAAGCAGGCTCACAATTCTGCCTTCTAAGGAGGCCCAACGTCTGCTTACTATTTTGGGAGCAGTGAATCACTAGAGAAAATGAAAAAGAAGGGAGGAATTAAAGAGGTGATAGGTGGCTGTAGTCCATTTCCAACGCCGCTGGTGGTACCCAGGGCACAGATTGCATGCGATATGGACTCAAACAATACCTTCTATTTCCATTGGGATTTTGCGTTAAATATTAATCTCACCGACGCTGACATTATAACGCTAACACCACGTTTAGCATGATGCAGGCTCTGTATAGCATTCAATTCATTTTAATTCGCACGTGTGATTCTTTTTTTGGAGTTTATGAATGTAGGTTACTCGAATACTGTATTATGGCCTTCTTTAGTAGGCCAGCTCTGATATGTCAGTGACACATCTAGTAACCGATATTTAGTCCAGAGGAAGCTTCCAAACGTAGTGACTATGAGCATTGCCGAAAAATTCAATCAAGGAGTGGGATACTCAATTATCAATGCCGTGCGTTGAAAGGTGAATTTTAATCAGCTTGGTCTAATAGTTAATTGAGGACTTCTGATTTATCAAGCAGAAGTGACTTTCTCAGACGACCTTGTGAAAAAAAAAAAAGACGTTCCATGCAAAAAAAAAAAAATATGTTCTTTCTTTGTAAGGGCGCCAGCTCCCTGTTGGAGGAGAGTGATCGATGACACTCTTTGTTAAAAACTCGTCTTCTTTTCTTTTCTTTTTTTAAAACTATGTGCCGATGCAGGAATACACTTGAAGAAGACTGGCTTTACTCGTATTTGAACATTATTCAAAGAGCCGACCCGCGTGCTCTCGGTGAACCTTAATCAAATTCGGTCTTCTGTCTGTCGTTGGTTTTATTGCGATCTAGCGCTATGGGCCCGCACGTGATTCACTGAACGGGCACTCGTCGGTAGGCGGCAGCCGAGAACAGTCCTCGTGTGTGGAACTTTCAGGTTGGGGAAATGAATAAAGCGGCGCCACGGATGCCTCCTATCATCGCTGACCGCGGCTTCTTGTAGGGACTTGGAAATTCAGGAGAGAAGTCAGGAAAAATATGCCAGCTGCGCACTAAAGGTGTCAATGCTGGAAGTAAGGCGGAGCGGAATGGCCTTCCTCGTCTCGATGTACTTTTTTTTCTTTTTTTATTTCTTTGTCTCCCTGTTTTTTGCATCTCTTCTTTGGGTCCAGCAAAACTTCAGAGACGCGTTTTCGTTATAGAAAGTACGTTTAAACACGACATGTTCACGGAATGAATCATGATGAGTGGGCCGAAGCGTCCTCCGTACTTCCGTTCGTACGTGCGTCCCTGCCTCTGTCCGTGTGCCCATCTGTCTGTGCGACCAGATAGAAGGACCGACAGAAGCATGGACGGACGAAAGCAAGAAAGAAAGAATGGGTTGAAAATGTGGACGGACAGAAGCACGGACGCATGGACAGATAGACAGTTTGATAGGCTTACGAACGAAAGCACGAACGGATGGACGCATTGATAAATAGAAGCATGGACGGACAGATAGATGGACGGACGTGTGGACGGACAGAAGCGTGGACGGATGCACTGACAAACAGACAAACGGATGGTCAGAAGCACGGACACACGGATGGATGGACGGATGTACGCACGCACCGATGAACAGACGGAAGCATGGACGAATGAATGCATGAATAGATGGATGGAGAGACGGAAGCATGCACGGACAGACAGACAGACAGACAGACAGACAGACAGACAGACAGACAGACAGACGGGTGAACGAATGGCCGTACGACGGTTCGACGGACGGATTGACGCTTTGCCTCACCCATCATTATTTACTCTTTAAATATGCTGTGAAAACCACTAACACCATCTAGTTATATTATTCCCAAGGATGGATGGATGGATGGATGGATGGATGGATGGATATGGCTGTACCCTTTAGATCGGGCGGTGGCTAGCGCCACCAAGCCGTAATACTTAATGAACTTAAAACTATATTTATTTTTTTTCCTTAAAAAGTGAGTTTGAGGATTCGTACTTTGCAGTGAAGAGTTCAATTTTCACTCGTGCCTTGACTTTAGCCACCAATCAGATAACTTCCTTCTAGTTAAGTCTATTTGCTTAAAGTCTATCTTTCCCTCCCGGTCCCTAAACCCCAGTGCTTTGAAAAGCTCTGCGCCATCATCCTGAACTACAGGGTGAAGCCCTTTACAGAACATTATCAAGTGTTCGGCAGTTTCTTCTTCCTATCCACACGCACTGCATACTGTGTCTACCCCTTCGTATTTGGCCCGATATGTCTTGGTTCGCAGTACTCCCGTCCTAGCCTCAAACAGTAGAGAACTACCCCGAGTATTATCATAAATCCTTTCCTTGGCAATTTCCTCCTTAAATGTTCGATAGATCTCTAGTGCGGACTTCTTAATCATGCCCATTCTCCACATGTCAGTCTCCGTTTCCTTCACTTTCTTCTTAACCGATAGTTCTTTTTGGTTTGGCCACCTGCTGTTTTCTAAGTATTTACCAGTTAACTTCCTGGTTCGCTTCCTCCATTTTGTATCGACATTCTTCATGTACAAGTAGCTGAAAACCTTCCTAGCCCAACGCTCTTCCCCCATTTCTCTCAATCGCTTCTCAAATTTTATCTTGCTGCTAGCTTCCCTGCCCTCAAATGATGTCCACCCCATATCACCTTGAACTCCCTGATTTGGTGTATTCCCGTGAGCTCCTAAAGCAAGCCTACCTATTCCACGTTGCTTAATTTCTAATCTTGCTTGAACTTCTGGTCTCATGCACAAGACCGCATATCCGAACGTCAGCCCAGGAACCATGACCCCTTTCCATATTCCTCTCACAACATCATACCTATTGTAATTCCACAGTGCCCTATTTTTCATGACTGCTGCATTCCTGTTACCTTTAGTCGTCACGTATGTTTCGTGTTCCCTCAGATACTCGGTCCCATTGCTTATCCATACGCCCAGATATTTGTATTTATCTGTTATCTCTAGCGTGACCTCCTGTATTCTAAGCTCACTACATTCGTTGTCATTGAAAATCATGACTGCTGATTTTTCCTTACTGAATCTAAAATCTAACCTATCTCCTTCATTACCGCAGATGTCCATCAATCTCTGCAAATCTTCCTTGTTGTTGGCCATTAGCACTATATCATCTGCGTACATTATTGCTGGTAGTGCCTGGTCAATAAGTTTTCCTTGTTTGACTAAAGAGAGGTTGAAGCCCAGTTCACTTCCCTCTAATTTTGCCTCTAATCCTTGTAGGTACATCATGAATAATAAGGGTGACAGGGGGAACCCCTGCCTAAGCCCTCGTTTTACCTCTGCAGGCTTGGATACCTGTTTTTCCCACTATATAACTACCTTGTTACCTTTATAGATACCCTTTAAAAGGTTAGTGACTACATGATCCACGCCTAGTGTGCCCAGTATTCCCCACAATTCCTCTTGAACCACGCTATCGTACGCTCCCTTGATATCCAAAAATGCTAGCCACAGGGGCCTGTGTTCCTTTTCTGCTATTTCGATGCACTGCGTCAGTGAGAACAGATTGTCTTCCAACCTCCTGTGTTTCCGAAACCCATTCTGCAGTTCCCCCAGCACCCCCTCATCCTCTATCCATGCCTGCAGTCTTTCCTTTATAATCTGCATCGCCAGCCTGTAGACCACTGATGTCACTGTTATAGGACGGTAGTTGTTTATGTCAGCTTTGTCCCCCTTTCCTTTATAGATCATGCTCATCCTGCTCAGTTTCCATCCATCGGGAACTTCACCATCGATTATTATTGTGCTCACTGCCTCTCTCAAAGCCTGCTTAGAGTTCGGACCTAATGTCTTTATCAGCCTAATTGGAATGCCATCTGGGCCTGTTGATGTACTACTAGGAACCCTTTTCTCAGCCCTTTCCCACTCTTGTTGTGAAAATGAAGCCATTGCACCACTTGATTCGTCCTTGTCTATTGTGGTGCATAAAGTACTTTTTTGTTGAAATTTTTCTGTCACCCTTGTTCTTATATATTCAATAGCTTCGTCCCCTTCTAGCCTAGCACCTTGGGCGGTAGTTATAAAACTCTGCTCTAGGCTCGTCTCATTTCTTAGGGAGTTTAGATGGTTCCAAAATTTCGCAGCTGCCTTTCTATCTTTTTTATGTACTTCTGCCAGTCACTGAGCTCCCTTCCTTATAATCTTTTCATTGATCAGAAGGGATGCATCCCTTCTACAGCTTAGAAAGGTTGCCCATTTTCTTTCAACATCATCTGTCGGTTGACCCCGCTGCTTAGCATGTCTGTGTTCCCTAGAGGCTTCCTGACGTTTTGCTATGGCTCTCTTAACTTCCTGATCCCACCAACTTTTGGGTTTGTGTCTTCTTTTCCGGGGTGACTTGTCACGTGTCTTAGCAAGCTGTAGCTCAAAGAGTCTAATTAGATTCGTGTATGTCCACACTGTCTTATTATCCTCCGTGATTACTTTCTCAATTTGTTTAGTGGCTATTTCAATTTGCCTTTCTGCATAAAAATTTTCCTGTAGTTGCTCATCTTGTCTCCTTCCCACTTTCACTGCTCTACCAAAACTAAGCTTGATACGTTTGTGATCGCTACCCAGACTTCTGGAGCCACCTTCATCTATGTGCATTCCCCTGAGCTTATCATACATCCTATGTGACATCAGTGCATAATCTATCGTCGACTGAAGCCTTCCTACCTCCCATGCTATTTGCCCTTCACACTTCTCGGTACTGTTGCAAATGATCAAATCAAGCCTTTCACACATATCCATGATCATTTTGCCTGTCGGGTTGGTATACCCATCCATATCTTCTATGTGCGCATTCATGTCTCCTAGTATAATTATCTCGCACTCTCTTCCTAACTCCTGAATGTCCTTTGATATACACTCTACCATTGCCTGGTTTTCCTCTCTGGCCTTCGCTCCCGTCCACAAGTACACGAAACCAAGGAGTGTCATTTGACCTGCCACTTTCCCTTTTAGCCATAAATGTTCTTTGCACTCCTGCTTGACCCTTTGCCAGTCTGTACTTTTATGAATGAATGCCCCAATACCACCCCCCTTTCTGCTGCCTTCTGTTCTATTACAATATTCCCACGCGTAGTCTGGATTTTTCGGAGGTTGTTCCATGTCCCTGAGATGTGTTTCTACAAAACCGTATACCATCGGCCTCTCTTCCCTTAGCTGGTCTTCTATCTCTTCCCACTTCAGCCTGTTCCTACCACCCTGCATGTTAATATACCCTATGTCTGAATTGGCTCGGCGCTCTTGGCTACGTCTATTTATGCCCCGGACTCTACCTATCTTAGATATTGGTGCCACTTTGGAATCGTATCTGTCCATACTACCTGTCGAAGAGTCTCCCTGGTTGTTTTCCTCGTTACTAGCTATCCTGCACCCCGAAGGGCTCGCTTGCCCCCCAAAAAAGCTACTGCGCGTCCTGCAAGTCGCCAACCCACCTCATGACCTAGCCGCCCATCGAAGTGAATTCTGTCTCGTTAGAAACCCCCCCACCTATGCACCTCTCTGTTTATTTCCACCACCTCAAAGCCTTTCTCTCGACTCATCCGCCATATCTCTTGGTTTGCGTTGACCACCGCTCTTTGCAGGTTGCTATCACGCACCGGTACCTCCGGTATCGTGCATATCACTACCTGTACCTTAGGAGAAGTGGCGCAGATGTCATCGACGCCTTTCGCCAGTGTGGCTGCTAGTCCTGCTGCATCTTCATTTAGGACATCGTTTAAACCGCCTGAAATTATCACGAGGTTTCGTCTATCAGCTGTCGTTTTGAGCTTTGCGCTCGCTTGCCTCATGACTGCTTCCAGCCTGCGTCCTGGGAACGCCCCTACTGCAACCCTCTTGTCACCTCTTACCCTCTCTTTGATGGCTTCTGTGCATCGATTTAAATTCGAGTCCCCGGCGATTATCACATGCTGTGACTTTTCAGCTGGAGCGTTCTGCACCTGGGGACTACTTGCACCTGTGACGCCGGCTGCTTTGTTCCCTCCCTGCCCCACCACTACCTCGCTGAAGCTGGGCCTTGCGACAGTTGAACCGGCTAAACCTGTTTTTTCCAAACTTGCTTGCTTTTCCTTCTCCACCGTTCTGGTTGCCGGTTCCCTACTGTTCTCTCGGTAGGTCGCTTCTTTGTTCAGCTTCGCTAGCGCTTTCTCGGCGGACTTCAGTCTTTCTCCCATTGCCCTCGTTTTCTCTTGCTCGGTCGCCAACGCAGTCTCGAGCTCGGCGATTCTCATCAACAGTTCACTCTGGACAACCATCATTTTCTCCATTTTTTCCTCGACCTCACATTGCCTACACTTCACGTCAGCCTCTTCTCCATCCGCTTCTACGCTTGGGTCCACTTTCAAACCCACTCCACATCCTGAACACTTTACAGTCTTTTTAACCATGCTTTTCTGACACCAATTGTCCCTATACTCGATAATTCTAAACTCGAGCCCTGCACTACGAAAAAAAAAGTCTAAGCTCTACTACAAAAATTTGCGTGTTCAATGTACGCGCACCTCCCCCACGGGGTGGCAAAAGAAAAAAAAAAGAAACAAACAACAACAAAAAAAATTCAAACACACACACCCGCACTAACTAATAAATACCTGGTGACTGGCCCCCGAAAAAGCCGTACCATAAAATAAGTGCTACGAAGATTTCAACCGCTGCCTTATACTTATAAAGACAAGCTCAAAACATGCAAAAACACTTATCTGCGCAGTCGATCCGGAGCGCTCAAAAAACACGTCCATCCACGTTGACAGCCCGAACGAAAAAAAAATATACACACAAGGACATATAGGACATATACACACAACGCCACCTATTGAGCAAGTCATAAGCTAGAAGTGGGTATGATACAGACGGTGGAGGGAACGATCCATGGCTTAAAGAGCTTTGCCCTAAAAGGCCCATTTTTTAGACGCTGAAGAAAACGTGACGGAAAAACTGTTCTGTCAGCGGGAGCCGTTCCCAAGACCTACTTCTAGCGCTGACTGAAAACTCCAGTCAGCGCTTGTCTTTTGTTTTTTTTTGCTTTCTGTCCTAAGGCAGCTCATTCAGTACAACACATCACTTCAGTGATTTTCTCTTCCTCTCTCTTTCTATGTCTTTTTGTGCATAACCCCTGTGAGGGTATGCATAAAAAGAGTATGCGTAGGCCAAGAACAGAGTGGCTTTATAAAATATTGTACACTTTTCGAATAATGAAGATTATATAATAGAAAGATTGCCGACTACCAAAAAATTGGGGTGCTTAAACTAATGGATATAATTATTTAAATAAAAACGAATTTATTGTTAAAATAGAGCACCACTGTGATTTTCATACGCATATAATTTTGTAGACACGTTAGGATAATAATACAGATTACTTAGTCAACGCATTGGATTCAATAATATAGCGCCAGACGGCCGCGCATACTGTCCCGCTAGAGAACCCAGAAATGGATTGGATTGAATTGGATAAACTTTTATTTGGTTCTCCAAAACACAGATCACTGTGTTGCGGGCAGCTCCCACGTGGGGACTGAGATGCCAAGCTCCTCAGCCGCCTCGCGGGCTTGGTGGACAGCCCAGAGCTGATCTGCCAAGGACGAGCTGCGGATTGCCGCCTCCCATCTGGCAGAGGTGATGTGCGATAAATGAGCGAATTTGGTGCACTGCCAGAGCATGTGTTCTAATGAAGCTATTTCCCCACAATGTGGACAAAGATTACTTGGGTATAGGTCAGGGTACATGATGTGTAACATTTTCAAAGTAGGGTACATCCGCGTTTGCAAAAGCCTTAATGTAAGTGCTTGGGGCCGGGTTAGATTTTTGTGAGGTGGAGGGAAAATTCTTCTAGACAGGTAGAAATGTTTAGTGAGCTCGTTATATGTTGTAAGAATTTCCCGGTTATCCCCTTCACCGGTAGAACGCATCCCCGGGGAGACGCGGTTGGAGAGTTCTCGCGCCGCCTCGTGTGCTGCTTCGTTGAGGTTGGGAGCGGAATCGTTGATTTGTCCAAGGTGAGCTGGGAACCAACTCAGAAGATGATGTGTTATGTTGTTGCCTACAGTATTTTCAGCGTTTGTTCACAGACCATCCCCTTGGCGAACGCCCGTAGTGCTGCCATGGAATCACTGTAGACGACTTCAATGTTATCCATCTTGAGTGCTAAGGTGATGGCCACCTGTTCCGCAATGATTGGGTCTTTCGTCCTGACCATCGCTGAGTTGACGACATGGCCAGCCCCATCGACTACCACTGCCACAAACGCTTTCCCGTTGGCGTAGGAAGCCGCGTCAACAAATACGACCCCTCGTTCCTCGTTTGAGACTTGACGAAGTATAGTCCTGGCCCTCGCTACTCTTCTTCCGACGTTGTGTTCTGGATGCATGTTTCTCGGTATAGGAGATACCGTGATAGTCTCCCTGATGTTGTCAGGGATATCATTGTAATTGCGCCTGATTGCTATTGGGTGTTGGCCCAGCTCCTGCAGGATTATTCTCCCCGACCTTGTAGTAGATAACCTTGCAAACTGTGCTCTCTCTTGGGCTTCTGCTATTTCTTCGAGCGTGTTGTGTATGCCAAGCTCAAGCAGACGCTCGGTGCTGGTATGTATGGGTAGGCCCAGGACCTTCTTGATAACTTTCCTGAGGAGCACATTCAGTATCTCGGACTCTGCTCTTGACCAGTTGTGCATTGCTGCCTCGTATGTGAAGTGACTTAGAACAAACGCATGCATCAACTGATGAGGTTGTCTTCCTTTATCACATTTCTTTTGTTGGCCACTCTGCGTATGAGGTGCACCGCACTGTCTGTTTTCCGAGTTCACTTGGCTATAGATTTGCTGTTGGCGCCGGTAGACTCTATCAGCATTCCCAGGACTTTGATGGAGTCGACCCTTTGGATTGCATACCCTTGATTTGTACGGAGATGGATGTCTATCTGGTTTAACGGCTTCAATCCCCTGAGCTTCAGTCCCCGGCGTGCAGTCCGATAAAGCAAATGTTCTGACTTACTCGAGGAGCACTTGAGCCCGGAAGGGCGAAGGTAGTCTTCTACGGTGTCAATCGCCTCTTGCAGAGCTCTCTCAATCTGCCCCTCGCTTCCACCTGTGCACCAGATGGTAATGTCATCTGCGTAGATGCTGTGCTTCAATCCTTCAATGCTCGATAATTTCTTCGACAGTCCAATCATGGCAATGTTGAACAGCATTGGTGAAATCACTTGACAACATCCACCACTCATTCATACTCGAAGCAATTTCCAAGCTTGGTCTAGGGAAAGCCTTCTATGACTACGTATGGTCCTTTCTTACAGATCGGAAAGCCGTGATGAAGATTGCAGATATCGAGACCGCAGCAATCGAACTAGAACCCAGAAATGGAAGCTACCGATAAATTGAGGTAAATGCACGAGAACCCACGCGGCGCAGTCGGACATTCGCAAAATGACCCCGATGGCGTTAGAATTAGAGCCTACAACTAATCACTAGTAATCAAACTAGCTGCAATAACTAAATAAAAAAAAACTTCCGTGCATCAAGAGAGGTAATAAAATGCTGCCTGTTGTTTTTGTTTGATTCATGGAAAAAATAACCGTCGCACGTTACTTTGGGGAATGGCGGGCATAATTTAAAAATTAAAATTTTTCCTTGTTAAACTGGAGTAGTCGTGCCATATAGCGGGGCCCAGTTGAAGCAAGCACCTCTGCCATCTCGGAACCAACGGCAGGGAATCGTTCAATGGCCGTTGGTGCTGCTGTAGTTCGATCCCGCTGCTTTCATTCTGCTGCTACTAATGCCGGCAGCCAAGCAGTGGAGCCGGGCAAAGTGGTGCATGGCAACATTGACGTGAGACGTTCTGTTTGGTGCGGGGAATTCGACGTTATGCGGCAGACGTTCTGCTTGAGGACCACTAAAACGTGATTTCGATTGAAAATAAGCACTTCTTTGGAACAAAAGTAACACAACGGGATCTCTGTACCAGTATTTCAACAATCAGCGTCGACTTAATAGTTGCCTTTAGTGTCCCTTTGAAGGAAGCGCCACGTGTTCTGTCATGAACATTGTGTTCAAATAGTTATGATTATTATTATTATTATTATTATTCGCTGAGCTGTAAAATCACAAGGTCTATTTCTATGCCACGTATGCTCTGTGTCCCTCCTTTGTTCCTCTTTTTATTTACTGCCGTAAAAAAGTAATTGTGTCAATCGTTTGTCTGTTTGGTGGTAAGGAAACAACAATAATTTTGTTACCTTGTAGCCACATCGCTGTAACCCGCTCTGCTGGGCCTAGTCGCACAAGTCCTGGGGACTTAGACAGGCCCGTTTCTTTGTATTTCTAATGGATGTGTAAAATAAAATATTAATAATAATAATAATACTAATAATAATAATATTATTATTATTGGTATTATTATTATTATTATTATTATTATTATTATTATTATTATTATTATTATTATTATTATGTTGTTGTTGTTGTTGTTGTTGTTGTTGTTGTTGTTGTTGTTGTTGTTGTTGTTGTTGTTGTTGTTGTTATTGTTCATTTGTATTGTTTTATTTTGCGTGCACCTGGAGAAAGGTCATGACACTCCCTTTGAAGAAAGAAGTAAAACAAATAGGAAAACAAAGAGAAGGTTAGAATACTTAATATCAAAAGCGAGAAAACAAGGAGTGTCAAATATGGCGTTTTAGAAATAGGGTATTACAACTTTAATATCACCATAACGCGTACTCGCCTGGATGTAAGGAGTCATTACACAGGTGATCACACGAAAACTAGGCTGAAAAGCGCTGCTTTAAATCGGTCTCGAATCACATAACAAATGGGACAAATACAATTTCAAAGTCTCATATTTCACTCCTATTATAGGTGCTGTTACCTTATGCGACAACACGCTGCCGACTATAGCGTAATTTTGAAAGTCAGCAAAGCATGTCACTTTTAACCTTTATTTGTTACTTCTTGAAAAACCCATAACTGCATTGACCTATAGGCAAAACACTTCACAAAATTCTGACTCCTATGGAGTTGCCTCAAATCATGTGTCAGCTCATCTGCGAACTTCCTGGTTCCACGACGCTTCCTGGTTCTCTAACGCTGATTGCGAAAGCTATATGACATTTCGATAGCATGAGTGAAATACTAGAAACAATGATTTTAATGATGTTCTTATTGTATTTCACGTCTTCATGTTGACAAAATAAGCTGAGAGATATCCAAGTATTTTTACGTACTCTTTCTAGTCTGTTCCGTTTTTTAAGTGCTTGCGCTTGGGTTATGCCAGTTCAGAAAAAATAACATTCGATCGGCCCAGTGGTTTTTGCCCGAAACAAGAAGTTTGCCATATATGTCGACATCTAATTCAATCTTTATATATTAAAAAATTAGCAACGTCAAAATGAAGCTTGAAATGAAAAGACAGCAAGTGTAAATTACAACTAGCCATGCCTAAATATTGTTTTAGCTATTTTGGGGCAGCATTCTTGAAAGATAAATTAATAATGGCTTGTATATTAGGAGATATGGAACAAACAGAGCAACTATTTAGGAGAAATGTTATTATCCACAAAATTAATTAAACAACAAGAAGTATTAGACTAAGTTGGCCATCTAAGCAAATAATTTACTCAATTTCATGTTTTACCTTCAATTCTTTTTTTATTTGAGTGATATGGGGGGTTTAACGTCCCAAAACCACCATAAGATTATTACAGACGCCGTATTGGAAGGCTCCGGAAATTTGGACCACCTGGGGTTCTTAAACCTGCACCCAAATCTGAGCACACGGGCCTACAACATTTCCACTTCCATCGGAAATGCAGCCCCCGCAGCCGGGATTCAAACCCGTGACCTGCGGGTCAGCAGCCGAGTAGCTTAGCCACTAGACCACTGCGGCGGGGCAATTTTTTTCATTAAAAAAAAGTATTGCGAAACCTGATATTCATTTGAAATAGCTGCTTTGCACTACCAGCATATATCCAGTAGTTAGTTTTGTTGTTGTGGTGGTGGTTTTTTAATCTCGCGTTAGCCTAGCGCATTTCCAACATTACTTGTGAATTAAGTTTTCATTATTCAATTGGACTTCATGTGATATGCTGGAGCAGAACCATACGTTCGGCTAGTTATTTATATCATTATTTGACACATGTGCAGAAATTTCTTCGCTTATAATTTTGTGCATATGTTCACATAAGTTTTTAAAAAAATATGGCGAACCCCTGAGCTTCGCTTTTAAGAGTTGAACTCGATAGCGATATGCTGCCCCTAGTGCGTACCTCAACCACTCAGTGCACACATTCTATTGTATCATGTTATTCAACAAGATGAAATTGTGGATAAGTACAATGTAATCAATAAGTTGAAAGTGGCTTGTGTAGGAGAAGCTTTCGCACACGGCTGCATTATATGTGATGGGCAGCGTGCTTCAAATTATGGCCAATTTTCCGCGTGTTACGCGCAGTACATGTGTGTACCTTTTGTAAGAGGTGGCCCGCTTTAAACCACAAAGTGTTCATCATATTAACCTGGTGATGTACGCTTCTACTACGCAATATTACTGCGATAATAAATCTTGATGAAACAAGCGCTAAAAATACACACACTCAGAGAGGACGGAGACAAGCGCTTAGTAGCAACTGAAAATTTTATTTCAAAGCGAACACTAATAAATACATCACACGCATGTACGTCATTCTCAACTTCTCCTGTCTTGATCAACAACGTGATATAACACGCGTTCTTGACACGTGTTTGTTTCCGGTTGTGTGCCATCGATTATGGGAGTGCATATTTTGTTATATCACGTTGTTGATGATGACAGGGGATGTTGGGAATGACGTATACATGCGTGTGATGTATTTATTAGTGTTCGCTTCGAAATCAAATAGTCAGTAGCTAGTAAGCGGTTGTCTGTGTCCTCTCTGAGTGTGTGTATTTTTAGCACTTGTTTCATCATAAACCTTTACCAACACGCCCAACTGGCAGTCATCCTAAATAAATCTTGTGTGAAGCCCGTATACAGGACGCGTGTGTTTTTGAATCATGACCGTTCTTTTAGTAACTTTTCAAGGAGAGGGAGTTGACTGCATACTTAGGCAAAGGCGCCACTGTGTGGTAAAACACCTCCTTGCCACTCAAACAGCTTAGATAGGATCATCCCTGGGACCTTGCAATCTTTAATAATTTATTGCTTTTTGCGTCTTCTTTTCTTTCTCACTTTGAATTATAACGATGCGAACGCCAACGCTAACGCCAGAATCCCTGCAAAACGAGCTCAGCTCTACCATGTAAATTCGTTTACAAAATGTTTTCCGCTGTAAAGCATTACGTATGCGTATTTATGAATTTGTTACAGTCACACTATTTTTTAATAAATAACTGCAGAAGCAATCTTACGGACTTGAGGCGTTCAAGAAAAAGGCAGTCTGTATTATTGAATAAAGTTGTGTAGTTATTCTACGAGTCATTGTGCTTTAAACAAAGCCATTACAGTTTTAAGATGGAAAGTCTTGAAGCGTTTCGTAGAGCCGGGTATTGTGAAGAAACACTATAGTAATCATGCATGGGCATGTGCCATTTGCGTTCTCATCTGGTTCTTCACCTATTCACTGTGGTGCACACCCACTGCAGGGGATTCATCTAAGCCCTTTCATATTCTGCTTCAGTGCAAAAGTACGTGCGCCAATCATTTCCGGGGTTGTCTGCAAGAACACAGATTATAAGGGAGAGTATAGAGAGTGATAAATAGAGAGAGAGACAGAGAGAATAGACTGACTGAAATAAAGTGACAAATAAAGAAAGAGCAAATGATGGCAGAGAAAATTTTCTCCTGACATGATGAGATTTCGACCTGCGTATCCACAATCCAAAAGCTAGCGTTTTATTCACTCAGTTATACAGCCACGTGGTCAAATCATAATAGATTTGTATAGTATTGTATAGCAAAATGGTTAGAAAAGGTAATTGAGGGTGAAATGAATGAAAAGAAGGAGCAGAAAAAATAAAGTGTATCTTATAAAGCGTTTGCGAGCTATAAGTGGAGAAATAGAATGAAAAAGAGAAACGCTTAAAAATAAATAAAGATAGAAATAAACAAAAATGATAGAAAGGAAAAGAAAAGCAAGAGAAATAGGCAATGGTGGAAACGAGGTAAAGAAAGAGTTGAGAAAAAGAAAACGAACAGGAGATTCAAAGGCAGAGAATAATAGAGGGAAGGCCACCCACTTTCGCAGTTCTTTTTGGCTTGGCTCTTTTATGGTGAAATAGCCTTAATTTCTTAAGGGAATATTTTGGTTACCAGCTAATAACATTCGCACGAATCAGCTTTATATACAAGAAAACTTGAAACTAAAATGTGTGCCTATGCCTTGCTAAAAAGCGTTTCGTGTCGAATGTCCCAGTCACAGAGTGCGGCGACTGTTTCTGAGTGGTCAAGTGTACCTAGAAAATGGAGGTACAATGTAATACAAATGCATTCTTGTACATTGGCGACCAACCATAAAAGAGCCGTTACATTAAATTATTGCGTGACGCGTATTTCCACGTCCACGTGTAGTTATCGAACCCCTAGTAACCATTTTCTATTGAGTTTGCTTCAAAAAAACAATAGATATCTGTAATATTGATTAGTTTGACAAGTACCGAGCGCGATTCAACACGGGTGCAAAGCTCACCACTTAGCAAAGGCAGCGGTGGATTCACAGCGGAGGCCGTAGGGGTGATCCCCCCCCCCTTTTTTTTTCAGTGGTCCTAATTGACATCCTGTCACCATTATGACAATTGAGTGAAACCACTGCGAGGACACGTAAACAGTATGTATGCTATGAAGGGGTTTTTCTCTTAGTAAAACCGAAATAATACATGGCCATGCCCCCCTCCGGATTGTTAGTTTAGGCAACTGTTCCCCTCCCGCCCCCCTAATGTGACCGGCTGGATCCGCCCCCGAGCATGGGTACTATAGGATAGATGGTTGCTAGGAGCGTCCCATTTATAAAGGGGCGGTGACATGTGTGCCCCCAGGCTTGTAAGAAAAACAAAACAAAAAGAAACCTTTTTATGTTGCCCTAATGCCCCATCCACTTCGAATATATCGATCTTATTATAACAATGAAAAATATAAATTTCTGTTCCATCTTTTTGCCTCTTCAGGCAGAATAACTTCATCTTCCCAATATTTCTGTCCTTTATCTCTACTTTTCTGCCACTAGTACTATAACCATCTTTTGCTTTTATCGCGGACGTGTTCACCTTAGCTCAGAGCTGGCATCGCAGCCTCGCCGGATCCTCTCGCGGTCACGCCCCATTCGATCACGTGGCAACCCAAAACGTTTACCAGAGTTTCACCTGACATTTGGCCTACTAGGCGCACATCTGTAGCCACGTGTTTGGCATCAGAAGTGATGTTGCAGCCGTTATCAGTGTCGACACGTGGTGAAAAAAGCACGGATGTTTTGCAATCACTGCGATTCGTGATGTCATGGATAGTTTTCACTTCGATCCTATACAAAGCATCGATCCTAAAAATTGACACTGGTCTGACCAGTGACAAGGAAGAACCTGGAGACGCGCGCTTAGGCCATGCTGGTGTGTGAGACTACAGGACTCGAAGAAATGTTGTGGAACAGCAGGTGCCACGATTCTGTCGCCAAAAAGAAACACTGGGGTTGCCGACAAAAAATAATGATTTATTCAACGCAATTGGCTGGTTGCGCTAAAGGTGAGATTCGTCCACGAAGCTCGAAATTTCATTCGCGTCTTCCAATTTTCCTGTTATGCTGAGCTCACCTTTCTTCACCCCCGCCAACCTACCCCTACCCCTCTCACAAACACATATAGGCGTGCGCAGAGTTCTCCTTCACGGGGCCGAAGGTTCGTTGCAGTGCCTCCTTCCTATAAGAGAGAGATAAAGATAAAGGAAGGACGGCAAAGTTAACCAGAAGAAGGCTCCGGTTTGCTACTCTCTGCTAGGGAATGGGGAAAATGTGTGGAAAAAATGAAATAAATATAAAGAAGCGGTGAGACTAGGAAAAAAAGTGTGCTGACTGACACTATCCGAGCACTAAGCAGCAACATTGTACGCGAACAGTCCCAGTTTGTGTCTCAGTCTGGTTGCTTGCAGAAACCGCAATAATGCCCTTAGAGCGACTCGTGATGCAGACCGCGTTGGCGAGGGTGGTGGTGGTAGTGGTTTGAAGAGGACAAAGGCGCCTAATTTCTGCAGCCCGGTCGGGAGCACGGCGCAGTGCCTAAGCGAGGGCCCAATCCAGGATGCAGTTAAAGAGTCGCGCACCTTCTCTTTCACTGCACTCGCTTCAACTGCGATAGAGCAACCCCCTCAACCGAACTAGGCCAGCTGAAAAACCGGCCCCTTCCTATGTTGTCAATGAGGAGCCTTCAAATGGGGGCCCCAAAGCACTTTGGCTATGCACGCTTTGAGTCAAGCAGAAGCGAACAGTTCTTGAATAGGGCCTGCGGTATAGCACGTTTTTTGACGCAAAGCTTTTGGGTCAGGTTTTGGGGTTCCCGCGAAACTCAAGAAATAGAGTCCCCAATGCAAAACCCAAGTTCTGCGTGGGTCCCGCGCATGCGCGTGGGCCTCTACGCTATTTCTTGGAGCCCCAAAACGACTGGTGCCCCTATTCAAAAACACCGTAATGTATAATTTATGGGGCTGACTTCACCCGCCCCTGAGTCACACGCCTGTGCACACACACACAAACACACACACAAACGCACACACACATGCACACACACACGCGCACGCGCTTGTGTGCGTGTGTGCGTGCGTGCGTGTGTGTGCGTGCGTGTGTGTGTGTGTGTGTGTGCGTGCTAGTGTGTGTGCGTGTGTGTATGTATGTGTGTGTGTGCGCGCGCGCGTGTGTGTGTGCGTGCGTGTGCGTGCGTGTTTGTGCGTGTGCGTGTGTGCATGTGTGTGTGTGTGTGTGCACGCACGCACGTGCTGAGGAATTTCTGGGTGCCTCGTACCCAACTAGGCGCTAGTGGTGGATTGTCTCGCCCAAGCCGCCGCGTTGTGCTCCCTACCGGGCAGCAGAAATGAGGCGCCTTCATCCTATTCTAACCACTGCCACCACCACGTCTCGCCCAAGTTGCTATAAACTCTTAGGTACACTACAGCCAGCATCTTCCCCATTGCGGCACAGTATCTAAATATGTAGGAACAACGTTCACGGGAACGTGGAAATGTGTCGAGAGAATTTGCAAGAAAAGTCGTATACCTGGAAGCTTTCCTAAAGGACTGTTGGAGCTTTTCAACGCAAAGACATTGTTTTTTTTTACGTTGGGTGCCTTGATGCACACGCATAGAGGCATACTATTTTTCCGGTACATAATTCTTCACTTCTTTAAGCAATGGACAACTATTTTACGACATGCCAGCGCGCAAGGCTGTAGAGGTCGACGCTCGATATTTTCGCACACAGACATGAATATATATAGTACAAAGCATAGTACAAAAGCAGAGTGGTGGCGACTCAGTATTTGAGACGAACCAACATAACCGATTGGATTGAAGCCGCCGTCAGCCAGCACCACGATGGCAGCACTAAGATAATTAACGTCATTGATACCACCACATCGTCACTCAGCGCCCGGCGTAGGACCCAGGCAACCGCTGAATGCGTCACAGTACTGTCGATTTCGCAGGATGCTGATTAGCTCGTTAAGCTTTCATACATACACTATTTTCTTTGATATTATTGAGGCATTTCATTTGTGGAAACTGGGTTCTGACAATTGTGTTAGCCCAGCCTCAGTTTACTTCACCAGTAAGGAATGTTTGTTTTTAGCACAAAAGTGATTTGCTAAGATTAGTTTGCCAGGTGTTTTTGGTCTGTTATCGACACATGCGCTGTGCGGATTTTGGAGAAGGTTGTTCCGAAATAAACGTTAGTTGTTGGTGCCACGTCTCAGCTCTCTGTCTCTGTTTCTATATATACTGTTCTGCTTTTTCCGATTTCAACGTTTTGTGGCTTTTGTAGTTTCCTGCCACTCTACTTCGGGACGTTGCGTGGGCGCACGTGTTTTCCCCTTCCCTTTCTCTATCTCTTTAGAGTTTCTTTTACGCCTATCCATCTCTTCTCTGAACGGCTGGATAGCGGTTATGCCAAACTAGTTAATTTCCCTGCCTTTCCTCTCTTTCTTGTTTACCTTCCCTTCTTTCAATGCGTAACCTTGGCTTGGTCTACAAGCTAACGAGAAAAAAGCGCATTCCCAATTAATGGTTCTGTGCTTAGTCTCGGTCCACTCTTTCACTTTATCTTTGTTCTACGTTCACTTGTTTTAGGCGTGAAGCTCCATAGGATGTGAGTCTGTCCATCTTCTGATTATGTATGGAGCCACTGGTGGCACATACCCGAAAGAGTGGTCCTTAGAATGTCCTCTAGATGGTGGCACTTGTATAAGATGAATACATTATGAAAAGATGTGAGATGTCTGTACTTGGAGTGTTCACTAAATAGATGGACGGACGAATGGACATACAGATAGACGGACAGACTGGCGGACGGATGCACAGACAGACAGAGGGGTGGACGCACGGATGGACGGAAGAATGGGCAGACATATAGAGAGAAGGAAGTTTGCACGAACAGACACACGAACGGACAGACGGAAGAATGGACGTACGAACGGACGCATGGAGGGACGCACGGAAGGACGGATGCACCGATGGTCACATAGATGTGTGGACACACGGAGGAATGCATGGACGGACAGAAGCAAGAACGAATGGGCGGACGAAAGCATGGACGGACTGACGAACGCTTCACCCCACCAATCATTATTCACTCCGTCGATATGCTGTGATTTTTTCAAAAAAAAAAAGCTTCCAACCCTTTGACAATGTAGAATGGCGTCGCGGCATCTGCATAAACACCAGCCGAAATTTCAGATTACCACTCTTTTTTTCACCGCCATTACACAAGTACCAATTGGGTGTTTAAAGCAAAATATAATGGGCGTTAGTTAGAGCAAGTGGGGGAAGGAAGCAGCCGAGTAGCATCCAACTCAGTTTGCGGCTCACTAACAACATGCTATCCCACCAGTAACTATTTGTTGTGCTAGTATTTTCATTCGTGAGCAGAGGAGAAAGAACTAAAGAAGTGAATAGTGGATAGGGCTTTAGAGGACGGCAAGGAAGTTTTGTACGCTTCAATTCATGAGGTATATTACCGTGATTTTGCAATAAGGCGTTGGCGTCTAATGCTGTGGTTTAGCGGTCAGAGTACATCTGATTCGTCGAGTGATTTTGGAAAACTGAAGAAGGCTCCTTCATAATGTGATGCAGTATAGTTATTAAAACGTGACCACTGGATAGCTAAGTGTGCTTAGAAACGGAAAGCTTAGCGAGCTCACTCGGCCACTGCTTTTTATCAACCTGCTGCACAGGCTGCAAAACAGCTTCCACACGCGCCACACTTTCGCGAGTAGTATGTGTGCGCGGTTACTTGCAACTTAAACGCTGAACTACCTCTAAGTTCTCATATTTAAGCAACTACCATTTAAAAAGACATAACTAATGAAGCCGAGAAAAATTGGAGCCAATGAAGGAACAAGGAACATTAATTTTTCTTTTTTAACTGGCTTGTAATGATTTTCTCTTAAAAAAGCTCTCCAACCCTACTGAACCACCTATTTTATACATGTAGTTTGCGTAGAGTACTGGCTGGAGGTCAGTTCAGCATAAATTTGAGCGACGATATCGAATGATTTAGTATTTTATTTCGGCAATAAAGTCATTAATCGCTGCCGATTGCATCACCACGTAGCGGCGCTCGTCAGCCCTTTGCGCGCGCAAATGACGCCGGAAGGTTGCCGCCGTATAATTGGATAAATGTATTGTTAGCAGCGATTGCGGTTTAGGATGAAAACTGAGGTAACTAATCTGTTTCATTTTTGTCTCTGGTCTTTCATTGAAGCCTGAACAGACGCGGTCACAACAAAAAAAAAAAAACACTGGCCCCGTATCTGCATGTTCGACTGTAAATACAGTCGAAAGACTCTTCGTCTTGTGATAGTGAATAGAATAAAACATTTATTCGATGCTTTGCGCTAGAAAATCAGTGAATGCAATTCTCGAGGCACTGCGTGAGACATGAGTGAGTGCCATCTGGCCGTAATCTCAGAAAACAAAGGATGGCCGTAGCGTGCGCGCACAGTCTTCGAGGACATGTTTTGTATGTTTCAAGGTAGATGACAGTGCCGTATCGTTTTTGCAAAGCGTAGGAAACTCGCCTTTTCCTGAATAGCGTTGCATTTCCAGCGCAGCGTAATAAACGCAACAGTTCTTAAAATTACTTACGTACGTGGACGTGAGGCAGGGTTGGGGGGAGACGAGGAGGAAGAAGAGGTTAGAAATAAAGAAGATGGCTGACACCCCAGCCTAGTACTGTGTACTATTACAAATTGGCGCAGCCGCGTATACTTTCTGTGCGGACATTCAAGATGTGGGTGGACTTCACCATTGGAGCAAATCAACGCGGTGGCATCCGGATCTTGACCGCAACGCCTCAAGATGAAGAGGAACTAGCTCTTCCGGAAGCAGTGAGCACTGACGCATTTGTTTCCTATATAAGCACTAAAGTGAAGATAGCTCCAGACCATTTACTTGCTAAAAGAACGGTGAGGATCAACATGAAACTTCAGGATTATGAGAATTTCGTGCTGACTCCAGTAAAAAACGACGCGAAGCCTGCTACCGCTGCTTCGCCTGACAGTTCCGTTGAGCTAATCAACAAGTTTCTTGAACTGCACCAAGAACAGAATAGGCAGCAAAATGATTTATTGCGCTTGCTTGTAAACGCGACGGAAAGATTAAGCAGACCGAGTCGCGAACAAGTGAAGCCAGACATGTTTGACGGAGAGTCTAGTAGTCCCGAGTCCTGGCTCACGTTTTACGAATATGCATGCAATGAAAACTACTGGCACAGCGACGAAGATAAAGTGAAAAACATGCGACTATTCCTATCGGGCATAGCAAAGAGTTGGTACGAATGGCGTCTCAACGCTCACAGCAACAAACCATGGACAGAGTGGAAAGCAAGCTTTCTGAGCTCCTTCGGCGAGAACAAGGTGTTGCTCTGGGACAAAGCAATCACGTTCAAATACAGGTCTGGATCTGCACTCAGCTATTTCTATGAGAAAAGGCGCTTGCTACAGCTGGCGGACTCATCTTTGCCTGAGACGTCTGTGGTTCCGCTTATCATTCATGGTTTAAGTCCGGACCTCCAGAAGCAAATACAAATGCGAGGACCCAAGACGGTTGAAGAACTTCTGCAGGGAATGCGAAACCTCTACCTCCAGGACCTAGAAACCCAACGTCCACCCATGAGGCCTGCTGCAAGGAATACCGGGGCCACACGAGCTGAGGAACGACGCCCGCTTGCAAGCTGGAGACCTACTGTAACACCCGTATCCTTTGTCAACGCAACATTGTTGTGGGAGGGAACTGAAGAACGTAAGTTCGATAACGGGAAGTTCACAGTTCCAGAAACAATGGTGCCTCGAATTTTAGAGCTCTATCACGACTCCCCACACTCAGGTGGACATGACGGCTTTTGGAGGACATATCAGAAGATTCGTCAGCGTTTCCAGTGGAAACACATGAAAGAGGACGTTCAAAGGTACGCTCAGTCTTGTCATCAATGTCAAGTTAACAAAGCGAAGTACCTTCAGAGAACAGACGAGATGGTTTTGTCTCAACATTCCGACGTACCATTTGAAGTCATTCATCTGGATTTCGCAGAGCTCAAGAAGAAGGCTGCAGGAGTAAGAAGAACGCAGTCTTTCCTAGTGGCAATAGATCAGTGCACAAGAATAGTGGCTGCACGGCCGGGAAGGGAAGACGCAAATAGTGTGATCGCTCTTTTGAGTCGGGAGATGTTCAAGAATACGAAAATAGTAATATCAGACAATGGGCCAGCGTTTCTCAGTCAGCGTTTGCAAGATTGGGCGAAGGAACGAGGAGTTGTATTGCGACGCTGCGCTTCGTACCATCCTGCAGGAAATGGCATGGCTGAAAGAATCATTCGGGATTTGAAGCAGTTCATTTCAATGTATCCCGGTTTTCAGGGTGGATGGAAGTGCTGCTTGGAGGCAGCTGTCGCTCATCACAATCGGTCGCACACTGCGAGCATTGGCTGTAGTCCATATTTTGCAGCTTTCGGAAAGGTACCAGTGCTTCCTGCTGATCAAGAACTTTGCATTGCAGACCGCCTGCAATTGTGCGAAAAACGAAAACCTTCGGAAGCCTACCAGCGATACCGGGAAAGTATGAAGAGGAACTTTGACCGTCGCCACAACACGCTGATACCTCAGATACAACTGAACGATCTGGTGCTTGTCAGAAAAGGCCTTCCAGGCATAAAGCAGGTGTACGTGGGACCTTATCGCGTGGTGCAGATCGCAGTGCAACGTGGCATTCTCAAAAGGGTCGGTTACACCAACAATGATGGTGTGCTGGAGTTTGCGACCATTGGAAACGTTTTCAAGTATCACCCCAGGAGGGATGAGTCTTCAAAGAGGGGGAGTGTACGTGGACGTGAGGCAGGGTTGGGGGGAGACGAGGAGGAAGAAGAGGTTAGAAATAAAGAAGATGGCTGACACCCCAGCCTAGTACTGTGTACTATTACATGTATGTCTTTTATAATTTGAAGAGACACATCGCAGAATATCGACGTGTTGATATTGTGCGTCATATATGCGCAATATTTGCTCTTTAATTGACAATCGCACAAGTTTGAACGCAGAAACCTGAGTATCATTGGTGGGCGCTGTAGATGTGGTCGTACTTGAGCCATTTAGGTTGACAGACAGACCTAAATGTTTGCGTTAAGGTATTATAAGAAAAGCTATCGTCCTTGAAGTATCAATGCGACTACAAAGCTCGACAGAGACGCTGGCTGCCATTTCGTCAGCGGATTTTAAGCTTGCGCAGTTCGGATGTTCATACGAATGACCTCTCTTCCCTTCTTTCCTCTTCATGCGTTTGGTAGTTTTCGAGCTGTTTCTTTCCGCTCGTGCGCTGTTGAAAGGGCTTAGTGCAGCGTTGTTGTTCGTCGGGTGGCGTAACGAACAGCGCACGTTGGGTCAGCAGTACTTCAACGTGTTGTCGTTACAAAAGTTCGTTTCTCAGAATAACAGAAAGGAGTGGCTCGGATTGTCGTAAAAAACAGCAGAAAATACTTCTCTTGGACACAGTTGTTTCCGTTTACGTCCCGGCAAGCCAGGCGTCAGGCACCACGTTTGGTACCGTGGCAACAAGCTCAACATTACTTTGAAAAAAAAAACAAGGAACAATGGGGTGTGACAATGACTACAATGGGAAGGCACCTCTAGCTTATTTCAACGGGGCAGCGCTCCGACGTAACGGGCGACTGAATTGTGGTCAAGTGACTCTGCGAAACTCGAGTTTAGGGTCGGCATTTTTTTTTCTTGTAATATGATTTTTTTGAGTCCAATATTTCTAGACCGCGTGCCATTATTGCTGCTGAATTTCTGCATAAGTCTGTCTGTACTTCCGTCTACACAACCCAAGAGTAAAACAAGGGACGTTGAAAAGTCTTGGAGGGCCCAATTGAAGGAGCACTGACACAAAAATTTTAAATGCGAAGGATTCGTAAGCGAACTTCGGCGACTTTAGGCGTATCGTCTATCTGTATATCAAGCCGCCTACGACTTTTGGCTATAATGGCCGTTCCGATATTGAAATTGAATCGATACGAAAATTTGTATGGCATAACATGAATGTTTAAATGACTGGTCATACCAAAAAAATCATGACATAATTGTCTTGAATGTCATGAAATATATTTGTGGTCTTGCTGCTTTTGCGGTGGTTTCGTTTACATGACATATTGCAAAACTGGTATGGTATGACATGACTGCATGGTGAACATAACTGACAGGCCCTAGCGTGGAAATCGTCATGCTAGTCATGAATATATGCCACGCTCATGGAGCACTAGTGGTCGTTTTGGAAGCATCACATGTACCAATTTTGGTGTTACGTGACGTGAATGATTTGCCAAGGTATATGACTGGTGCAGACCAGATAATCGTGACATGCCTGCCATGTAAGAACATGACGACATAATACGTTCATGATGCGTTGCTGGCCATTTCGCTAGCTTCTCATAAACCAAATTTAGTATTACGTAATGTGAATGGATGACGAAGATACATGACACGTCTGAAAACGATACTCATAACATTTTGTCATGTAAAACATGACTACACGCTACGCTCATAGAGCGCTCGCGGCAGTTTCGCTAGCTCCACTTATACCACATTTGGTATCAAGGGGCATGAATAGACGATGAAGGTAAATGACACGTCCAAACATAATAATCATATGCATGTCATGTGAACCATGACTAAGTGCTACGCTTATAACGTGCTTGCGGCCGTATCGCTAGCTTAAGATATACCAAATTTGATATTGTCTGACGTGAATGAATACAACGACGGTAAATGACACGTCCTTAACAAGATAATCATGATATTCGTGTCGTGTAGACCATTACTACGTGCTACGTTCACAGCAGGCTCATGGTCGTTTCGCTAGCTCCACATATATCAAAGTTGGTGTATCACTTGACGTGAATAGACGACGAAGGTAAATTACACGTCCGAACATGATATTGATGACATCCAAGTCATGTGCGGCATAATTTATGTCCGCCTCGTAACGTTGCCCTGATTTAAATTGACATGTCAACCTTCCTCATTCGTGCTTCACATATCGTAGATTCCCACTGAACGTGAGATCTTCCAATCTGCTCACCTTGATTTTGTTTTCTTCTTCGAAATAGTTCGGCTTTGAGTCACTTATCATAGCTTGAAAGCTCATTTGCGCGAGTAGATGATGTTTTTTTGAACAGGGAAGTTTCTTAGAGCACCCTGTTGGAGTTGCGGTTTCAAAGTTTATCGAGATAGGCAGGAGCAGTTTTGGCGGCGAGTTGAAAACAACAGTTGGCCACGTGACCACGTAAAAATGTCACCTGGGTGCCACGCGCAGAAGCATGCGCAAGTGGGTGCCGTGCTGATATTGGTGGTGGAGGTGGTTCTTGATGAAAGAAAGAAAGAAAGAAACAAAGAAAGAAACAAAGAAAGAAACAAAGAAAGAAAGAAAGAAAGAAAGAAAGAAAGAAAGAAAGAAAGAAAGAAAGAAAGAAAGAAAGAAAGAAAGAAAGGCACTTCATTTCTGCTCTGCCATACGGCAACAAGGCACAGTGCCTATAGTGTACTAGAATATACTGGGTAGTGGGTTCAAAAGAGGGCATCCTCCATGCGGCCGCTTGAAGTGGCTAGTGTTGACAGGTTCCGTAGGTGCGCGATGGCACTGCTGTAGCGTGGGCCGTAATCAAGATCGGTATTTCTGTTATGGGCAGCAGTAGAGATGAGAAATTAAAAAAATATAGATTTTCACGCGAAGAACTAACGAAGGAAGGGTTCAAGAGTAGCGCAAAATTTTCAACGCTTATTCCAAAATTACTGCAGCACAATAGATATGCAAACGTATGCACGCAATGCAAGGCACACATGGAAGAGAGAACACCTAGGGCAATGGAATACATAGGTATAGACATGCGCAATAAGGAAGGCCCACATCAATTGAATAACAGCTTAATCATAACCTGCGATCCAAGAACTTTCTCTCTGTCTGCGAAAAGAACAAAGAAGTGTCCCTAGTGCACCTAACGTACCTCGCGCTTCTAGGTGAAAAGCTTCGAACACTTCTGGATCAGTGGTGTACCTGATTTTCCTTGGAATTTGAATTTCATTCAGATACGGCTCACGCTTCTGTGAATAGTAGCGGACCGTCAAATGTGCCCCATCTCGCCTTCTATAGTGGCAGCTCGTGTTCCCGCGCACGCTCATTCACGGACCCTTCCGTCTGGCCGACATACTACTTGCCTCAGGACATGACCTCCGAGATTGCGGGTTTTACGCCGTGCGCCTGCCATCACGGAGGCTGTACGCAATAAAACGAAAATTTATATACAACACCGGTGCCACATATTGTGTATGAGTTTGCGTGCTTCTTACTGCAGCCACTTTCTATTTGTTCCCATCATTTAGTACACGTGGGCAAAGCTGCGATAACTTCCGTTAAGCATAAAAAAACAATTGGCACACCATGCCTGTTCGCCACGTTCTTGAGGTTTTGTGTAACACGGTGCGTATACCACACGCTTTCGGGTCTCACCGTTCTCCGCTCTTGCTCAACCACAGCACTGTAGAGTTCACATTTGAACTTCTGAAGGGGCGACTCGGTGACGGCGTTAGGAGCGTGCGAGGAAAAACAGTTAAGGTCACCCTATTCACTTGGTTCTGAAAACCCTTCAGCGAGCGCGGAAACGCCAGCTGTCAATAAAAGGTAAAGATGGGGCACATTTCCAGGCCCACTGCAATTCACCCAACAAGTGTAGGCCGTATCTGAATAAAATTCGAAATCGGGGGGAAAGCAGGGACACCACTGCTCGAGAACTGTTGGACGCTTTTCGCATAAAAGGATCATGTTCATTATGCATTATTAAGACTTGTTATTTTTTTTCCTTTCTCAGATAGAAAGCATGTTTTTCGATCTCAGGTTGTGAAATAAATGGTTTGCATTTGGGCTAGTTGGTTATCTTGCATGTCGAGGGGTTGCCGCTAAATTTAAAAGTACGCACGAAGGGAACACGATGACAGTGCTGACACTAACAACTGGCCAATTTTACAGCGAAAGCTGCATATGGCTAGGGGAAACGGAAATGTGTCCGGCAGTGTCACGAGTGGTCTCCATTGTCTGTCTTGACAGTTACGTCATTCGCAGCGTCGTGCCTAATCACGCGCGCCATTGAATGTGTTCTGAGTGACGTCATTCATTATGCCACCGCCGTCGCATGAGTGCCCGTGCGTCACTTTTTTCTAAAACCTTCCACATTGGTATGCCACAGACTACTCTAGAAGAGCACTGGCAGCGGAAACGTGAGAGAGCGTGCCTTCACCGGGCCGATGGTGCAGTCCGGGCAAAAAAGCAGGTCCAGATGCCGAGTACCGGCTCCAGCTGCATAGCGATGTACCAGCAGCCTTTCAATCCACGCTAAATCTTAAAATGGAATGCAAGTGCCATCGGTGGGCAGATCCTGAAAACCATGTGCACGCCGCCGAGTTAGCTCGCCATGTCAAACGCTTGCATCAACGTGGCGTTGTGTCGTCATAGTGATGATTGCGGGAACGCGTTCCCCAGGTCGAACGCCCGCTTTCGGCGGGAGTTTCTCCAGCAGCACATTGGCTTCAGCTACGACCCCTGTGAACACCTGTGGATCGAGAACAACCGGAGTGATTAACGCCTTGCGAAACTTATATAACCACTGATTGCTCTTTTGCATGACCGTGATCATGCGAGGCACATTGTGCATGCGGCATGTGAAATAAACACTGTAGTAAACCCAGCTCAAACGTGTGCCTAACCTCAAGAAG
The DNA here is from genome assembly GCF_043290135.1 of Rhipicephalus microplus. Taxonomy (NCBI): domain Eukaryota; kingdom Metazoa; phylum Arthropoda; class Arachnida; order Ixodida; family Ixodidae; genus Rhipicephalus; species Rhipicephalus microplus. The sequence continues at coordinate 130,966,029 of NC_134704.1, forward strand.
AAGCACAAACATGCTACCAATATTAGTGGAAGGCTTGAGTGAAACGATGGGTCAAACCCAATGGTGTACACTGAGGCTGCACATCTCAGTTTTCAATGGTTAGCCATTTGTACGCGGAGTTTGGGTGGTGGTTTTTGTTTTCTTTTGTTTTTGCTAATGTCAGCACTACCATCGGGATTCTTTCCTTTGCGCACACGTTTAAATTTTTCTGCAACCACTTGACATGTTAAGTATTGGATATGGAACGATGTAAAAGTAAAGTAGGACTTCGGTGATTTTTTTTAATATTTTGTATGCGCTCAAGCTGCAAGACCAATGTGTGCAACTTTAAAAAATTGGCTGTGCCCTGTTGACCACCCGATAATCTCGCTAGCATTTTATCCGTAAATTACTTATCAATAAACGTAGCATACGCTTTCAAACGCGTATGAAAAATGGGCTAACTTTAGGCACATCTAGGTCGCACTAGAAGCATCAGAACCGTACACACTCCCATTTTCTTGACAAGCTGTTGGAAGCGGGACGATTTCGCAAGCCGCTACCACAACTACGATTGCCAAATTAGCAAGGAAATTTCGCTTAGCGGCGCCATATATTTCTGAAGCATGCACCGAAATAAAGAGCGATGATTCCACACTGCGTTGCAGCACATGCCACCGGTTTCATAAAGTCCATGCTCTGGTGGCGCATCTTGGGCCGTCAACGTGATAAGCATCACCCGCAATCGCTGCCTGAACCCACTACCCAGTATATTTTAGTACACTGTAGTGCAGCGAGCTAGCACACGCAAAGCCGCAAGCTCGCAGGAAGAAATCGCAGGTAGCGCAAGCGCAAGGCGAGTGCCAGCAACCAGCAAACACAAATATATAGGTTAGTTTACATTGCCCCCGCGTTGATGTCATTGTCGTGAGGGTCTTCGCATCTCGCTCGACCACGAGGCGTGAACTTTTTTACGTCATTTTCAATGGGTTGATTGATTTGTGGGGTTTAACGTCCCAAAACCACCATATGATTATGAGAGACGCCGTAGTGGAGGGCTCCGGAAATTTGGCCACCTGGGGTTCTTTAACGTGCACCCAAATCTGAGCACACGGGCCTCGACATTTCCGCCTCCATCGGCATTTTCAATGGGTTCTAGGCTATAATTACAATACGGTTTCTCATCCTTCTAAGCTATATATCAAAACAAAAATTAACTGCCAGCAAAAACCAAAGCAATACTGTAATATCTACAGTGCTTCGCTACAGGGAAGCCTGTTTCCTAGCAATTTTGATTTGTGGGTAGCAGGAATATGCCTGTATTTTTTTTCTCACATGGGTTTGAGGCTGCTGTACTAAATTAGCAGCTCCGTTCAAGTAGTGGTCGATAAGTTCGCTCGTGCCCTGCTGCTTATGTTTTAGAATATCTCGTATGTATTATAAGCTGCCATAGCCAGACTAATACTGTCCAAAAAACGCTGTATTACGCTGCAACTAGTTGCAGTATTTAAACGCCCGTGGACGTGGTATGTAAATTATGTTTGAGTTGTTACAGACGATGTGTAAATTAACCAGAACCGCTTGTAAATTACGTCATGGATGCCTGAAAGTTTCACGTCATAAACGTGTAAGCAACAAAGTTTGCAGAGCTTGTTGCTTCTCTGCAGAGTTTTAGAGCAACTGTGGTTTGGAAACAATATTCTATACCATAAATCCATCGCGGCATCAAAAACAGCGTTCTTCCACGCGTGTTGTGACAAAAAGCAGACACGTAACAACAGCGTCTTTTAGTTTAGATTGAAACAGCAAACGCAACGATTTGGCGTTGGTGTTGCGTGCTCCGCACTGAGCATGCGCCGAACGTTAACTTAGCCCGAACTCTTACGTACGAACTCTATATCTACAATATTGCGTTCAACCCTAATGCGCGCAAGAGATCCCGTAACGTAGGCAAGATGGCGGCCCGTCTTGAGGGGAGGGCCGTCCACTTCGAGTTTTTCTAGTCTTGGACCTGCATTAAAAAATGCATTCTCATCCACATAATGTACATATTCGATTTGTATTTGAACAATGGGGCTTCGGTAGCTGTATACTGCCGGTCAAAAAGATTTTTTCTTGTATGCACAGTGGACAGAAAAGTGGCCAAAAAAAAGATACCTTGCCATCGGCACCATCCAAACCAGCGACCTTCGAATAACACATCTGATACTCACACCACTGAGACAGGAGCGGTCATCCCTCCACCTACTTTATAGAGTATATATTTGCGTTTGAACGTGGGAAGTCAGTCAGCGCCTGCTGTTACCAGTACCTCGAGTGTGGAACACTCTGTTCTTGCCTGTTTTGGTGTCGCTTCATGACGTCCAGTCACGACATGACGCCAAAACAGGCGAGAAAGAGTGTTCCGCACTCGTCGTAACGGCAACAGAAGCCACTGACTGACGCTCCCGCATTCAAACGCAAATATATTGTAACGGACTAGTAAAAGGTAGAAAATAGAAGGAGAGGAAGACGAAAAGTCTTGGCACGATAGCTGTGCACTGCCACGAACATACCATCGCTTACCTCTTGTAAATAAAACCATTTAATCACAGCTCGCTGTAGCGATTGAGTTGGAAGTGCTGGGTAATCGACACCCGAAGACGAAGGTTGAACCGCAGATTCTTCGACGAAGCCATCGCTTTGCTGGACTTCCACCGAATCTATCGGGGCTGGACATGTCCCACGACGCAGATGAACACCCACCCCTCTCGACTTCTGCGCCGGAAGTTCGACTCCACAGCTGAGAGATGCTCGTCCCTTTGCTGGCAGACCAGAAGAAGACGTCGAGGCTTGGCTCATCCATTACAAACGGGTGAGCGCCGCCAACAAATGGGATGCCGCTTCTCAGCTTTTGCACGTCGCGTTCTTTCTGACGGATGCTGCATAAATGTGGTACGAGAATGTGGAAGAAACGCTAACGACATGGGACAGATTTGTTTCTGAGATCAAAGAGTGTTTCGGCGGCCCAACAACGCAAAAGAAAATAGCAGAACAGATGCTAATGCAACGTGCTCAAGTGCCAAGTGAAACTTGCACGATCTACATTGAGGAAGTGATAAAGCTATGTAGGATCATTGACTCTGGAATGTCTGAGGAAGACAAAGTCGGGCACATTCTGTATCGTATCGCGCTTCACTAGTGCGCTACGCACGATAAGCTCAAGGGGCTTCGCCCGATCTTGATGCTATCGTGTGTTCATCAAAGGGGCGTTGCGCAGAGTGTATTATAAATGTTACGGACTGAATAAACGGGGCAGCACGGGCTGCCTGACGGACACATCTGCTGTTAAGCTGATTCCTGGTCCCATACATGGTGTCAGAAGCCTCTAGGCCGTACCCACAGCTGCCCATCCGAGGAATTCCAGCATGGAATCAGTGAAGCCTCCAGAGCCACTGCGTTTAAAACGTGATATAGGCAAGTGATGGGAACTTTTAAAGCAACGCTTCGAGCTCTTTTTGACAGCGACAGAGTCTACGAAACCACTAAGTGCTTCAACGAAAACTGCGCTGCTGTTGAGCATCGCTGCAGAAGAAGTCATAGAGGTGTAAAACACCTTCAGTTTCACTGAAGACCAGGACAAAGATGACTACGACGTAGAAATCAAAAAGTTCGACTACTATTGTGCGTCTCAAGTCAATGAGGTACATCAGCGTTGTCTGTTCCGTACACGAAAGCAGAACCAGGGGAGCCTTATGAACATTTTTACGAGACTTGAAGACGAAGGCAGGAGTGTGCCATTTTGGGGAGCAACGTAGAGCCAAGCACCTTGACAGCTGCGCGGCACATCGAAAACACAGCGCCAAGCAATGACCGAACTACCGCGGGCACACAGAGTAGTCCAACGCCCGCACCCAGAAGGTCACTGAGAATGCAAAGACCACCACCACGACGACTAGAATGACTAAGACTTTGAACAAACTTCTCAAACTCTCTCTTTGTTTCTATATGTTCTTCATTAGTTATGAAGTTGCACCTCAAGCTATCATGTTTTCCGCATATGTAAATAACTGCACAGTTTCTTTGTTTTCCTAAGGAAAAAGGATGTATGGTATCTCACCTCACTCGTGCGCTACGCACGATAAGCTCAAAGGGCTTCACCCGATCTTGATGCCATCGCGTGTTCATCAAAGGGGCGTTGCCCAGAGGGTATTACAAATGTGACGGACTGAATAAACGGGGCAGCACTGGCTGTCTGACGGATGCACCTGCTGTCACGCTGATTCTTGTTCCCATACACATTCTAAAATGAATCGCCGAGGTTTTTACAGTTTTTTTATCACGAAAGACACCTAGACATCTGTTGCCGATGTCAATTGCCATTGCTGCACTTTTGAGCAACTAAAGACGAGGCGCATCACGCCGAAGTTCGGCAGGATAGCCATTGTGACGACTGTTGCAAGTATAGACAGCAACCAGGCGCTTGATCTTGCATCAACGATCCGGCAAATGTATGTGAAGAACTCGGCCTGTACGCGCAAGTGGCACACCACCCAAGCACTCATCCCCCCTACCTACCACCAGAGGTCGAGTGAAACGTTGCTTCATTCTCCTCGCACCAAGTGGCGGAGGGCATTGAGGATTCTCAGGCCACACCTGAGTAACAGCCACGTCTCTACGATAGAGGCCCTGCCTATGACGCGTGATCACCACGAGAACAGCCGTGTTTTTATACTCAGGACTCTCAGCCGGACTACGTCTTGCTGTGGAAAGGACAGTACAAACCCTGCTACCAAGAAGCAACTTATAACGAATACGATGGATTCCAGAAAGTGGCAGAAACCCGTTCTTCGCGTGATAACGAACTTCCTCGCCAACAGCAGTGGCCCAGGATTCGTTCCGGTGAATTTAGTATAAACCTTGAGCCTCCCGTGTGCTACAACTGAGGTTTCACTGGGCATATCACTAGGTATTGCTGTCAACAATGCCGCCAATCACGAAGGACACCAGCCATGTCTTCGCCACCAAGACGCGGTGCTTCATATGACATGCGAACAACCGACTTGTTTCCAAGGAACCGTTTTTCACGCGAGACCAGACGCAGCAATTCGCCAGCATCCGAGCGGAGTTTCACACCACCATCCAGCCGTTCTCGTCGCTTGCCGTCTCCTCGGCGTCGTTCTTTTCCGCCGCCGGGGAACTAGCATCCACGGCAAATGGAGGTAAGGTCACCGGACGATCTTTTCAAGATATACCTCTGCCTATTGTAATGCTCAAAAACAAAGTGAATGTGTTGACTGATGGAATACCGACAATGGCGTTAGTTGACACTAGGGCGACTGTGTATGTGATGAGCCTCGCCTGCAGAAACCAGTTAGGTCGCAAATTTGTTTTCATGGGATGATACAATCACGTTTCGTGGTGTAGGCAGCGATTGGCTTAATCCTTTTGGTGTATGTGTTGTCAGTGTTTCATTGGCTGGAAAAGCATTTGTATCCAAATTTTTCGTTCTATCTCGTTGTTCGCATGATGTCACTCTTAGTATCGATTTTCTGGAGCAATGCGGTGCTTCCATTGACTGCGGTAGTGAGGAAATACCATTAAACAATTTGTTTCTACCGTCGGTTTCCTAAGAAGACTACCGTGGCGAAAACAGGAACAAACTTAGTGTGATTGATGAAGTGACAGCACCATCTTTGTGCCTGACACCCGTCCGAGTTTCTTCCACAGCGGATGATGCTGCTTGTGTTCACCTCGTAGTGGGGCCTCTACGCAAGAGCTGTTCTAAGAAGGACATACTTGTGCTCTGTTGTGTGGTGTGCATGACAAAAGGAGCAGCAACATTGCGGGCTCTGAACAGTTCTGCCATGCCGGTTGTGCTTCCTCGCGGGATGAAGATAGCTCTCTTCGATGAAGCCTCATGCAGCTTGATAGCAGCACTAGTTACGGCCCTCACCACTTCTTCCTCTCCTTGTGATATTCGTCATAATGAAGATCTAATGCGTGGTATGATCAGCAAGACTCTCTGTACAATGGAACGGCAAGCGCTGGTGCAGGTCCTTTCCCGGCGTGTTGCTACTTTCGACTTCAAACATAGAGATGCAGCCCTTCAGTTACCCTCGTCCCACGCTCCTCACAGAATAATACTGGCTCTGCACACCCCGTCCGCCAAAAACCCTACCGAACGTCATCCTCTGAGTGCAAAGTTATCACCGAAAAAGTAAAGGACATGCTGAACAAAGGTGTCGTGCAAGAGTCGTACAGCCCTTGGGCAGCCTCGGTAATTCTTGTCAGGATAAAGAATGGTTCCTCGAAATTCTGCGTAGATTACAGTCGTCTAAACACTGTGTTGAAGAAAGATGTATATCCCTCACCACGGATTGATGACGTCATAGGTTGTTTTCATGCCACTTCCTATTTTTCAACGCTTGATTTGAGGTCCGGTTATTGGCAAATGCTTATGGAACTCCCGATAGCCAATTTGAATTCATTGCCATGCCTTTTGGCCTTTGTAGTGCTCCAGCCACCATTGAAAGATTTATGGATACAATATTACGTGGTCTAAAATGGGAGATATGCATGTGCTACCTTGCCGATGTTGTAATATTTGGCCTCACGTTTGAGGAACATAACAGCCGTCTTAGTCTTGTTCTCGACTGCATCGAAAAAGCTGGGGTTGTTTGGAATTCCAAAAAATGTCGCTTTGGCGAATGTGAAACTCTGGTGCTGGGGCATTCGGTCGACAAGGAGGGCGTCACACGCGATCCTCGCTTGATAGGAGCAGTGAGCTCTTTTAAACCACTACAGTCCGCACTAAAACTTCGGTCATTTGTCGGCCTATGCTCACACTTTCGTCGTTTTCCACGATTTGCGGAGATCGCGTACCCGCTGACAAGCATCTTTCAACAGGATGCAACCTTCAACTGGACACCAGAGTGTGACGCTGCATTCTCACAACTTAAGTTTGTCATAACGTCAGCTCCACTGTTGCGTCACTTCGAGCTATCTTGCCCGACTGAAGTCCACACGGCTGCTAGTGGTATCGGCGTAGGAGCGGTGCTTGTACAACGTCACAATGGCACCGAGCATGTCGTGGCATACTTCATCCGTTGCCTGAGCAAATCTGAACGCAATTGCACAGTTACGGAACAAGAATGTCTGGCAGCAGTTTTCGCCGTACATAAGTTTCGTTGTTACCTTTACGAGAGACCATTTAAGATAATTACTGATCACCATTCCTTATGCTGGCTGGTCGGTTTGCGTGACCCCTCTGGCCGCCTCACACGTTGGGCGCTGCGACTTCAGGAATACGACTTTACGGTGCCGTACAAGAGGGGCCGTCGTTACGCTGACGCAGACTGCCTCTCCCGGATTCTTTTTGCGACTACCGACTGCGATGCTGAGAATTTTGACGACTGCCTTGCTGCTGTTACAAGCACGTTCCCCAACGCGGCTGACTCAACGATCTCAACCTGGATCCTCTTTTTGCCGCTGCACGTGCCTTTCAAAACAGCGGTCGCTTTACTGTCCGAGACAAGTTGCTCTATAAAACTAACTACTCCAGACCTGGAGCACGTTTTCTTCTAGTTGTCCCCGAGAGCCTTCGCTCCGATGTTCTACGTTCTATGCATGACGATGGGACATCCGGTCATTTAGGCTTCATACGAACGCTAAACCGCACGCAGTAACGATTTTACTGGCCCAAGATGTACGGAACAACGAAGCGTTACGTCGCTAGCTGCGAGACGTGCCAACGTCACAAGCGCCCGGTCGCCGCTACACCAGGTCCCTTTCACCATTAACACCATCCAGCACGCCTTTTCAACAAGTAGGATTTGAAATTAAGGGTCCATTTCCGTTATCTGACAATAAGAACCGTTGGATAATCGTCTGCGTAGATCATCTTAAGCGGTATGCCGAAACCGCAGCCATTTCCTCTTCTACCGCTGCATTCGTAGCAGTCTTCTTGCTCCACGCCGTGGTCCTTCGCCATGGCCCACCGCGTGTTATTATAAGCGACCGTGGTCGTCAGTTCACTCCTGATGCCGTTGAAAAATCACTACGCATGGGCCCGACACAGTTCCGTCATTCCACACCGTATCATCAGCCGACGAATGGCCTCGTTGAACCGACAAACAGAACGCTGACCAACATGCTTGCCATGCACGTTTTTTCCAATCACAAGAACTGAGAAGAAGTGTTGCCTTTTATCACGTACGCGTACAACACGGCGAAACATGAAACAACGAACTTCAGCCCATTTTATCTGTTGTATGCCAGGTTGTCACTAAGCCCTCTAGACACTTTCTTACCCCTCATTCTACACAATGACGACTCTGTATCGAACACCCTGTGTCTCGCGGAAGAAGCCCTTCGAATCGCTTGTCTTCGGACTCTGGCCTCTCAACGTCGTTCGAAGGAACAGTACGACGACCGTCACGAACCGGTATTATTCAAAAAAGGTGACTTTGTGTTACTTTGGACACCGCAACGCAAGCGTAGATTGCGTCAAAAGCTTCTGTCACGATTTTCAGGGCCAATTATAGTTTTGGAGCGTCTCAGCCAGCTCACTTACGCAATAGCTCGTGTTTTGTACAATGGTCGACGATCGAGCAGAATTCAGCTCACCCACATTGCTCGCCTGAAACCTTTCTATCCTCTTTGTGCATCATAACTCACCCTACTGGCTTCGACAGCTTCCGGGGGAGTGTAACGAACTAGTAGAAAGCAGAGAGGAGAAGGAGAGGAAGACGAAAAGTCTTGGCATGAATGCAGTGTGCTGCCGCGAACGACCATAGCTCGCCTCTTCTAAATAAAACCATTTTATCACAGCTCGCTGTAACAATATATATAAAGTAGACAAAGGGATGACCGGCCCCGTCTCAGTGGTGTGAGCATCGAACGCGTTATTCGAAGGTCGCAGGTTTGGATGGTGCCGGCAGCAAGTTATCTTTTTGTCCAACTTGTTTCTTCCCATTTACATTAGCATTACGTCTAATAACATCCCCTATACATTCCCTGGCAATATTGTGTGTTAGCTCTCCCAACCATTGTACAGTTGCACATTTATTTTCCTCCAATTTGCAGCCTTTTTTCACCTCGTTGTGGCTGCCAGCTTTTTTATGCGCACTTGATACCCTGCCATTTCTGAGGGTATGTAACGTACATGCACATAGAGACATATGTGTCTGATTTGACTTGAGGAGAGAGGAGGAGTTATCGCACGCGGTACTAAGCATGCATTCATGGCGGCCCACCAAAATGAATATGTCAATCTTGTGCTGGAAATCTAGATTTATATGTATGTAACTTTCATTTAAGGGGCATGCTCAACGTATAGAACAAAGTACATTGTGTAATTGAATCGGTATGGCCGAGGGAGGGGGTAGCCCACCGCTGATTGCAGTAAGTGGTGGTCTGCCTGCACACATAAGCTTAGATACACTGCAGCATCAAACAATGACGGTTGTTCGCAATGAAGCGGTTGTCGAGAACCTATTAATTGCTCTAATAAGTGACGATAGGAAAGAGTTCAGCAGTACTGCCGAATGATGGCGTAATCATCTCCCTCCTATTTATCCATCCCGGCATTGTGTTGCCCAGCAGCGGACTGTCGTCGTGAAGGACGCATCTTGCTCATATACTTTTCAGTGCTCTGGTGCATGTACACACCTTATAACGGCCGGCGAAAGCTCGCAAATGGCGGCTGCCTTGGCGTGAGGATGAAAGGGCAGAAATCTCGGTGGTCGCCCTAACCCTTGCTTCGCTATATCGTTTGCGAAGGCGGCACCCATTTGGGTAATTACTCGGTTGTGTGTACACAGATCGCGTTTGAACAATTAGGCCGCCAACGAGGTGCCTCCGCATTTCAAAGAGACGTGGCTGCACTCTAGCTACGATTGCGGGCGCTTTGCGCGGCATTCAGGTGATTGTTTCTTTTATAGAAGAAACGCAGGCTTCTTGGCGCCTCGTGCTGCACGGACTGGAGGCGAGGAGTGCCTCAGGTTACGCCTGTGCAAATGTGTGCGGTGTTAGCCCCGGTCGTTCTAATGAAACCCTTTGCGGGCTATTCCGTGAGTGCGAACACTGTGCCATTATTGTGTTGTGCCAAGAAGCCTGTTAGCCTGCGCGTTCGGCCTCCCCGCATGCGTCTTATCCTAATTGTACCTGATACACTCGAGGCTGCTTGCCAGCACAATCAGTTCGCCAGCGTCATCGTGCTAATCGTCTATTTATATCCGTCCTGCGCACAGATTTATGCCGCCTCTCTCCGGCCTTCGAATTTATCTCTGTGTTTCCTTTCCCACTTTTTGCATCAGAGCTGTATGCCTTTTTCGCAGCCGTATCAATATTCACACAATAGTGATTTTATTTTTATTTGCTGCTTGTTTCGCGTTGTTTGTTTTAATAAGCAATTTATTCGGATCATAAAATCAAATAATGATGTCTGAGATGTCTGAACTGCCACTCGGTGACGCTTGTATCAATAGTGTTTTTGTACGCGTATATACTGTTATGCCGCGTATAACTAATGTTGTGGTTTGACAAGCTACTGTCCACACACTCAAGAAATCTCCAATAAAATTGAGGCCACAAAACTTCTAAGGCACCCTTCCGAACTTCAACTCTCTCAAGTCTTTGTCAGATTAGATTGTAGGTAATGGTATCAACTAGTGTCGTTTGATTACATTCTCTACCATTTTATCTGTTCCCATGAGCGGCAAAGCAGAAGACGTCATTGTCATCTTTTAGCCGGTGGAGACAGAAGTGCCCACAATAGGACACTGAGGACTAAGCGATACTTACAGGGAGCGTTTCGCTGGGAGATTAAGGTGTATATAACATCATTCTCTGCGAACGTCCTCCTCTTTCTCTCTCAACTCTCTCCCCATCGACTTCAAGGCTGTGCCGTCACCTAGCAACACCATTTGCTAAGTTCTCCTTACTCCTCCCTTTTTGTGAATTCGCAAACGTCAGTTCGTCTTGAGAAACCGCTCTTTCATCCTACTCATTAACACAGACAAGTTTTACAGGTGACCCTCACAGGTAATCCCACACTTATTTGCATAGATCGAGCTGCATAGCTCGCTGTAACAGCCTTCTGCCTCTAAATCTGTGCCGGAGCACACACGCTGCTGTCACTTGCCTTCTCCTCTCGATCATTTCTCCTCTGTCAGTTCATCCCCACCATTTCCTTCCGCACAGACACATAGCCGTTTTCCTTTCACAGACTGCCAAAGTGTCGTCTTTCCTTCTCTTCACCTTATTCATTTTCTCTGTGATACTCAGGGGGTCGGGGGGTCGGAAGGCCAACCTAAAATACGGAAGCCACTGCTCTATCAAAAATGTTTCGTTCATCTGTTAACCTAAACCATTGTTATGTTGAAAAAAGAGCTTTAAACTGTAGCAATACAACTACGATGCTCTTACTTCCTCCATAGTTGAGGATGCTGTAGCGCACATGGTGCAGAAAGGGCGAGTGCTGTGTGCGCAACTCAATTCGTAATTTGTCCGACTTGACCAGTCCCATCACCATCCTGCGCGAATGGGAAACCTATTGCGATTACGTGAAGTAGTTCACTCTGAATGGTAATCAAAGGACAGCCGAAGTTGATCAAAACAGCTGCACATGGCAAGCATCCTGTGTGTGCTGATGAGGGCAATCGGCGTGAGAATCTGTTAGTAAGATTAATTGCTACCTTCCAGCACCAATTCAGGGTGCTCAACAAAACGCACGAGCAAAAATAGCTCTCTCAGTCGAATATTATTACGAAGTAACAGGCAATAAAATTTCATTTTTCTTCCACTTTCTTTAAGGAGGACAGACATCGTGCCTAGTGCACCATCCGCTACGCAACTTGCCTTCAACAGTTGCACTACATTATATTCCACTACGATGGAAGACAGTTCATCATACGGTGCAGTATCGTAATGAGTGATTGAGAAATTTTCAGTAAGGTGGGTTTATTTCCCGGTGCCATTGGGAATCAAAATGTTTTTCAACTGTAGAGAGACGCACACGGCCTGGGATATGGTGTTTTAGGTACTCGCTTCTTGAAAGCGTAGCCTCTCCTTACCTCTCTCTCTGTTTTTGTTTAATCCATTTCCGCTGCTCTCGGCCCCATACACACCTTTTAACTTCTCCTCCATATTTTCCCCGCATTCCTTCTAAGTGAAGTAGTTGTATTCTTTCACCTGAGAGACAGTAAATGAGTCGCCTCTCCCATCCTTCTTTTTTTTAAACGAGGATATGTTTTCAGCCATGTGCGTTACGTATGCTGACCATCTAATGTGCTATGTATATCAAGGTAGAGTAAAGTTTATCCTAAGTGAACGTGAATGAACAATAGGGGATACGTTCTCCCAAATGCGATTCACCGCGAGCTTACAGAGGTATAAAATGGGACGAGTTAGGTATAAGATCTAATGGAGAATACCTTGTTAATCTGCGCTTTGCCGATGGCATTGAATTGCTGAGTAACTAAGCAGATGAATCGCAATTCGTAATTATTCAATTAGACAACGAGGACAGAAAGGTGGGTCTTAAAATCAATCTGCAGAAAACGAAAGCGATGTACAACCACCTCGGGAAAGAGCAATGCTTTGAGATGGGTAGCAGTGCACTTGAAGTTGTAAAAGAGTACGTCCACTTAGGACAGGTAATAACCGCAGAGCCGAACCATGAGTTTCGAGTAACTAGAAGAATAAAAACTCGGTAGAGCACATTCCACAAGCATTGTCAAGTCATGACTGGTAGATTGCCACAATTCCTTAAGAGGAATGTATATAACTGCTGCATCATGCTAGTACTTCCTACGTAGCCAGAACATGGAGGCTTACAGAGAGGGTTCAGCTTAAATTGAGGATGTTGCAGCGAGCAATGGAAAGGAAAATGATAGGTGTAACTTGAAGAGACAAGAATAGAAAAGAGTGGGCCAGGATTAAGGATATTGCAGCTGAAATCAAGAAGATGAAATGAACACCTGTGGGGCACATTGCACGTAGGCACTATATAACCACTGGTCATTAGAGTTACTGACTGGATTCCCAGAGAAGTCAAACACACGAAGGGGAGACAGAAAGTTAGGTGGGCTGATGAGATTAAAAAGTTCGCAGGTATATTGTGGCAGCAGAAAGCATAGGACCTAGGTAAATGACTGAACATGAGAGAGGCCTTTATCCGGCACTGGGCGTAGCCAGGCTGATGATGATAATGACGAAGAATTACTTGTAACTTCTCAGTCTCGTTCCTGTCATTATTATTACTTTTGCACAACACTCTTTTGCGAATTCCGAACGAGGGATTTGTGATGGTCTCTTGGAAATATGATTATAGCGTAAAAAAACATCTGCAAATACAGTAAGCACTCTAATAAGGCAATGCATGCTACAAACTGAACTATTTAGCTGCTTTCCAAAAAAAGGGAGGGTAATTGTTATAAATAAGTGTTAAGTATATCGACTCATTCCGCAACGGCTCTACTTCTGCATATTTGCATCCTGGTGATAACCCCTTTGATAGAGAGGTGACTTTGGCCACAAGGGCCATCAGTATAGCAGCCACGTTGCCACCTATGGAGCAAATTTATAAGTTTTTATCTATATTTTTCGTAAGCCTGGTGCTTTTAAATGCAAAGCATTGCTTAGCGCATACTGCAAGCAATTTTTCAATCTATCTATCTATCTATCTATGTATATATATATTATATATATATATATATATATATATATATATATATATATATATATATATATATATATATATATATATATGTATAAATATATATATATATATATATCATCAGCCTGGCTACGTCCACTGCAGGACAAAGGCCTCTCCCATGTTCCGCCAGTTAACCCGGTCCTGTGCTTGCTGCTGCCAATTTATACCCGCAAACTTCTTAATTTCATCTGCCCACCTAACCTTCTGTCTCCCCCTAACCCGCTTTCCTTCTCCGGGAATCCAGTTAATTACTCTTAATGACCAGTGGTTATCCTGTCTACGCGCTACATGCCCGGCCCATGTCCATTTTCTCTTCTTTATTTCAACTATGATATCCTTAACCCCCGTTTGTCCCCTAATCCACTCCGCTCTCTTCTTGTCTCTCAAGGTTACACTTTCCATTTTTCTTTCCATTGCTCGCTGCGTCGTTCTCAATTTAAGCTGAACCCTCTTTGTGAGTCTCCAGGTTTCTGCTCCGTAGCTAAGTACCGGCAAGATACAGCTGTTATATACCTTCCTCTTAAGGTATAATGGCAGTCTACCTGTCCTAATTTGAGAGTGCTTGTCGAATGTGCTCCACCCCATTCTTATTCTTCTAGTTACTTCAATCTCGTGGTTAGGCTCTGCGGTTATTACCTGCCCTAAGTATACATAGTCTTTCACAACTTCAAGTGCACTATTACCTATCTCGAAGCGCTGTTCCTTTCCGAGGTTGTTGTACATTACTTTCGTTTTCTGCAGATTAATTTCAAGACCCACCTTTCTGCTCTCCCTGTGTAACTCCGTAATCATGAGTTGCAATTCGTCCCCTGAGTTACTCAGCAATGCAATGTCATCGGCGAAGCGCAGGTTACTAAGGTATTCTCCATTAATTCTTATCCCTAACTGTTCCCATTCTAGGCGTCTGAAAACCTCCTGTAAACACGCGGTAAATAGCATTGGGGAGATTGTGTCCCCCTTCCTTACACCCTTCTTGATTGGTATTCTGTTGCTTTCTTTATGAAGCACTATGATAGCAGTTGATCCCCTGTATATTTTTTCCAGAATGTTTATATATACTTCATCTACGCCCTGATTCCGCAGCGTCTGCATGACGGCTGATATTTCTACTGAATCAAACGCCTTCTCGTAATCTATGAAGGCTATGTATAGTGGTTGGTTATACTCTGAGCATTTCTCTATTACCTGATTGATAGTATGAATGTGGTCAATTGTTGAGTAGCCTGTTCGAAATCCTGCTTGTTCCTTTGGTTGATTGAATTCTAATGTTTTCTTTACTCTGTTAGCAATTACCTTTGTAAATAGCTTGTACACTACAGAGAGCAAGCTGATCGGCCTGTAATTCTTCAAGTCCTTGTCATCTTCTTTCTTTTGTATTAAGATGATGTTAGCGTTCTTCCAAGACTCTGGTACCCTTCCCGTCAGGAGACACCTCGTAAACAGGGTGGCTAGTTTTTCTAACACAATCTGTCCTCCATCTTTCAGCAGATCTGATGTTACCTGATCCTGACCAGCAGCTTTGCCTCTTTGCATGCTCTCCAAAGCTTTTCTGACTTCTTCTATCATTACTGGTGGGATATCGTCTGGGTTACTGCTAGTTCTTATAGTATTAAGGTCGTGGTTGTCTCGGCTACTGTACAGATCTCTGTAAAACTCCTCCGCTATTTTAACTATCCTATCCATATTGGTAGTTATTTTGCCTTCTTTGTCCCTTAGAGCATACATCCTACTTTTGCCTAACCCAAGTTTCCTCTTCACTGCTTTGAAGCTTCCTCCGTTTTTCAGAGCGTGTTCAATTCTCTCCATGTTATACCTTCTTACATCGCATACTTTACGTCTATTAATCAACTTCTAAAGCTCTGCCAGTTCTATTTCTTCTGTTGTACTTGACACTTTCATGGTTTCACGCTTCTTTATTAGGTTCTTTGTTTCCTGGGAAAGCTTGCCAGTGTCCTGTCTAACTACCCAGCCTCCAACTTCCACTGCACACTCCGTAATGATACACGTCAGATTATCATTCATTGTATCTACGCTAAGGTTGGTTTCCTCACTAAGAGCCGAGTACCTGTTCTGCAGCGACACTCTGAATTCCTGTACTTTCCCTCTCAGTGCTAGCTCATTGATTGGCTTCTTGCGTATCAGTTTCTGTCGTTCCTTCTTCAAGTTTAGGCGAATTCAAGACCGTACCATTTTATGGTCACTGCATCGTACCTTGCCAACCACTTCCACATCCTGCACGATTCCTGGGTGTGCGGTCATTATAAAGTCTATTTCGTTCTTATTTTCGCCATTAGGGCTCCTCCATGTCCACTTGCGGTTTTCTCGTTTTCGGTAGAAGGTATTCAAAATCCGAAAATTATTGCGTTCTGCGAATTCTACTAGTAGCTTTCCTCTGGCGTTTCTAGTGCCGATGCCATAATCTCCTACTGCCTGGTCTCCAGCCTGCTTCTTCCCTACCTTTGCATTATAGTCGCCCATCACTATAGTATACTGTGTTTTTACCTTACTCATTGCCGATCCCACGTCTTCATAGAAGCTTTCAACTGAAGCATCATCATGGCTGGATGTAGGCGCGTAAGCCTGTACTACCTTCATCTTGTATCTTTTATTCAGTTTAATTACAATACCTACCACCCTTTCATTAATGCTATAATATTCCTCTATGTTGCCAGCTATGTTTCTGTGAACTAGGAACCCAACTCCCAGTTCTCTTCTGTCTGCCAAGCCCCGATAGCAAAAGACGTGCCCGTTCTGTAGCACCGTATAGGCCTCATCTGTCCTCCTAACCTCACTGAGCCCTATTATATCCCATTTAACACCCTCTAGCTCTTAGAATAGTACAGCTAGACTTCCCTCACTAGACAAGGTTCTAGCGTTAAACGTTGCCAAGTTCAGGTTCCAAGGGTGGTCTGTAGTCCAGAGATTCTTAGCACCCTCTGCTGCGTTGCAGATCTGACCGCCGCCGTAGTCAGTTGCTTCGCAGCTGCTGAGGACTGAGGGCCGTGAGTTATTTGGCGTATCCATGTGGGAGGTAGGGGCCAGATACTGCACCAGGGTGGCCAATCCTTCTCTGGTGAGGGAGTGCAGTGCGTGGTTACCGGTGAGGCCGCACCTCAGGCCTCTTATTGTAGTTCCAATATATATATATATATATATATATATATATATATATATATATATATATATATATATATATATATATATATATATATATATATATATATATATATATATGAAAAAGACCGGCCTTCGTCAGAATAACAAATGTAACAGTGGTGCAACAGCATATAAGCGCATACGTTTCGCTTGCAATAGTCACGAGTGTGCAAACATCATAAAAACAAGTACAACAATCAGACATAAAATCTACATGGGGGCCCCCGTATCACATCCTACTTATAAGCAATCAAATAACAAGTCACGACACGTGCACAAGGATTACAGCTGGTACAAGCAATAACATCTACACCGGTCACTGGTGCAAGACGCTCAGTTTCCCCGTACTTTCATTTAACCCGCCTGCGATTGTATTGAACTTAAAGATGAGAAATGATTCGCGCACTTCCCTGTCATGATGCGTTCGGAAGCCAGACTCCAGAATCGTGGCTCTAATGTTGTCAAATGAGTGGCCCATTGCGTTAGCATGCTTTGATATTGGAAGGTGAGGAAGTGAAGAGATATGAGCCTTGTGATTGTTAAACCGATATCGGAAGGGTGTTTCGGTTTCGCCTAAGTACTGCATTCCACAGATCAAGCATTCCAGGAGGTAAACTACATTACGCGTGTCGCAGTTATAGTCACCATTTATTTTCCAGCTGAAGTTAGATGCGGTGCTGTTTGCGATAAGTGAAGTTGTCATATGCTGGCAGACTTTGCAACGAGGTTTGTTGCAAGGACGGCAGCCAGTAGGTTTACTGCGTACGCTTTTTGACGACATGAGTAGGTCACCCAGATTTTGCGCTCTTCTGTACGTCACACGCGGTGGTTCTGGGAAAATTGATTTAAGTCGTTCGCTTTGTAGAAGTATGTTATGGTGCTTTCTTAAAATGGCATTTACGTGTTGCGCAGGCGCGGAAAATGTTAGAACAAGGTTAGTGCCGGAGAAGACTGGCTGTTTATTCTTGGTGCTTAAAAGCGTTTTGCGGTCCTGGTTACTTGCACTTATTATGGCGTCATCTATAATCTTGGAAGGGTATTTCTGTTTTGATAACGCATTCCGAAGCTGCGCACAATTGGAATTAAAATCAGTTTCTTGGGAGCATATTCTTTTAAAACGAAGGGCCTGGCTATAGGGTATGCTGGTTTTAGAGTGCTTGACATGGTTGCTATTAAAATGAAGGTACTGTTGAGTATCAGTTGGCTTTCTGTAAACTTTAGTGGCAAGCTTGCCGTCACACATTGTCACTGTTACGTCAAGAAAGTTGATAGTTTGTCCTGAGTAGGTATGAGAGAATGAAATGGACGGATGAGCGTTGTTGAAATCGTGAATGAATGATAAGAGATGAGGTTCACCGTGCTGCCAAATCATGAATATATCGTCAATGTACCTTTTGTAGTACAATGGTTTAAGTGAACGGCTTGTCAGAAATTCGTTTTCGAGTATGCCCATGAAAATATTGGCATAATTAGGGCCTATGGGTGTGCCCATCGAGGTGCCATTAACTTGAAGGTAATGAGTACCGTCAAACTCAAAGTTGTTAGATTCTAAGACGAATTTTAAAAGGGTCATCAAAGTCGAGCTGTCAATTATTTTGTCACAGACAGACTCGTATGAGTGAAGTACTGCTCGTATCCCATCCGCATGAGGAATGTTCGTATATAGGGACGCTACGTCAAGGGTAACCAGGAGTGAATCAGGGGGGACAGAGAGGTCAACGATGTCGGACAAGAAGTGGTTTGTGTCTTTGATGTACGATGGAAAAGAAGACGGAATTCGGTTAATTACTCTATCTACAAATTGGGAGACCAGTTCCGTAACTGTACCAATGCCGGAAACGATGGGTCGACCAGGGTTTCCCGATTTATGTATTTTTGGCAGGAGGTAAAAGCGACCTGCGACTGGACTTAGTGGAACGAGGGTATGCAGAGCCGAATTGGGAATTTCTTGTTTTTCAATGAGGTTAGTTAGCGTGCGTATAAGGATAGATTTGAGCTGCTCAGTGGGGTCTTCGTCTAACCGCCTGTAAAAAGTGCTGTTGGAAAGCTGTCTGGAAGCTTCGCTGTCATAATCGTGTTTGTTTAGTAGTACCACAGCTCCCCCTTTATCAGCTCGTTTAATTATGATATCACCTCGACCTTTCAGTTGCTGCATCGCTGCGGTTTCGTTGATCGAAAGGTTTCTCTTAAACGGAACCTGTTTTCGGTAAATATGTAGCACATCGCGTTGAACGGCTGAGATATAGAGGTCTAGGCACTTATCTCGTTGGGTAGGTGGGGTCCAATGATTGTGAGATGGCAAAATAGAGGTAGGAGCATTAGCAGAGCTTTTGTCAAGGAAGTATTCTCTCAGTCTTAAATTTCTGGCAAAAGTGTCTAAATCCTTCATCAGCTTGAATTCACTAAAACCTCCTGTCACTGGGCAAAAATTGAGTCCTCGTGACAATAGTGAAATTTCATCAGCGGAAAGTTCATAGGAAAACAGGTTGACTACGTTACGTGATGATAGGGGGTCACTTAGAGGTCTGTAGCTAATGGATTTCGAAGAAATTTCAGCGGTATGCCTTATCGGGGGAGTATGAGGCGTAATAACTTTGTCCCTGACAAGCTTCTTTCTTTTAGCTGCATATACTTCATCAGATTTTTTTCGCTGGTATGCTGCCAGCAGCGCGCATTCATGGATGGCGAGTTTGTGATGGGAAAGCAATTGGCTTTCTTGGTTACGAATGGCTTTGAGCGATGTTTCGTAATGGCGAATGACAATGTGCACCAAGTCAAAAGAAGCTCTAGAGAGCACCTCGTTCCACGCGACAACCTCAGAACCAGACATGCTAGTTGTGGCGGGTTTAATGACAATGCGGAGGCCTTTAGGTACAATGTTAGCTTCTAAATAAGTTTTTAACGTAGAGATATGCAATTCACACCGAATCCGCTTTTCTATCACTTTGCGAATTTTTAAGAATATTCTAGATACAGAGTAGTCGGAAGAATTTTTACCAGGACGTGTAGATGGTAGTCACTGGGCCTTGCTTTTTGGAGGGCCATCGGTGCGATGAGTTCGCAGTAAGTAGCGGGAGGCTTGAGACATATATATATATATATATATATATATATATATATATATATATATATATATATATATATATATATATATATATATATATATATATATATATATATATATATATATATGTATGTATGTATGTATAACCTAGCTGCTAACGTCTGGGTGCTCTCGTGATCACCCCCTTAACTTGGCGTGAAAAACGAAACATTTGGCAAATCTCACGTGCCGTGGGAAACGATGATACGCGAAGCACGAATAAGGAAGGTTGATACGTCACTTTAAAATCAGCACAATGTTAGCAGGAGGACGTAAATTACGCCGTTCAAACAGGAATTTTTGTTCCTCATCCACTCACGTCATGCAATACCAAATGTGGTATATGTGAAGTGACGAAACGGCCGTGAACGCGCGATGAGTGCAGCATGTACTCATGTTTTACATGACACCCATGTCATGATTATCATGTTTGGATGCGCCATTTACCTTCGTCATTATTTACGTCACTTAATACCGAATTTAGTATACGCGAAGCTGGTGAAACGGCCACGTGCGCATCATGAGCGTGGCTTGTAGTCATGTTTTTAGATGACACGAATGCCATGATAATGATGTTTGCACCAGTTGTATACCTTTATCATCCATTCACGTCCCGTAAAACCAAATTTGGCGCATCTGAAGCTAGCAAACAGCAGCGAGCATGCTATGAGTGTAGTGGGACCCGCACTAGCCTTTGGCTATGGGACCATACAGTTTGTGCTTATTTTGTGTAACATATGAGTGCAATAAAGATCATTCATTCATATAGTCACGTTTTACTCGACATGAATGTCATGATTATGATGTTCGCACCAGTTACGTATGCCAAAATTGGTGTATGTGAAGTCAGCGAAACGACCGCGAGTGCATCATGAGCGTGACCTGTAGTCATGTTCTTACATGGCATGCATCTCATAAGTATTCTGTTTGCACCAGTGATGAGCCGTCATCATCCATCCACGTCACATATACCGAATTTGGTGTTTGTGAAGCAAGCGAAACGACCACGAGTGCATCATGAACATGGCATGTAGTTATGTTCTTACAGGACATGTGATGATTTCCACGTGAGGGCTTGTCACTCAAGTTCGCCATGCTGTCTTGTCTTAGTATGCCAGTTCTGCGATATATCACGTGACCTAAACCACCACAGAATCAGCAAGGTTGGGACATGTAACTCATGACATTCATGACATGCATATGATTTTCATGTTGTGACTAGTCGGTTATGTTCGTCATACAATCATGTTGTGCCACATCAAATTAGGTATGGATTCCATTATCCAAAAGGCCAGGAGAGCTAGAAGTCATAGGCGGCTAGATAGATAGATAGATAGATAGATAGATAGATAGATAGATAGATAGATAGATAGATAGATAGATAGATAGATAGATAGATAGATAGATAGATAGATAGATAGATAGATAGATAGATAGATAGATAGATAGATAGATAGATAGATAGATAGATAGATAGATAGATAGATAGATAGATACGGTCAAACTCACCGAGGTTTGCTAAGAAATGTGTGTCATTTAAAATTAGTAGGAGAGGGTAAGATCATTCGACCAATATCATTTGACGAATACAGTAATCGTGATAATACTCTTGTTTTTCTTGGCAATGTTGCACAAACGCAAACAACTCGTTATCTAAACATCTGCAACTTTCAACATATGCCTGTGCGTGCGACATTTGCACATATACTTTAGATCATTTGATAAGAGGTCGCTCAGTAAAAAGTTACAACATGGTTACCTTCACTTCACATGTTTCGCATAACAGCGATTACCAAGGTACGTGAAACTTGCCACTTTTTGAGTGGTGATTCATGTATGTCATATGCGTGAAAATTTATGGTGAGCCATTTTTTAGACTGATATATCTATGTTTGACACGCGTTTTCTTTTCTTTTTTTCCAGGCTGTTAAGGAATCCATGACCACTCCGTACCACCAGTACATCTTGACCTCAATGGTAAGTATCCAAACACGAGATATTTGATTAGGCGCAATTCCTCTCGAAACATATTTGACATAAGACAGAGTAGCATTCCGTTCTTAATATACACATGTCTAAAAGATCCACGTCAATATAAAAGCTAATGCTTCATGCATAGATCTAAAGGCCAGACTGAAGAAAATGAAACTATACATGTAATTCGTTAACGTGTTCAGTATTTTTGGGCTCTTTTCACGCATAGAGCAGAACTGTGATATGATGATTGATTTTGTGGACCAATGCGAAAGGTATCAGCTCTGTCTATTACTGCCTACTTTCTCGGAGCAAACAAAACTCCGTTTCTAGGCTTTTGGAAAAGTAATATTTATGGACAAGCGCATCTCGTAACTCTCTCAGGACAAAGAACGACATACCATTGTTAGGAATGGCAGGAAGAAGGGTTCTCTTAGGAGCGCTAGGCTCGCCTCCACTACTCAACTTTCCGCC
Source organism: Rhipicephalus microplus (assembly GCF_043290135.1). Classification (NCBI taxonomy): domain Eukaryota; kingdom Metazoa; phylum Arthropoda; class Arachnida; order Ixodida; family Ixodidae; genus Rhipicephalus; species Rhipicephalus microplus. The sequence continues at coordinate 130,988,417 of NC_134704.1, forward strand.
CTGCCCTCTCAACCTAGAAATATTTGGGAAATAGGTTGGTAAGAAATAGTGTCAAATAGAGGTATAACGGTAGTCATATTGCCGTCATAACGCTTTTTGATATAAACGAATACTTGTACAATGTAATTCTCTTTTAAAAATGCTGGTTTTAACAATATACCGGATATAACGATCAAAAGCTGCTGTACCATCAACATTTGCGCGTTTCTTCAAGGGGAAAAGACCCTCTTACAGCAATCCCCACATGCCAACTTGTTAGTTATAACAATAAGCTCTGGCTGTTTCGTGTCCATGCTGAAGGTAATTGGACATGAAGTTCTCAAAAACATACAATGAAACGAGAAATTCATTCTACAAAGCTGCCTTTCGTGTCCATGCTGAAGGTAATTGGACATGAAGTTCTCAAAAACATACAATGAAACGAGAAATTCATTCTACTGAGCTGCCGCCCACAACCCCCTTTCAACACAGCGCCCCTTATGATTTGCAATACGCTTTTTCGCACAGCGCTCAGCTGGTGCCAAGAAGCTAACTTTCATAAATGTGCTGCGGTGCGGAGCGCAGAGTGGCTGGGGGGGAGGGGGGTAATGCGTTTTCGGACGTGCAACTTGAGTAAATGTTGAGACTTGAAAGACTTTAATTATTAAACGTAGTGCAATATACACGGATAGAAGAGCACGCTTTGTGCTCTTACGTCTGTCGTAGAAGGTCCAAAGACCCATCAGTATGTACGCATGTATAAAAAATGCAAATGCCTGCTTCAGAATCTATTAATACTAATGATGGTGACCAATGTATTCTATAACGAAAAGTGAGGCTCGTCTTTTAGGTCGGTGGATTTTTTTATTTGCTTCTGTTTTTCTCAAATAAAATGTTGTAAAATGATTAGCATACGTATATTTCTTTTTTCGACTTCCACTCTGTTCTCTCTGACAGGGCATTTGTTCTTCGTAGGGAGAACGTCAGGCCGAGTGTTCTTTCAGGCTTCTCAAATGCGGAAGTTATCACACGCGTGGTCGCTTCTGATGTTTGGAAAGAGACGTTCCCTCTGCGCGTCAGTGCCAGTAAAATAAGAACATGGTAAAACGTGGGAACCGTGTAAAAGCTTCGTAAAACTTTTAGCGAGACTACAGCCACTCTTTATGTACGAGAACAGCCTAAACAGCAGGAAACAATAACAGCTTAGAAGCGGCAGTTGTAGATTGTAACTCTCTGCGTGTTCTTTTTTTCTTTTTGTTTTTGTCGTCCGACTACAGGATCTACACACGCTGCACTGGTGGCGACCGCAGAACGATCAGCTTGCGGACACCGGTCCAGTCCGAGGCCTGTCGACCTCACCTTCTCCTTCCACCGGGTCCACGCCGGAATCTGCGACAGCTGGTGTGTATGGATTTCGCCTCCTGGACCCGGACCAGGCGGGCGTGCACGATGTGATCCGGGACTGGAATTTCGGAGAGCTGCTCTTCGGACGACGGGTCGAGCGCTCTACTCTCAGGGTGCGTTTTTGTTTATGGCACTGCCTTGTTTGTAGGGCGGCCCTGTTGCGTTCATACTTGTATCTTCGTGTCAAGCATCTGTGTTTGGGAACAACGGGAGCTGAAACGGGCGTGTGGACGCACTTATTTTCACGGCGTGTTTTCCTTAAAATTTGAGCGCCAGCGGTTGTTCTCAAGCTCAGCTGCTACCATGTTTTCTCGTCAGTTTCTCTGTTTTTTGTACACGATATGAACAAAGTAGTACTTTTTCGTGCTTACAAAATATCATCTGGAGATAGTTGCGAATTTCACTAAATTCCTATGAAGTGGACTTTCGAGCTTTGAAAAGTATTTCCACTAGTTATTTGTGGGAGCTGAAGAAAGCGCCAGTGAAGCGTGTTGTTTAAACAAATCAGAGAAACACTTGACATTTTAAAGAGTAAAGCTATAAAAAAGAGGGAGGGTGGAACTCACAAAGCCCGGCTTTTCCACAAACACTGGGAGGAGGAAGGGTGGGCCCTTTTGCCTGAGCATCGGAAATACATAGAAACACACCTGCTCACCCTCTCCCATCTCGCAGGTACATATGAGCAAGTAACGTAGCACACCTTTCCGTTAGCTAAGGAGGGCTCCGACAAGTCGTTCAGTTGTCATTTTGGCTTCACTGACATGCTTGCTCTTTGGTATTTCATCAATTCCTCACTGTCACTCTATTTCTGTTCGAGAGAGCAGATTTATGGGCTAGTTTGTTCGTTACGTACAGTGAAACCATAAAGCTTAAGAGACGAAGACCAAAAAAGACCACTGGACGTGCGCTACCCACAAATCAATCGTCATTACTGGAAGGTGCTGTTTTTATACCAAGGAAGACAAAAGCAAAACACATATCATGAGTGTAGATCTGCAACGCTGTCATACCAGATTAACTTGGCGCTCAGTGCAATCGAGGAGATGCTGGAAGAGCTGATATCTTCACTAGCAATCCAGCTGGCCTCGATAATATACACACTCAATAAACAGAGGTGGGCAGCCACAGTCGTTGCAGTGCATGGACTCGTGCCCGTCACGGTAACAGTTAAGGTTATTTTTGTGCTCTAAGAGCCTCTCCTTTAGGCATCTGCCTGTCTCCAAGAGAACGGGTAACGATAAACAACATGCACAAGCTGCAAAAGGGCACGGGAGGATACTCTTTTTCAGGTACGTTGACGAGTAGCTTGTGTTGCATGAGTTCGATTGAAATAACACTTTCACCATTGCGATTTTTATGTTCCACGAGTGTCTAGGCAAACTAGACATTATGCATGAATACCTGTTAATAATGTCGTCCAGTTTCTAAATGCGAAGCATTTCTTGGCGAACTTCTGCGACTTTGAGTGCATCTATCTATCTAGCCCCCTACGACTTTTAGCTCTCCTGGTCGTTTCTATAATGGCATCGATACAAAACATGGCATGGCGCAACATGGCTGTATGAAGAACATATTTGACTAGTCATGGCATGAAAATCATGATACGTATGTCATGATTGTCATGAATTACATTTCATGGTCCTGCAGATCTTGCGATGGTTTCGTTCACATGGCATGTTGTAAAACTAGTATGGTATAGCATGATTGCATGGCGAACACAAGTGACAGACCCTAACATGAAAATCATGACATGTGTGTCATGTAACAACATCGCTACATGCCACGCTGATAATGCACTCGAAGCCATTTTGCTAGCGTCACGTATACCAAATTTGGTAGAACAGTACGGGAATACACAACGAAGCTATGTTACTAGTGCAAACATAGTAATATAGAGATGCATTTTATGTAACAAGTAACCGCATGCTAGGCTCATCATGCTCTCATGGCCATTTCGCTAGCTTCACATGTACCAAACTCGGTATTACGCAACACGAACGGACGGCATAGGTAAATGACACATCCAAACATTATAATCATAACATGTGTGTCATGTAACAACATGACTACATGCCACGCTGATGATGCGCTCGCGGCTGCTTCGCTAGCTTCACATATGCCAAATTTGATATTACGTGGCGCCGATGAATGGCGAAGGTATGTGACCGGTGCAAACATGATAATCACGAGATGCGTTTCATGTGAGAACTTGACTACATGCCACAGTCAAGCACCAATGCCATTCGACGTGACGTGGTGCCGGCGTTAATTTCGTCGCGTCACGGCGGCATTGCCACGCCGGGCGCTGCTTTCTTACACTCGCAGACGCGCGCCGCACTACGTTGCTTTGACGCATGCGCGTTTCAGCGCGTCCGGCGTCCCACCGTCACGGAAAGAGGGAGACGCAGTGTTGTCTGGGTAACGCATCGACACGAATTGCCGCATGTCGCATTTCGCGCCGGTTGCCGTCAGGCCGCGCCGATGGACGCTGGTCACGCCTGGCGTCACAATATCGAGTGCTCACGGTTTGCTAACGTAGTGTCGCTGTGCCCAGCATGCGCGAGCGTCAACGCTACATTGGAGTATACTTGGGCTCTTTATCATGCGCTCGTGGCCGTTTTGCTAGCTCCTCATATACCAAATTTGGTGTTACGTGACGTCAATGGATAATGAAAAATATGGCTGCTGCAAACATGATAATCCTGGCACACGTGTCATCTAAGAACATGACAAAATACCACTTTCATAGGATGCTCACGGCCGTTTCGCTATCTCCATATATACTGAATTTGATATCACGTGACGTGAATAGATGACGAAGGTAAATGACACATCCAAAGATGATAATCATGACACGGAAGTCATGTACTGCATTATTTACCTCCACCTCATAGGGTTGTGCTTATTTTATAGTGAGATATCAACATTTCTCATTCGTGCTTCTCATATCATTGATTCCCCCTGTACGTGGGATCTGCTAACTTTTTTTTATAAGAACTGTGATAAGGATACGCGACATGTTTCAGGGGCCAGTCTGATCGATACGAAAAAAAAATCACAGCATATCCACGGAGTGAATTATGATGAGTGGGGCGAAGCGTTCGTCAGCCCGCCCATGCTTCCGTCCGTCCGTTCGTTCTTGCTTCCGTCCGTCCGCGCCACCATCCGTGCATCCGTCCATCTTTCCATGCGTCCATCCGTGAGTCCACCCATTTGTGTGCCTGTCTGTTCGTGCGTCCATCCGTTTGTACGTCCACGAGTCCATATATTGAACACTTGAAGTACCGCCATTTCCCATCTCGCATCCCCTGTGGCAAATACCCGCTCTAGAGCGGGTATGTGCTACCTACCAGTGGCTACGTAATACTTCATACATACAAGGGATGGAAATGCCCATGCCTTAAGGAACTTCGCCCCTAAAAGCCCGAGCTTTATCAGCACCCCATCAATTGCTATGAGCGCAATGGAAACCACGTATCTGAAGCATGTAGACTCACACTTCTGATGCCGTTTTTTCTGTCGTATAAATACTAGTTTCAGAGGTAAAAATTCCTTAAGAATTCTGTACTGGAAATTGACAATTGACCCAGGTCCACAAAGTAATTCCGAGTGACGCGCTGCTGACCGAACGCTGGCAGGGCTCCGCCGCGGTGTTCTAGTGGCTAAGGTACTCGGCTGCTCACCAGCAGGTCGCGGCATCAAATCCCGGCTGCGGCGGCTGCAGTTTTGATGAAGGCAAAAATGCTGAGGCCCATGTGCCCAGATTTGTATGCACGTTAAAGAACCCCAAGGGGTCAAAATTTTTAGAGCCATCCACTACGGCGTCTTTCATAATCAAATGGTTTTGTGACGTTAAATCCGACATATCCACCAATCAATTCGAGCGTTGGCAGGGTGCAGAGGTGAAAATGTAGTTGCAGCGCCTGTGCATGCGCGGTTTTCCTAGGAAGCTGTCGTCGCTCCCAGGGGCATTCAAACAGGGGATGAATACTCCGAAATATTGGACATACCTACGCACATTTTAGCGCTTCACGGGGGTGCTATGCCGATGTGGTATCTAGAACACTGAGTGTGCGAATGCGCTGGCGTTAAAGTACTCGAGCTCATGCATGCGCTTCTATGAACATGGGCTTTTTCGAAAGCGATGGGTTTAACTGGCCCAATATTTGCGGAATGTTACAATCTGGCCACCCACTTTCGCTAGCACAGCAGTAGCAATAATCTAAAAACTGCATGCTATATTTTTACCGTTGAATAAAGCACGTAAAAGTGAATTCAGCACAAAGTAACGAAAAATATTTTAGTCCTATTGATAAGTACAAAAAATTAGTGGAACAAATATTATAGAAAACATGAACTGTTAAAAATTCTGCACAAGGGGAAGAGTGGTGCGACCATCATTAAGATTATATGATTGTGTACAATATGGGCGTGGCAAATTCTCCTTTCCTGTACACGCACATGACACGGCACCTCTATGAAGCATGCTAAATTGTAATACAAAGTAAATAAACGTAAAACAGGCATTAAAAGTAATTAGAGGTTGTGAACACTAACAGGTCACTTAACATTGTTTCGAGGCTCTTTCATGAGACGGGTCGCGCCATATGAATGCAAACTTCGAGTTATTTTCAAGTTCACGGGGTGAAGAGTTTTGTCATCAGGAGGTTATAACTGAGAAATAATTAAGGTTGCGCCACAAACTTTACACGGGCCTTTAGATATTAATCTGCATAGAGGGCACACGGGGTAGGCTGCTCGCCCGGCCACCACTGAATACTTCCAAAAAATAAGTAGAGCACTAATTATTTCTAGAAATGATCGGACAACTACCACAATAACAAATTATTTTTACCACTGGATAAGTGAGCGCACTACTGAGACGCACAAGTAACATACTTTTTACGCAAGCCGACGTCCAGCCAGATACAATAGGGAGCACGGCTTGCTTGATAGGGAGGCTGCACACGCGCAGGCAATGGCGGTATATTTTTGTGGGCGTGCTCCACTTTTCAGTGGCCACGAGCCTGGCGCTCCAAATTATTTTGTCGGCATCGGTACACGTATTGTAGTACAGACTGTAATAGCTGGTTTCCAATGGTACATTCTTTCTTCTCTTTCACTATCTAACGTACGTTCCCTTTGTCTTCAGTGTATTTATTTTTTGCGCTAATGTTGTATATTGTCCGTCATTATTTAGATGACTGGTATGGTTCTGTGGTATAACAATTGCTTGCCACGCAGAAAGCCTTGCCACGCCGAAAGTTCTGGCTAGTATCCATCAGTTTTATTGCTTGTCCGGTTTGAACAACTAATGGCGGCTAGTTACTGCAAATAACCCGTTCAAGCGTGGTTTGCTTACGCAATGACGTGGAAAATGTACAGCCGGCTCTCTTAATATAGCCACTCATAATAGACAATCACAAGGAGTTCAACTAGGGCTGCATCTCCGCTTGAAGCACGACAGGGGCTGCCATTACTTGAGAAAATATGCAGTGCAGAGAAGCGCACTTGCGAATAAAAAAATGGTTCATTGTTAATGATTTTTCGCTCTTGGAGAGTACCGATTATTCACTCTTAGCCAGAGACGCCGACTCCACAATTTACGCGTGTTGAGCTCTTTAATGCTATCATGGAAGTCTTGAAGTTTTAGCATACGTGGTTGTCAGCACACGCTGACTCTTCGCGCCTACCGTTGTCTGCAATTTAGACGAGTCCGTGTTTGCGCTCTCGCACTGAGGCTCTGGATTCACTGCTATTTTTATCTTCGTGTGACAAAGCCGTTGAGGAAGCGCAACGGTTTTTTTGTACCAATTACAGCCACGCTGAGGTGGCTGTTCAATATCAAAATATCGAAATTTTTATTTACATAGGCAAATAGCAAGCTGGATTTGCTTTTTAAGGGATTTCTGACATCTCATAACTTTGCTTATTGCGTCCTAACTAAAAAGAGTATAGTTTATAGTTCTGCAAAGTTCATCGGCACCTACTAGGAAAGGAACTACAGATTGTTTGCAAGTAACAAAGTCAAAAAGAAAGTTGTGAACATGTCTGCTTATGTGTTCTAATCATTTCTTTCTTCTAACCGCCTCTCATTTGCGCAACTTTGTGCATTCTAATGGCAAACTAACTGGCCCTAATTGGCGCTTTCATGAAATATCGCTTTTGCAGACTGAAAACGCCCTGATATACGACGCGGTGTCACTGCTGGCACGCTCCTTCCACGACTTGGACAGTTCTCAGAGCATCGACACTCATCGTCTGTCTTGTTGGGACCCGGATGCTCAAGGACCATGGCCACATGGGCGCGCCTTGGTCAGTTACATGAAAATGGTACGTGGCGCATCCTACAGGTACAATTTAGTGCGTGCTCAGTGTACGTTTACAAAGGTACTACATTTTGTGCAGTAGTTGGCACTCTAATAAGAAGCTGAAAATATTGCCTCACGTACTAACCCTTCATTACTCTACTTCAAACTTTGTATATTTTTGTGTGAATCAACGTTTTGCGATCACATTTTCTCTCCTTACTGCACTATTGTACTTTCATTATCCTGTAAACTTTTTTGTTTTTGCGTAATGTTATTTTTCAGTCAAAAATCTTTTATTCAATATTTATTTACTCAGTTTTTACATGACAATGTTACGCAAGTTTTGGCAGCACAAAATTGTTTTCTTTGTTAAGCATGTTCTTGTGAAAGACTACCACCTGAGTTTCTTGCTTCCAAATCAATTATTAAAAGACTACCATTCCAAACTCGGCGATTTGGTACTTGCTATTAATTGAATACCTGCCACAGAAATTAAAAATTTTATCAAAAGGGCAATGGGAAGGCGATTTCTGTAGTTACACAGGATGATGGTTGTTGAAAAACAGACGGATTCACCAAGCAATCCACTTCAGCCCAGAAAAAAGCCTGGACAATATAAAAACATTCCTGTTTATTATGTCGGTTTGCAGCTAGCATTCTCGATGTTCACGGAGCTAAAGAAATAACTCATGACTACATGCAACTGCCTGCTATGGATCTATAGGGCCAGTTTTGATTGGAGTTGTGGGGCAGTAAACCTAGAAACATGGCTCGGAATAACTTGGTCGTGGTGATGTCTATAAACCCACGCAATCGAAAGTTATGTCATCAAAAATATATTCCGTCTGTCAACAATATCTTGCTACTTTACATTCTCCGAAGTTCCCTGCTCTCGCACCACCGAATTCACAAATCTTTATGGCAGGAAATATCTGTAGAAATACTTTTAATTGCTCCTCAATGATTATCTACTGAACAAATGGACAGAACATTATCCTCGTGAAATGTATGTTCACAATAGGGGCCTGTTTTATGTGAACATGCATGTAGGACTCACTGACTTTGAAAAACAAAGAAGCTTGCTTGAAGAATATTTTAGCTACTCTCAAAAATATTTCCCCGCATATCAAGCAGGGTGCTCAATAAGTGTCGTTCACAACCCAGTCACGACCCATCAATATTGTTATTTATAATAAAAAACAAACAAAAAACGACGTCCAAGAAGACTAAGTTCCCCCAGAAACATTTTATCTGTGTAGAAACTTAGCCGTCCATATTCAGTGTATTAGGAATTAGGGCGCTCAAAAGTTTTTACGTGCTTTGTGACTTCTGAAGTCCACATCTGCTGGCGGTGACCACAGTGACCAGCTCCACGTACTGCAAGCGGATTCGGCCTTTTTATTTGTTTTATGCAACGAGTCGCTTGTGGAATTTTCCAGTCGCTCGTCGCGTTGTCTTTATTGGGGGGGGGGGGGGGGCAAGAATTTATTTTGTTATTCTAAAAATATTTTTATTAATCATCACGTTTACCGTCACTCCGCTTTTAGTTCACTAGTAGCGTGTTTGTAGATGACTTGGAGTAGCTGAGTGTCACAGTCACGCCTACGTGCGGACATTAATCAAGTAAAGATACTCATGCACTGGCAAACGTATACACAGTACCGTGCACTGTTGAAGAAAACACTCTCACGAGAGCCCTCAAATTGCGGGCTTCATACTTGCAAGTAGACGTAGAAACATTGATCATGCATCGCACTCGCCTATAAATTCTGGCTATTTTTGACAGACGCAGTGGAGCCGGCTTACGGACCAACGCCAAAGCACGCTGCAATCGCTCAACATAAAATGTTGTTAGTCGTCTACAACTAGAAACAGTCTTTTCAAACTTTCACAAATACACTTCCTTTACTCACTCTTCCAAATGAGCTGAAGGGTGCATTTTTAATTGAACGGCATCAGCACACTATATGTGCCTGATGATGGGGCATTTCGCACATTTTTCAATGTTCGCGCCCCTTCCACTTCTCAACTGCTCTGCCATCGACTTCAAAACTTTTTTGAAATGTTTACTGACAACTATCTAGCCATGTGTTATTGTCGTAGTGTGTCTAGAGTATTTCTGGATGTTTTAAAAAGTTATTCAATTGGACATATGATTGTAGCCTTGATTCACCACAAACACTTATTGAGACATAGCAGTAGTCGTAAATGGGTGATAATAAGTTAGTGCCATGCCTTTTTAAGTAAATAGAAGATACTTAAGGCAATGCGTAATGTGTTGTATTTTGAGAGTATTTTTCCGCATCCTATGTTTCACCCACAACGGCTTGATTCAAATCACTGCAATGGCAAAAAAATACAGAAATGTTTTGAGGGCAAATGGTGCACTAATATGAACATTCACAATTGTTTACAGTACGACTGGATAGAATTGAGTGCAATGTCTGCAAAGTTTGGCATGGAATGTCCCAACAGTCAACCAGCAGTAGCCATATGCAAATCTGAGCCACTGTGTTTTTGCCACAAAGCGAAATCTGGACATAGTACACACGACAGTTCTCCTATTACAGGAAAACCGTCTGTACGTTCATTCGAACGGACTACCCTAAAGACAATGTTAAAAATTAAATATGTGCTTTCGTTCGTCGTTTCTCATAATATTTTTTGGGGTAAATAAGGAAGGTAAGTTTTTCAATTCCCTTTAATATTTAACATTTTTATATAACTAAGGTATACCCCAAGATTAGATCGTTCACGCAATATCTACTTCTTTCGGGCTTCTTCCCAACTGTCGTGGTGCTTTTCTGAGGTTCATTTTCGGTAATTACTTGCTTTTCCCATCGGTAGCATTCGGCAACACTGGCGGCAAATTACCTCACGCACCGCACACTAACGGATTCAAACCTCAGCCTTTTTTTTTTCTCCGCCATTCAAAAGTTGTCTCTGAAAATTTTATTTTCGCCTGAAGATTCCATAGTATAATTTCAAGGCAGTCAGAATTCTCAGTCAGTGTGAATTTATCTCGCTCGTTACTAGCTCTTACGCAGTCTCAATGCAATAGTTGTGACTTTACGATCTCTTGCCTCTGATGACACTTCGCGGCGATTATTCTTTGTCGTCGTGTCGTCTGTTACGCATAAATCAATAAAATGTTCTTTTCGTGGTGATGTTTGCTTAGGAATCAGTGGTCCGAACATTTGCAGCTCTGCGTAAAACTCTCTAACTTCAAAATTTCCGAGTGAAAATACACCGAACGGGTGAGTTTCTAAAATACATCGTTCCCGCTATCATTACCAGCAAATTAATGTAATTTTTCGTGTATGTCATCATTCAGCACATGCGAAACCTTTCAGTAAGTTATTTATTCTTCGAACAAAGTACAGCAGAGTTCTCATTTTGCCTCCACTCTGAGGTCGTCAGTGCGTTTCCATTACCGACAATGCGATTTGTTATGCTGATCATGCTATTAGTGAGTTCATTCGTTCCCGAGCTTATTCCACCATTAATTCGTTTTTCTGCCTAATGCATATGCTGTTTCACTTTGATATAAAAAATATTTTCTTTGATCCTTGAATCTGCATTTCAACGAGGACAGAAATTGTCCTCAAGACAACTGAATCCATATGATTCATCTCGGTATGCAGCATTTGTCATGTGTTTCATTGTAATTAAACAGGTAATTTTAAGCGGAGCGAGTAAGAAAGAAAAGCTGTTTTGTGCTGTCTTTCTCTTCTGACTCGCAACATGAGCAGTTAGCACTAGCATCGTATACCGTTTCTATGAATTGCTGATTACTGGTTGGACCAATATAAGTGTGCGCGTGTTCGAACGCATACCCAATGAAATTCAAAGAATAATTATGAACAATATAATGCATTTGGAGGTATTGAAGGCTAAGCGATTTTTTCCTTTACGATGCGGTATTTTCACAGAACCTATGTAGGCCTCAGAACGATACGGTATTTACTGCTGAATATCATAGTGAAGAAAATTGAAAATTCAGAAAAAACGATTATCATATTAAGCAAGTGACATTGAGAAACAGGGAGACAGAAAGTGGTATATTCTGGCCACTTGATTTGACTTCTACTTATGTTGGCCGCCATAAATTTTGCCACTTATGACTGCGTGTGTTGATTGACCTTCTTCCCTTAGGTCCAATTCAAAGGTTTGACAGGAGACGTACACTTGGACGATCAAGGAAGAAGAAAGGACTTCGCATTGGATGTGATCAAGCTTCATTCCAACGGCTTTGAGAAGGTGAGTGCATTAGTTCTTACGCGACAGCGTCAAAGAGCTCATCGTTGGTTGTGAGCAAAAAATCTTCATCTTATGCGTGACAAAAAAACACCGATGACGATGCAACTAAAATCAATAAATGAATAAAAGTCCTGGAGCAGAGTGGGGACCGAACCAGGTTTGTTTGGGTCGAAGTGGGGATGGAACCTGGGTTATTTGCGTGGCAATTGAATGTTCTACAACACGGCCACGCTTATGCTTGTGAAAACAGTGAAAATATGTTCCTCTGCTTGGAAACGCAGTGAAAGTAGCTTTGATGATTCACAAACATACGTGTCCTGTATACATGCTTCACAATGCAACATAAAAGCTTGCAGTAACAATGCGTAGTACAAGCGTCCATTGCCGACGGGTGTCAAATATGCGAGTATCTTAATGGCTCCATGGTTGAAAGCCGATATACCACTACGAAAGAAACACATGTTATGCGCCTATTCCCGTAAAGCTTCGTAGTGGGTGCATAGGCATGCAATTTGAAAAGGTTTCATGCACTAAGTGTTTGAAGTATGCACTTAAAACGCTATCTCACTATCACATTCAACTTTTAAAAGCGAAGCTTTAGGGCCCCTGCTTTATTTTTTCAGTTGCCTGTTTTGTGAGCTTTGCAGCTGTTTATGAGCCTTACGATAAGAGTGATAGAATGAAGGTATTTTGTTTAGAACGATTCCTAGTGTTCGTGCATGGCTCAGCATTGCTTCTGCCTAGACTCTGGCTTTCAGCAAAATACTTGTAAACTTTCTCATCCTGTTATGGCTGTGTTGCTTTCATCTCTACTTTTGCCGTATACGATAATTTGTTTACATTTACAAATCAAATATTCAGATAAATAATAAATGTAAAACTTCTTAACAGCCTTCAGCCTATCAATCGGAGTCCCCATTCCCGTGGAAGGTCCAAAGCTGCAAAAAAATTATATGTACAGTTGGTTTGCCTTTCCAACTCTTCGTGCCAAATTAGCCTTGGGTTGCATTGGAACACTGAAGACCCAGGCCAGTAAAAGGGGAAATCGTTCTGGTTAAGACAATTGCAAGAACAAGTGGTCATCTTTGGGTCATGTTTTGTTCCTGAAGCTCCTTGCGCAATATATATACCGAAGTTGGCCTGCAATAAAAACAGGAATATTAAACTGTACACAATCTTCGCGAAAAATATCTACGTGGGGCACATCATACAGTGGGCCGCATACTTTCTGACTGTGCGATTCCATAAATTTTGATGATCGTAATTTGTAAACCGCATTTTTTCAAGAACTATGGCAAACCGTCGCGACGGGGTTTTCTGGAGATTCTGAGGTTATACAAATAAGAAAAAAGTGTCGCACTTTCTGCTTGGCAATTTATACATATTTGTAGGTTTTGCTTTTGAACAATAGAACATGCTATTGAACAAAAACAAATAAAAGTGAGCAATTGAACAAATATAGGACGTTGTTCCTTGAGGTTATATTTTTTTAGGGATTAGGAAAGCTAACTTGTCTTAATGCACAACACGCAAGTCTGAATGATTCCGGGTACTCGGTCATGGTATAAAAATTTTAATATTTTTAGAGCTGTTGGAGTACAGCTCAGGGTGAAGCACAAGCAGAAGATTATCACAGTATTTAGCGAGTGGTAATGTGTTTTGCCCATTTATGGCCTAAACAAAGATAACAAAAAGTCACTAACGACATCATTAATTATTAATTCTTTGAGTGCAACAATGGGAATTGTGCATGTTTCAGCATGAGTGGTACAATTTCAACCGCAGAAAATATAAATATATTATGTAGCATAACATGTGAAGTAATACATGTTGTCGGGCTAGATAGTTATTCGATTTGGAAGACATGCTTATACCGCGTGAAGAAGATAATTTGTACCACGTAAAGAAATATGCTTTTTTGTGCTTGGCATTAAAAACTATTGCTCAGATTTCAACGCGCGGTGCGGTTAGCCTCATTTCTGCTAACTGTAAGGTTGCTGGTGCGATTCATACTTGTCAAAATTTATAAATTTTTTACCTTCACGAAATTCTGTTCGTGAAGGTACTTAAGTGTTTTGTGCTTTCAATGTATTTTTTATGCAGTTTAAATATGTCTTCAAAAGCATAATATTTATTGGTAACTCCCTTATGGCAATGTAAATATCACGGTACTAAATCTTCATTAAAATAATTTTAAAACGTGTATAAGCACTGCATAAGTATACAGTGAAAATTAGTGAAGAAAAGTAGTTATATAGAAACAGAGAAATGATTCGAAATGCAAACAGTTGAGATCTCTTCGTGTGCTAAATAACGACAGAATATTCGGACAAAGATTAGTGGACGCTTCGCGAGCGACTTGTAGAAGTAGGAGTAATTGAACCTTATTTCGAGAACAATGTGACACTTTCGGACTGATGTCATACGTTGCGTTCAAGCGCGATATTATTAGATAAGGAATTTTCTTTGCACTTGCCACCTCCCTTATATGCGTCATGAGTGACTTCGGTTTTCTCCTATACTGTTATGGGAGGCACAGGCATGCCTTTGTACTCGTAATTAAGGTAATTCGTCTTAACAAGAGACGCAATTGCACATTTTGTTCTGACAGCCATTCTTCTTAGTCTGCGTAATCGAACAGAAATAAGGAAAAAAATGCTGACCTCCTGTGCAGCAGGGACCAAGATCTATATATCGCTTTCCGAAAGCTCTAGCCCATTGTATTCTGGCCGATAAGTATTGCAACATGAGACGTTTTATCTCTTTTTATGTTTCATGTATTGTGAGCGAGGTATATATATATATATGTAACAAAGTTAGTGTACCGTAAAACTAGGGAAGTTTTCATCACTATAATCCTTGGTTTGGGCTTACAAATGCATCTTTTCGCAATGTTCCTCTTTACGTAATGTCCACATATCACAGCCCCTCCTAATAGCGGCCTCGAGGGGCTACCTTTGTATTGCCATACAAGACTCTGGTACTTTGTTCTATGAAGTGAGAACCATTGTGACGACACGGCCGTATTTCTTTCAGCAGAATAATAGAGCCATAGTGGCATGGAAGGCAACAAGCTGCACTAACAAAGCCACTCTTGGCTACTGCGAATGAAAGCTGTCGACACTCAGGTGTACTATAGCGAGTTTTATAAGCTCGAACACCAAACTGGTTTAATATATGGTTACTAATTATGTTCTGATGGGACGTATTTGCCAGAGACACGGTTTAGCTTCAGTGGTTAGTGCCATGAAAACGTTCGCGTTTGTCAAATGCGTTTAGCCGCAATGCCCTTCAACCCTTACAGATGCCACCTCATGAGAACAGTCTTTAAATAAGTAAAAAATACACAAGAATATTTGAAGGTAATCGGAACTCTATTGTAACAAAAGTAATCCTATAGTACATTGATTTGTGAGATTTATCGTAATTATTCTGAATCGAGTTTTAAAAAATACAGCACATCTACGAGGTGAATGATGACGAGTGGGGTGAAACGAACAAACGCATGGACAGACGGATGCACCGGCGGGTCCACTATCAGGCGGAAGAACGCACGGAAGCACGGACGGACTGATGGACACTTTGCCTTACTCATCATCATTCATTCCGTGCATATGCTGTGACCCCTGGCAACGCCGGTGACAGCTGGGTAAGGTACGCACCAAGGAGGTTATAGTATAAACTCACTGGTACGCACACACTAGTGGGAAGCATGGCGTGACGGCATCCCACCCGTAGGCGCCATCACGTGGCAAGCAGTGGCACACTGTCCACACTGTCGGTACCGCGATATTCTCGAGGCGTGCGCAGTAAAGCCCCTAGTTCTAGGGGCCTTAGTGTGCAGCGCGCACACCCACCGCCTCACGGCTGGTTCTCGCCGACAGATGGAGAGAGGTGGGGTGGTTGAGATCATGACCACGTGAGGAGTGGGCTTGAGAGTTGCGATTGGTGAAGAGGGTGAAGTGAGAGCGTTGGCATTTCGCGAGTACGCGGCAAGCAAGAGAGAGAGACGTCTCCGTGCACTCTTAGGAGGGCGTGAGCCAGTCGGCACTGCTTCAACACCTGCGGCAAGGGGAGCGGTGTGGACGGAGGGACAGAGTTACACAGGCTAGTCAAAGAGCTGCTTCTCTTCTAATAAATATCTGTTTATCTCAAAGTCATGTTGTGTCTTCGCCTAAATAGAATCAAATCTTATGCTTGGAATAAAGCATCCAATCGTTCTTGGTCCTGTTCAATTCTCACAAATACAAATGATGCTTTTGGCGGGGCTCGCAGAAAGTTGGGTGATGAATGACTCGTAGAATACAGTACGCGACCACGCACGCTGCTAATTCAGTTAAGAGAAGACATATGTATTGCGCAGAAAGTTCAATTCATCCAAACCTGATTTTATATTGTTCCTTCTTAGCCACCAGTTGACACAACCAGGAAGAACAATCGGTGTACACAACTGTGCTCAGAGCATCTCAAAGGAAAGGTAATTACAGTGTCCCAGCTTATATTGATGGCGATAGTGCTTCGGAATTCTGTCCTAAGTTGAACACTCCTTTAAAGCGCGGGAATCTCATAGTGATCTCTGCACCATTTTTTTTTCGCACGTTTAATCGCTTACTAAGCGTTCGATTGCGGTGAGAGTGTTTTTTTTTACTGTGAAACCACACTTTACCAATATGCGAAAATTTATTTTTCTACATAGTGTCCCTTTAAGCACGCCCTTACAGAGAACACTATTACTTTCTGAAAATTACCTTCAGCTGTGCGCAAAACTGTGTATTTTTCTCCGCTAGAGCGTTATCTTTTGTCACTTAAAATAAGCAATGCACATACACATGTACGAACAAAGCGTAATCTATACGAGTGCGTGCGCGTGTCTGTGGCGTGCCTGCGTGTGTGATTGTGTGCTAATGTGTATTCAAACGGGGGTGTTTTACTGGCAGTGGTCGGCACAACAGCCAATGGGCACGCTTCCAAAGGAGATAACTATAAAAGCATGGGCAGCAATCACAATTGTACTCTTCCCCTTCTCTCTTATGCAAGCCCTCTTTTCCGCTGCTATAATTATCATCTATACATATACCACACTTTCTTCAGTATTAGCTGCCCACAAGTGCACTCCTGGATACACACCTCATTTAGTAGAGCTATCCGGAAAGTGACCCTAATTGCGTGTTTCGATTTCCTTTTATCAAAAGTCCGATTGTCAGTGGGACAGCAAGTTCGCCCAGCCCAGCCCATCATAATCGGCCAGTAGGTTTTAGGTCTATTTGTATAGTTCGTGTTACTGGAGAATCATTACCGCCGTTTACTTCGACGCGTTACTTGGGAAGAGTGCAATGATTCTTTTTTTATAAATTTGGAGCATTTTGTGGTCGCACCTACTCGAAAATCTGGTGTTGGCAGTGTCGTCTCCATCCACACTGTGTACGCTCACGCCTCGCGTCTCGTTCAACAAGATCGCGTCCAACGCCAACTGTTGCTACCATTCCCCCCCCCCCCTCTCCCGCCTGATAAGGCAGACGAAGTACTAGTTAAAACCGGCTGCTCACGCTACACAACCATATACTAGCCACACTGTATATGTATGAGCTAGATAGCGCTTTTAGAATTAAGTCGATGGTATTTACTTTACTTTCACGTGGCCTTCAACCAGTAGTTGGGACAACCCAATGTCAGGGTCTCACCACTCGTTCAAGGCAACGCTTCTCCTACGTTCAATAAGTACGAATATTAAAGACGCAATGACAATTAAGCATTCCCGAACCATACTCAATTACGCAACATTCACGTGATACCCCCCCCCCCCCTGGCGACGCATTTACTCGAGTTCCTCCCGTGGGAAGGTGTGGGCAGTTTTTTTTTTATTATTCTTAGTTTTCTATACAGCGCTTCACTGTCCTGTAGGGCATAACTTACTTTTTTTCTGTCATGCTGACAATGAGTATCCTCTTCTTAATTACGGCAACTTTCAGCGGGAGGTAATGGAACCGATGTAACTGCATCTAAGCTGCTCATTATAAAGCTATCAAAAAATGAACTAAACACATCCTTTTACAGCAGGGCAGAAACGAAAGGTAGATGAATGAACTTTTTAATGCTTCGAGGATATCTCACCTCACACTTTGGAGAGCCTCTGACCGGTGGAGAAAAAATGATTAAGTGTTTGACAATAAGCCTTTTTGACAGTTGCTGAATAATGGAGCTTCTTTGCGATAAGGTTAAAAAGAAAAGATAGAAAAACAAAAAGAACCACAGTACACTTTAAGGAGCACTAACATAGCTGGAAACAATGTCTTTACAAATGCGTTGAATATATAGCTCATTCGTTGCGTTTTTCGCTCCTTTTTTTATGAGCGGGAGGGTGGGGGTGGCTAGTAATGATACTGACTTTTTGGATTAAGTAGGAGCTACGAGAAGTATGCAAGGAAATACACATTCATGACATAAAAAGTGAATTTGCAAATGACACAATATATAGGACGGAGTGGACTGGTGGAACATTGGAGAGGCCTTTTCTCTGCAGTGAGTGTAGTTAGGCTGCTGCTGAGGATGATGTTACTGGCTGTATGGTTGCAGAAAATGTGGGGGCCGGGGTTCATTGAACGCTGAAAATACCTTGAGAATGGTCTGAACAATCAAGCTTAGGCCATTGAGTCGCAAATAAAAAATAAGAATGTTCTGCAGAAGAAATAGAACGAGCTGCAAGGTTTAAGAGACAAGAGGGAGAGTATGACCAGGGAAAATAGCCATATGTGGCACTGCGTTCACTGTGTTGCACACCAACTATTGTTACCTGACATAGAAACGGCACGAAAGCAAGTCCTGTGGTCGCCCAGGCGAAAACATCTCACAAACAATGCCATTCGTTCTACAACGTGTTTTTGTAGGCCCAGATAATTTAGATATAGGTCGTTTCTGAGTGAGTGAACTCGAGTGTGTGTATAGAACGACTAGATTTTTTTATACCTTTTCTTTCCACCTGTGTCTCAAAATCACTGCGGCAATGAAAGCGGAAACTCTGTCCAGAAACAGCTGCAGGCAGATAGAGTGAGAACGTATCTGTGAAAACAAAGCTTCAAAGCAATGGCCATAGTTTTCATGGACAGGACTATTAGCTATATAAAGCCCTTGCATGCAGTGCTGCATTCTTGGTGTCGCTCACCCAATGTGACCTTGGTTTAGTTAATAATGTTATTATGAACATTGATAATCGCAACCTTGTGTGATTGTACTTTTTAATAAAAGCTTTCAGTGTCTCGTTACCACAGTGTCTTTCTTTAGCCTTCAATGTAGTTGCGTGTTTTTAAAAACCTATACCCACATCCTGGGTATTCTGGAAGCGCTGCGTTCTGAGAGTCTCGATTCGTGCAGCGAAGGCGAACGAGTGCATCGAGGCACGCTGGAGTTACTGTATATGCCACCTTTAGGTAGCAGAGTGGCGCATAGGTCCGCCATCTTGCCGGCGGATACGTCCATGTCATGCAAAAAAAACAAATGGTAGCATATCCACGGAGTAAATGATGGGGAGTGGGGCGAAGCATTCGTCTCTCCATTCGTTCTTGCTTCCGCCCGTTCCTGCGTATGTCTGTGTAACCGTCCATGCGTCCATCCGCTCGTCCGTGCGTGCGTCTGTTCATGTGTTCATCCCTCCGTTCTTCCATGCATCCGTCCCTGCGTCCGTTCATGCGTCCATCCATGCATCTGTCTGTGTATCCATTCGTCCATCTATTCAACACTCCAAGTACCACCATCTAGTATATTTTCATCATATATTCTCCATATAGAAGCACCACCATCCAGCGGACATTTCAAGGACTAAACGGGAGGTGGCACATGCACACTTTCTTACGGCTTGCGCTTCGGGTTTACTTCCCACCTTTAACCACCTCAAGTTCATGGTATATACTAGTTCACTGTATTCATGGCTATGCGGCCCAACGCTCCCTAAACCTTTCTAAAACCAAGGAGGTTACACCCAGCGAGTATAACGTAGCAACCCTTTCTTGTCAGATCGTGCTCAATGTACATGCCAATAACTGCTAATGGGGATCGCAGCGTGCGCGTTACCTAAAGGCCGAATGCTCCTGTCTCTCATTCCCCCTTAGCAGCCATTAACATGTGCATTGAGCACTATCTCTTATTGTTCAACAACGCACAGAAGAAATCTCTCACCGGAGCAACCTTGGAGGTCAAAATCGTAAGGACCGCTATTTCGGGTATGTGCCACTGGTGGTCTCGTTCTATGAGGGACGCACAAGCCACGCCATTTTTTTCTAAACAAGGAATGGTATGAAGCCTTTGTGTTCTGTACATGCTGTAAATAAACTTTTTCTAAACAAGGAGCTTCGCCCCTAAAAGCCACCCCTTCTGTCAGCAGAGCTCGTTCACACGGTCCAGTTCCCCGGCGGCATCTCGGCGTCCGTACAAGAAACACCACACGAGCCCAGAGCGCGTCCGCTCACTCTGTTTCCACGTGGCGTTGATTCGACGAATATTAAAAAAAAAAACAAAATTATGCTCGTGAGCCGGAAACGCGTAGCAAGGCATCGCCAGACTCAGGAGAGCGAGCCGAGGCACTAGTGGCGTCGGACGCATCCGGCTGTCACCAGAACCCGCGTCGCCATAAAGTTCACTTTTCCAAAAATTGACCTTTTTACTCACGTGAACGCGCTGGGCGAATGGGGGCGCGAGCGGCGAGTTCTTTCAATGTCGCAACTATGCTACCTAAAGGTAGTATATAGACTAATTCTAAGACACGTTATACACGAGCGCTATCTGGCAATTATCTTCGAAAACGAAGGAACACGTGCGCGCCCACGGAAAAAGATGCGTGCCTGTCTCGGAGGCGCTAAGGTGTAGAACGCAAAGCGAAGAGCAGGAGCAATTATCACGCCGTCTTAGCAAAGCGTTGGAAGCACTTGCCTTTTTTAACATCGCGTTGCACTATCAGCGCAGTGTGATAAACGCTACGGTCCTTAGAATTACTGGTGTGCCTTCACTAGTATGAAATCACATATACAAAATAATTACGTGTTATGGTGCCTCAGGTATGAACAATAGGTGTTTTTTAATTGACAATCGCACGGGTATGAATGCTGGAACTTGAGCAAAATTGGTGTGCGCTGCAGATGGGGTTGGCAGTTTGGTGTATCGCTTGTTGCCGTTTAAAATATCGTTACGGCGGATAAACGGACAAATGTACAGACAGACAGACAGACCAAAATTTTTGCGTTGAAGTATTCCAAGGAAGACTATCGTCTTTAAAATAAAGCGAATACGTGCTTTCCACAGGGGTATGCCGTTGGTCCCCAACCTTCTGTCGGGCAAAGCTAGAATGTACGGGATTTTAGGAATAAAATATAAATGATGCTCGCACACCATGACTGTCAAAACATTTAGGAATCACGGGACAGGTTCCGCAGAGTAAAGGTGTGCGCCATACTAGACACGTCTCCCTTGGGAGAACAGGTGAGGTGGCCGCCCCCTTCTATGCGCACGCCTGTGGTAGTTATTCGAATTATTCCCGCTCTCAATTGTCATACAATACGATGTCGTAGACTGCCTATGTGTTTTCAATGCAGCAACCCCTAACCTTTATTATCTATGTGCCATGTTGTTGTCTTCATGTCATCCTGTGAGACTTTTGCCCACTTATTTCAAGTTTTCAGTCGTACAGGAACGTGTCACAGAACAAATAAAGACACTGGCTTGAGAAATCTCTCGGTAGGAACGTAGGCTGGCGTATCTAGAGTCACAATTCGAGAAAGCGGCGTCAAACATGATCTTCTGTACCTGAAGAAAAATGTAGCTAAGCCCCTCCCCCTTTCCCACATGGTTACGCCCCTGGTATAGAAGGTCGTTGTTGACTATAAATTTATATACCAGAAAAAATGTACATGTACAAAAACCCCCCCTCCGAAATAACAAAGAGAAAAAGAACACGTGGAATGATGTGATTGTACAATAGGTATATGTACGTATACAAAGTGTATATGAATTTTTACGTACTACATAATGAGGCATATATGAAAACACACACACACACACATATATATATATATATATGTATGTGTATTATTGTTTAAGTAAGCGTACATATTTATAAAGAGAATCTCTGGGGCTGGTACGGGTAAAGACGAAAAAAGTGTAAAAAGTTAAAAAGAATGGAAGCAAGAGTGAACTCAAGAAATCTGGAGGCCCAAGTCAGTTGATGCCAGCCCAAACGACGCTACACAAGAAAGTGGACCGATGGACGTGCAGGGATAAGACAATGATGGAGGCATCAGTAGGAGAGATGAAAGATTTGAACCAAGAAAAAAAAAACGACCGAAACGAAATTATATTTGTAAGCCAAGAGCTTCACAGTCAAGACCGAGTGCGCATAATCATTTCTGCGTTGTGTTATAGGGTTCTGTACGCTATTTGGAGGAGTTTCTCGCTCGTTCCTTTTGAGGTGAGTGGCAACGGTGGTGGTGTTCTCTGCTTTATTTTTCTCTCTATTTTATTCAGAAGAGCCATTGAAGAGCTGACATTTCCCACAATTTTTAATTTTTGGTAGCCTGCAATACTTCAGTGCAGCTACTTCAGTGCAGCTACTAAGTTTCGGGTCACCACTTCGTTAACCAAAAGTCTTTCCGACTTTTTTCCACGTTAAAACTGATTTAGGAGCACGAACGCTTGCCCGCACGCAGCTACACAAACACACACCGCGAAGGAGAACGGCTGGACAAAGCAGAACTGCTGACTGTCCTGATTGTAAAAACGTGCGATCCACGCACTCTGGTGCAACAAACACGTATTTATACATCAAAAAAAGATTTACTCATAAAAGCTCAGTATATAGGCTTTTTGTAGGTCTAATATTATAATACTGGTGATGCAGTCAAAAAGCTGCGTTTCTTCTTGACAGCTTCCGTGAATTCTCCTCGCTCTGTTTTCGTAGCAGTGTGTAGTACTGTAATCACTAAGGCAGAAACTCAACTTTTTTTTTTAGTGTAGCGACAAGCTCATGCTACGAGAAATGAGCTACATCATTACACATTGCACACGTCTTGCTCAGACTGAGGGTTTCCCAATTTCAGTTGCTGTGCTAGCTGTACAAAGCACCAAATATTGCTACTGCATCTCCAGGTGGACGCGTAGGTGTCGTATATTAGCGCCGTTGTGCGCTAGTCGTAATGCCCACAGTGCCAGTCGTGGCGAATATCAAGAAGAATGGAAAGGCGTCATCGGTATTAAAGGATCGTTTTCAGAAGAAGCGGTCGAATGCCGGCGACACTGGAGCGGAATTAATTGGCTGGGATATGGCATGATGGGAAGTGGACGTGCAGAGACGAGAAAGTGATCCAAACACTACGAAGACTGCGGTAAGACATTGATACGAGGCTTAAGAAGTGAAGGACGGAGCTCGCGCCTCTTTTACTGGTGTGTTAATGACGTTTTTTTCTATCACTCACTGAGGCAATCTGTCCATGTGGCTCGTGCAGATTGACAGTCATTTTATGTACTGCGTAGTTGTATTGGTAGCATTTATTAACAATAATAATAATATTATTAATAATAATATTAATGATATTTATAATATATTAATAATATTAATAATAATAATAATAATAATAATAATAATAATAATAATAATAATAATCGTTGATGGGGTTCGACGCTTTAAAATCGTGTTATGAGTACAAGAGACACCATAACGGAAGGCTGCGGAGATTTTGATCCTCTGGTGTTCTTTAACGTGCACCTAAATCTAAGCACACAGACCAGAATTTTTGCCTGCACCGAAACTGTCAGCGCTGATTCCACCCCGCAACTTTCGGGTTAAGAGTCGAGTGCCGCAACCACAAGACCAACGTTGTGGGTGCTCTAACATTTATGTTGAAGTGTTGTAGTTGAATCCACTAAATTTTTGCTCATCCCTAAGGGAACGAAAAAACATTAAAGTGTTGCGAAAAAAACTCTTTTTTGGCGTAATTGGGCTATGCAAACCATAAGTGTCATCATCGTGGTAATCAGCGAAACTAAGCCTTCTGCAGTATAAGTGTCTGCTCCAAGAATATGTTATATATGTGGTCTTCAGTGAGCCGATTGCGTTTAATTCAAACGAAATTCCTCATTTGAACAGTCCTTTAACACTCGCTCGGCGTGTTCTGTGTTTGCCACTCTTTCGCGGCTACCAGCAAACTACCAGCAAACTTACACTGTACATTTTGTCTTTGCTGGAGCTATCCGGCTACCAGCAAAGACAAAATGTACAGTGTAAATTTATTATTTTTGTAGATATTGGCTAATTTTTAATCCTTGTCTGTCATATATATGAAAAACGTGTGTTTCTAAACAAACTGTTTATTAGTCGAATTTCTGATCGGGAACCACTCCAATCTTCATCAAGAATGTCTTGATGAAGAGTGTTCTGTTCTGTTCTGTTTTAACTGTTTTGTTGTGGAGAGGTTGAGGTGCCTATTGCCTCGGCTACTTCATATCACAAAGTTCTGCAGCGAAAAATAAAATAATAATACAGAACGGTACCCTAAAATTAAAAATACGGAAAAGAAAGAAAAAAGAAAAAAACATAATAGCACACTGAAACCAGTTCAAATATCATGCCAATATACAGTTTTCTTCACGCAGTTCACACAGTCACAAACTACTTACACGCACACCTTACTACTCTAATGTCAGTATATACATGACCACACTTTACATAATACCCATCTCTGGCTGTCAGTCATTGGCGCTTGTCCAGTCTGGTCTCCACTAAAAAGTCTGTCAGGAAGATTATTGCCTTTTTCTGGAGATGCATTTCAGGCCAGGGTCCAAGTAGTTTCTTTATTGTGAGGGGCTGTCTGTCCAAACTCCCTAATTTGTTCTTTAATTTTTCTCTTTCATTCGCGTATTTAACGCACTCCAAAAGAATATGGCGAACATTTTCTTCTGCATGACCACAATGGCATTCCGGTGAGTTGGATCGATGTATCTTGTGCCTGAAGCTGTTTGTGTATGCTACTTCCAATCTAAGTCGGTGGATCAATGTCTCTAGGTGTCGGGGGAGGTCTGTCGCTATGGAAAATTTTATGTGTGGATCAACTTCATAAAGTACCGTTTCTTTTGATTTAGGCTTCTCAAACCACTTCTCCATCAAACAATGGTTAGCTCCTTGCGATATAAAATGCCGAATATCCGCCCCAGACATAGGGATTGCGCAATCCCGTCCTTCCTTCAATGCTTTCTTCGCGAGACTATCAGCATCTTCATTTCCCTTTATTCCATTGTGGCTGGGTATCCATTGTAATACAATTTGTGACCCTGCGATGAGGCATATTCCACAGTTTCTGCGATACATTGTGCTATTTCACCATTTTTGTAAGGTGATCTCACATTCTGATTAGCTGAAGAGCAGGTTTGCTATCAGTGCATATCACCCAATTTCGTGGCTCAGGATTCTCGCAGATAAGCTTAACTGCTTCAAAGATAGCCACCAGTTCTGCTGTCGTCGATGAAGATTTGTGCCATAATTTGTACATCTTCTTTTTCTGAATTTCGGGTATAAAGACCGCACAAGCTGACGCTTCTTCTGTGCATGATCCGTCTGTATATATCTTCGTTTTTTTATTATGCATTACATGAAGCTGAAGAAGTACCAACTGTGCCGCTACTAGAGGTGCCATGTCTGCTTTCTTCTCTATGCCGTCTATTTCACGGATAACGTTGAGAAGTGGCAGCGTTCAAGGTGGTTTTGAAGGTTTCCATTGTTTAAATTGTGGTACTACTGCTTGAAATGATGATATAGTATCCTGTAGTCTCGTTGCCGTCCTTTGTGTTAGTGCACCAGATAAAAAATGACTTTCATGTTGCGTGAAAATTCTAAATAAATTTCGAGATGTTTCTTTCGTTCGGAGTACTGTCAAAGGTGGCTCTCGAGCCTCCGCATACACTAAAGCACTGGAAGTTGACCGTGGTAAACCCAGACATACCCTCAAGCTCCTTGCCAATAACAAGTGAAGTCTCCTTTCGCTGGAGGCTGGGAGTCCGTGCAGCAGAGGCAGTGAGTAAGTTACGATGGGGCGTATCCAGGCAACATGTAGGGCTAATAACGACTCTGTAGTACCACCCCATTTGGCCCCGCAGAGATGCCGGAAGATTGGAATGGCCTGATTCACTTTTTGTTCCAGGGACTGGACATGAGGCGACCATGTTAGTCTACGGTCTAAAATTACTCCCAAGAATTTATGAGTTTTAACCATTTGAATAGGCTGGTTTTGCAGAATAATCTGGAAATTTTCAGGCCTTTTTAATGTAAACGGAAGTATGGCTGTTTTAGCCAGACTCGGTGCCATACCTTTTTTTTTTAGAAAGCGGTCTACATAATCCAATCCTTTTTGTAGAGTTTGTTGTACATCCAAAAACGACAGACCAGACGTCCATATACTTATATCATCAGCATATACTGAACATCTGATGTTAGGTGGAAGATTATACGGGAGCTGCGCCATGACTGCATTAAAGAGAGTAGGGCTTAGCACGCTGCCCTGTGGCACTCCTTGGTTGACGACATGTTCTGACGTTGGGCCCTCCTGCGTAACTACAAAAATTTTCCGGTGCTTCAGGTAGTCAGCGATCCAACGCAGTATCTTGCCCTTGAATCCCTGTAACGCCAGACCATCCAGAACGTGAACGTGACTCACTGTGTCGTATGCTCGGTGGACATCAAGGAATACAGCGACAGTGATGTTTCCTTGCGTTCGTTGGTTTTCCACATCTGTGACAAAATCCAGAATGCAGTCCATTGTGCATCTACCTCTTCTGAAGCCGGCTATGCTTTCTGGTAGTAGTTTTTTAATGTCTTGCCACCATAAAATTCGTTCATTGATCATTTTTTCTATCACTTTTGAAAAACAACTTGTCAAACTAACCGGCCTAAACGAGTCCAAGTGCATAGGGCTCTTCCCTGGCTTTATTAACGGTACTACTTTTGATATCTTCCAACTTTCCGGAACTTTTTCTTCTTGCCAACCTTTATTATAGATGTCCAAACAAGTGTAATTTTCCTTTTTTTTGCACAAATTAGCAAGAGCAGCGTATGTAACTCCATCTGTTCCTGGTGAACTTGTTCGTTTTACTGAAGACAGCACATGTTGGAGCTCCTCTGGTGTGAAGCTGTCATCCAGATCTGATGAACTGATCACAGAAAAGTTTGTTACAACCGCCGAAGCTGATTCTGCTGAGGATTTATATTCGCTAGTTTGGGCCGTCTCACATTTTTCAGTATAAGATCGCAAAATTCTTCGGCAATCACACGTTCGCCAACTCCTCGAGACAGCGCTAGAGCCTGTAGTGGTCTCGAGTGGACTACTGGCTGTCGGAGGGCGCGTACCATGTTCCACAGTTCAGGCGCCGAGGTAAATGAAGAAAATGAGGCACATAAATCTTGCCACCTTTTGGTTGAAAGCTTCTGCAGTTGGTTACGCACTGCAGAATGTACTTTCTGTGCAACCTTGAAATCTTCTAAATTACCCGACCTGCGATATCTTCTTTCAGATAGGCGACGTATTGCCCGAAGCCTCTCATACTCAGCGTCAACACCCGAATACCCATCTGGTATGGGTACTGCACGAGTTACTTTTGTTAAAAATTTTTTTATCTTCGATGCATACGTTTCTGCGTCAGAACAAGGTTCAAGATTTTGTCTCTGTAGTTCTCGAAAGATTGCCCAATTTGTAATTCTTGTTGTGCGGTTATTTCTCGTTTTCTTCAACTTTGGGTGATATATGAATACTGGCAAATGGTCACTTCCTCTTGTATCAGCGTCTGCAGTCCAGTCTGCTCCAGCCGCTAATTCAGAGGAGCACACAGTGATGTCTAGTGCGCTGCAGTAGGTATGCCCCCGTAGAAACGTCGGAGAACCATCATTTAGTATAGTAAATTTGTACTATAGCAGATCCCCTTACACTACGACGCTCACTACCACACAATTCAAGGTGCGCGTTAAAATCACCACATATAATTATGAGATCATGGTCAGATCTACACACTGCAGCCAACTCTGCGTATGAAACGTTTGCTTGAGGGTGCACGTAAACACTAACTACAGTTACAGTAACGTTACCAAACTTCACCTTGCATCTAACCATTTCCGGAGCATCTGTTTTTGAAGTAGCCACAAGTGTCGACGGAATATCGCGTCTCACACACAACATCACTCTGCTTTTTGCAGCAGGACGTTCTGCTTGGTACACCACATAATTGGACAAGCGAAAGTTAGTGGATACTCTTGTTTCGGAAATACACAAAATCGGAAATCCATGCTGAGCGACGAATTTTCGAAAGTCTCCACTCTTATTCTGCAAAACATTGCAGTTCCACTGGAATATTGCACTTCTTTTGTACCAGCTAGATAGTCCGGTAGCCATGATTACGACAAGAGAAGATGCTCAACATCTAGCAGCAATTTCACTTCTGGTAAAGAACCTGCTTGTGGCAGGGATTGTGGAATCGCATTAAGAGCCGCAAAGATTATTGGCAAAATGACTTGCTCGTTTCCAGCTGTCTCCGCCAAGATTGCATTTCTTGAAGAATTTTTCCTCAGCAAGCTGCTGTGTCCCTTCCCTTTGGTAGTCAGTGGCTCCTTGGCTGTGTCTGGCCCGGCAGAAAGTTCCACTTCAGCATGTTCCTGGGCCCGGACTTCTTTGCTAACGCGATGTTTTGGTGCTGAGCGCTTCAATACTTCCGTGTAAGAGTCGTGGCGCCACTGTTTCGCATTTCTTCGTGCCGCAGGAACATCTTCGACTATATCCGCATTGGGTGCTGAACCTGTTTGTATCTTATGGTACCCTTTTACAACTCTCTCTCTTTGTGCCGCTGATGCCAAACGGTTTCGAGAGCAGCCTGAGAACGACGCCGGATGTGGTCCAGCACAGTTGGCTCACTTAGGTTGACGTTTCGAGGTGCATTCTTTGTAATCATGTGCGCCCGCACATACCTTGCATCTCTTGGTTCCCCTGCAAGTCTTAGACTTATGCCCATATCTCTCGCAGTTGTAACACCTTACCGCCGGCTCAATGTATTCCTCGAGAGTGTGAACCATAAAGCCGAGAGTGGTTTACAATCGACACTTCGACGAATAAAAAATGCACACCTTTTTTCTATCTATTTGCTTTCGGCAAACAAACACACATCTTTAAATATATATATATATATATATATATATATATATATATATATATATATATATATATATATATATATATATATATATATATATATATATATATATATATATATATATATATATATATATATATATATATATATATGTGTGTGTGTGTGTGTGTGTGTGTGTATGGGTGTGTACACCCATACAGACATACACAGGTCTATACAGGCTACTACAGTATACGGGACTTAGGATCACTATTTTGTGTGGGCTTGAATGGCATCAGCAGTTCAAGATTACCGTTCGTTTAATCACTTTTTCTTAGTGCAGTCCTTCCTCGCTCAATCGATTGCTTGTTTTTCATTCAAACAGCTCGCGTCCCTTTCTTTGCTGTGACTCCTGAAATGCATTTGCAACTCCAATGAATTAAAAGCACGCTACGCGTCGTAGGAATGCATGAAATCCTGTTTTCTTCTTTCAAACGCAAAAGCAGTTTTTTGTCAGAATCAGATGCTGAGCGTCGTGACATCTCTTTTTACTGGGCCTTCTTAGAGCCTGAATGCAAAGAAGAATGGTGTGCTCTCGTGCGCTGCTGGGATTCCTTCGGACGTTCGCCGATGGCATACTGGTGCTTCTGCTTCAGCGGAACATTTCACTACAGGAATTCCTTAAAATAGGCACATCCGGCTTTGGCCATATCTTTTTGTAAGCATTCTTTCGCTTGTGTTTTTGTTATTTTTTTACACAAGTACTGAGAAATGGTTCCAGAGCAAAGACAGCATCTACAGTTATGTAAGTGCGTTCAAGGGTCCTCTTGGCTTTGTTTTTTGTTTTTTTATGCGCACAGTCAAAAGTGCTGGAAATCATACGGTTTCTCATGCGTTTCGTCGAAACTACTGGTTGACTAAGGCTTCTAATTTTTTCGGAGTGAGTGCATTCATGCTCCCCCTAGAGCTACCTTCAAACAACGCGGTGTTTGCACTGCCTCTGTGATTAGAGGCAGTGGAAACTTCCTACACCTAACGTGGCTCGGCAGTGCCTGCGTGATTGCAAACCGCTTCACTGAAAGAGTCATATCTCCAGGGCTTCGGGTCAAGCACGTGTGGCGCCATCTCTCCGCAGTGGCCAGGCTCTCCACCACAGCTGAATGGGAACCACACAAAAAGAAGTGATATCTCACAAACCAACTATTATATTGAAAATCACTCTTGGTTTAATGTACTAACAAGACACTAGACATTTTAGGCGTATTTCTACAAACAGGACACAGACCACTCACATTCCCAGAACGCTGGAAAATTTTACGGCACAACTTATGAGAGCTGCTTTAAATTAGAAATTTTAAGCGTTTAAAGTTTGATTGCAAAGCTCGCAGAAGGTTAATAAAGAATAACTGAGTTTTACACTGACTGGAAAGCGCTCTATCAATTGATATGGTGCTTTACTGTGTAGCTAGAGCCACGTATCCTTCTAGAGTCATTTTTCTCTGCCCTATTCCTATTGTAGACAAAGCCCACATCTTCTCCTGCATTGTATCAGGGCGTTTCGGAGCAGGGCGTGCTGCTAAAAAAACTATTCGAATACAGTGCTCGGCAGACCAAGACGAACAGGGTGCAATGATGAGTACGCCTCGCCACTGCTGCTTGTAGCGTGTGCGCAATCGTAGCTTCTCTAGTAACTAGTGAGAGACACCTCAACTACATCATTGTTGTCCATTCCGGGCGGCCATGATGTACGTGACATCATAAATACTAACTCTCTCGCTGTGGCAGCACATGACATAACGATGACGTCATGTGATGCCGTCGCCACGTGACGATAGCATCGATCATACTGATGCCGACACAGGAAGTGAATTTTTTCGTATTATTAGGCATGTAATACTTTCACCTTAATAATACGACTACTAGAGAATGCCTTTAAGCCAGCGTACCCAGCACCAGACCACTGTAGCTACAGCACTACTGCTACCTCAGCCACAGCATGAACAACAGTAATGACTGTCTCAATAAAATAAACAAAAGAATATGTCATACTTAAACAAGGAAAAGGGTTATGTCAGAAAGAAAATATTTAAGCGTAAAATACTGAAACATTTCAGCTAGTCTCTCCTTGCGATTGTGCCCTGTAAAGAATACCAGCTAACCTTCTTTGAGTGGCTTGTTTTGGACGTTCTGTCTGTGCCTTTGTGTAGACTAATAGGCTGATAAGTTAATGAATTCAAAATCTCAAACTGTTGCCTCGGTTTTTCCTTTTTAGTTAATTTACTGTACTTCTCTCTGTCTCTCGTTCTGTGTCAGTATCATTTATTCTGCTGCGGCATGTGATGTTTAACGGAGCAGCACTGCCACTTTCCTTGCAACGACGAAATGTCCTTTGAGGCTTCAAAAAGCATAGTTATTCATTTTTTCAATGTCTGCCCTTTGGGCTCTGGTTATTACCACCAGCTATATGACCTATTGTAGGAAACCAGTCTTTGTTCTTTATGGTTGCAAAACAGCAGTGACCCCTTATTATGTGGCCCATTGTAGTTGAAATTCCGGCTGTTGGTGCTGTTTTTCTTTTTCGCGTGTCCTATACTTTTACTACTACTCTCCGTAACACCTCATGACCCTGGGGTTACATGACTGACTCCATGAATGAATGAATGAATGAATGAATGAATGAATGAATGAATGAATGAATGAATGATTAATAAATTAATGAATGAATGAAATATTTAATGCAGATCAACAATGGCTTTCAGTCTCTGCAACATGTTTGTAATATCCGTGAAATAATATTCTCTAGAGAATCATTCTGTGCACATTCTTCATCCCAGGTGTAGTAGTTCGCTGCCCCTTCACGGAAAACTGGTGCTTGAGTAAAACTTTACACTCACATCTTGATTGAGAATGCTCGTACACCGCGTGCAGCTTCTTGGGTTTGGTTGGTTTGTGGAGGTTAGCGTCCCACGGAAACTCGAGTTACGAGAGACGCTGTAGTGTAGGACTCCAGATAGTTTCGGTCACTCGCACTGACAGCGCACTGACTCACACTGTACACGAATTTCGTAGCGTTTCTCCAACAGCAGAAGCAACGAAAAAAATCGAGTCTTTTCTGGACCACAGCCGAACACCAGAACCACTGAGTCACCAGGGAAGTTTTCATTACCGTGCGCTGGAGCAACGCTTAATTAAGCCCACAATTCTAAATGTGGGGATGGCTGCGATGGCACGACGTGCGCTGCAGCGGCCTTACCCAATCGCGAACGGCACGCTACGCAACAGATGTTTTACGAATCCGGACTTTGACAAAGCATACGAGGATTCCGTGCTTCTGACCCGCAAAGCCATCTCGACACCATCATTTATCAGCCTTTCATAGCTTTCTCTTCTTTACTGCCTCTCCCACGTCAGTGTTTTTCGTATTGACTCGCAACACGTACGTACTTCACCCAATCTGTGTAGTTCGGTTCTCCTTTCTTTGAGTGGGCTCGCGTTAGCGGCAGCCTAATTATCCCGAACACGTGCTTCGTCTTGTATTTAATGAAGCGTGAAGCTAAAGAAAAAAAAGGGATGCAGAACCAATGATAAGGGTGCCGCACGTAAATTAGATGTGTTTGTCAGGCCCACTCTTTTGAGTTTAACCCTCGTTGATTTTGCTGCTTTTTCATTGTTCTTCGTAATTCCAAACGCATTGAGTCAGTGACGGTCGAATGCTCTATTCTTTCCAGGCTTGACAAATGAGCCCTCCAAACGTGTCATTGGTGCCACGTTTTTCTTTATCACCCGGACTTCTGAACTCTAGCCGCGCGGAGCTATCAGTCTATGCCAGTTTGTCCACACACCCTGAAATGTCGTGGAAGCTGCTATCACTTTCAGGAAGAATGAGATCGCTCTTCAGAGATGCCCATGTTTCCTAAGTTGCACAAGCGGCAGAAGGCAAGGCGGCAGAAGCCAATAAGAGAAGGAGGGAAAAACTCTTTCGCCTCAATAAAATCAGACAGTCGAGTCAAGGCCATTCGCTCAAGAGTCTTGCGAACGCATGACGTCAAAGAGATAGGGCGAAGGTTAGAGAGAGATCGAGGTTTGCCCGGCTTCGGAATCATGCAAATTAGAGAGGATGTCCAAGAGCTTCGAAGACAGCCGCTGTTTCATGCTTCGTTGAATGTGTGTAAGAGAAATTCCTTCGCGTTGTCGGGGAGATTACGTAGTGTAGTATATCTTATCTCATCCACACCGGGTGCCGAGCGGGTAGATTGAGTGGCTAAGGCAGCTTCCAGCTCCCTGAGCGTGAATGGGTGGTCCAGGTCAGGGTTAGCTTCGCCACAGTTATCTGGGTAGGAAGGTGTGAGGGGGGGGGGGGGGAATACAGAGATTTTAAATTTTCAAACACATCAGATGGAGTCCCTTGAGCGAGAGCTTTAGCTAGGGTGGGAGCAACGGCAGACTTGGTACCTAAGACAGACCTGAACAGAGACCATGTAGAGCGCGAGTGCAGTGCGAATTCAAGGCCGTCACACAGCGTGTTCCAACGAGAGTGCTCGAGAGAAGTGCCGTAAGCGATAATTTCAGCCCGCAGAGCATCAATTCGGAAGCAAAGTTGGACGTTGTGTGGCTGGGAGCGGAGAGTGCGTTTCAAACGTTGATGACGTCGCCATAAGTGTAGGAAGTGAGAAACAGGGTCAGGAATGGGGAGTTGAAAACGAGCGCGGCGACTACAGGATGTCATTGCTGTGGAGATCCGCGACGTCCAGTCGTCGTAAGTTTTAAATGAGTCAGACAAAATGTTATCATGGAATACTTCCCTGTTAGTGTGAGTGACTCGTTGTTTCCACCTGTTGTGGAAAAGAGGGGTGGTGATGTGTATGAAAAAGTGATCACTGAAAAGATTTTCAGCGGACACCTGCCAGTGAAAAGGAAGGGAACTCCGAGAGAACGTGAAATCGGGTGTAGTGGAGCGCTGTGAAATAGGGCCCGCTCGAGAAGAGGTGTCAGGAGTATTAAAAAAGGGTGAGATGGCGCTCCTGGGCGAGGCAGTGTAGAAGGCGACCTGGTTTGAGTGTTTGCGGGTAACCCCAGAGCCTATGAGGAGCATTAAAGGCACCCCCAAGGAGGGTATGGGTGGGCGATGGGAGTGCAGGAATTTGCCAAAAGCACTAAACAAAGAAGACTTGGCAGGGGGGTTGTAAAAGGACATCAGAGCGAGAGAAATACGGGTAGATGGTTGGTAATAGACCACACCTAAATGTTTCAGGAGGGGGGAGGGTACGGCTGGTGGTTCAACGAGAACGTCATTGCGTACATAAATGGACGCAAGTGGCATTCCCGTCGCAGCGTGATATGCATGGTAGCCCGGGACGGCAAGGGCCGCCCAAGTCTCCTGTATAAGGACAAAATGGGGTAATGTTTGGCGGCTGAGAAGATACTGGGGGAGAGGGGTCCTATTATGACGAAAGTTGCGGCAGTTTCACTGCAAAATATCGAGGTCCTTTTCACGCGCCATCTAGGTCTTTGAAGTAGAGGAAGCGCCTACGCGTGCGCGTTCCTTCTTTTTTGCCGGGGGAAGCGACTCTTGCAGGGAGTTAAGCATATAGTTGAAAGATTCCAGTTGCTTGGATTGGGTTTCGAGGGTCGTAAGAATCCGGACAATTGTATTTTCCAGCTGGACCAAACGAGGGTGATGCGCAGTGGTGGTGGTTTCGACCATGTCGGCCAATTTGGTTACATAGGAGCTGGAGGTCGGTGTGGTGAGTGTGGTGAGTTGCTTATTTAGCTCCGTGAGTTGAGAGGTAAGAGAGGATGTGGTAGTTGCGAGTGTCTGCGTCAGTGCGAGTATTTTCTGTTGTAGCTCATCTGAGACGCTTTCTTGCTTGCAGTGGTTGCGCTCCAACATAGCCAGTCGCAGATTGAAGGAGCGGCTCTCGTTGCTGAAAGCTGGTGAAGGTGTGTTTGATGAAGAAGTGCACATGAAAGGTGTTCCCTTAACCTTAGCGGCGTTGAGCCCGAGGCGGGGAGGGGGGATGTTGCGAATGGTGATAGGAACTCATGCGCTGAAGAGGAGGGCAGCGAAGGCTGAGTGGCTCGGCGCAAGGCTGTGCGACGGAGAAAAGCTGCTTTGGCACAGTCGCATTGCTTAGCTAGAAGGTAGGGGCAGGTGGAGTCGAGAGATGAGTGGGTGTTGACTTGGCAATGAATGCACCAGGGTTGGGCGCAAACGTGAGCATCGGAATATGCTGGTAGAGGAGACGCACAGCGGCGGCATTTGGCCGGAACGCTGTGTTGGGGGCATTTATGAGCACGGTACCCTATAGCAAGGTACCGAGTGCAAGAAGGGGGCTTAGGTTTATGTGGACGGCATCGGAAAGAGACGCGTTTGAAGTACACAAAGCGAGGGATGATGGTTCCAGCAAATGTCATTAGGACGGATTCAGTGAAGCCCATCATACGTACAGCGAGTATGTTTGAAGTAAAGGATTCAAGGTCATGCAAGAGCTGAGATGATGTGAAGTGACCACCGACCTTGTGTATGACGCCGAGACATGATGTTGAAGGATTGGGGGCATATGGCTTAATGGTGATCGGCTTACCATTAAGTTCCAGACTTGTGAGGGAGAGTAGGAGGTGGGCAGTGAGAGCTGAGTGAGTTTTCAGAAACACAAGGTTCTGAGCAGGTTTGACCTGAAGGGTGACCTCCGCACTGCTCTTGGGAGAGAGATTTGCGGCGGCTATGATGGTACAAAGCAGGTCATAGAGAGGCAGTTTCGGCGTGAGTGTTCCGGGTGGAAGTTGGATTCCGACGGTGATGAGCTCGGAGCGGGGGCGGGTGGTCGAGGCAGGTTTTCGATTGGCACTAACGGTGTTCCAGCTGCTTTCAGGGGATGGCGTATTGTCTTCGTTGACCTGCGACGCCGTGAAGTCCATTTCCGTCGATAAGTCGTCAGCTGAAGTGATGGATGGCAAAACTTCGGCGATGGAAGGAACGATGCTCGTCGAAACGCGCTTGTCGACAGACTCGGAATTGCCAATGGGTAGGCTAGACGCAGATAAGGTGGGGAGAGCAGCAGGCGTGGTGGATTGCAACGCCAACGCTGCATTACGGCTCTCGGCCTCCGGCGTTTGCGTCGCTATAAAGCTGGAAGTAGCAGAGAATCCAGCAGCGTTGCACGTTGATGGACCGCGCGTGCTGTTGAGGAACGCTGCCTGTTGCTGTATTGTTGTCGGCGCGGGGCTGATTACATTGCCAGATGTTGACAGTGGAGTCACGGCTGTATCAGCGGTACGACCGGAGGAGGCTGGGCTTACCAACAGGGCGTCAGTAGTCGTTGGTGTCGAATGCTGTGTAGGACGCTGCATCGTGGAG
The DNA here is from genome assembly GCF_043290135.1 of Rhipicephalus microplus. Classification (NCBI taxonomy): domain Eukaryota; kingdom Metazoa; phylum Arthropoda; class Arachnida; order Ixodida; family Ixodidae; genus Rhipicephalus; species Rhipicephalus microplus. The sequence continues at coordinate 131,024,867 of NC_134704.1, forward strand.
GTGCAGGCGTGGCGCGTTACGGTTAGCGCGGCACCGCGCCGCTTCGTACATATGAAGGGGCCTGGAGGGCCATCCTGGGGTCGGACCGGGGCCCGGATGGTGTCGGCGTGTCCCGGAAGTCTTCTAGAAGGAATAGTGAGCTTGTCCAGACACGGGCGGGGCCCGGTAACGGGCCAAGCACACGGGAAAGCGGAGCACTGTATGCGGCCAGCCAAACAAAATGGTGCCACCCGGCGGTCTCCGTATTCTATAATGAGCAGTTATTGGGGACTGATTTCGTCATGCCCGATCGAGTAAGGGCATGAAGACTGTGGCACAGAATGACCTATCCTTGTGGTTGCGAGGGCTTAAGTGCCAAAACCATGGTGTGACTATGAGTTACTTGACAATGAAAGGCTCTAAAAATTACAACCACGTGTGAATCGTTAACGTGCACCGGAGTCTAAGTATACGGATCGCTAACATCTTTCCCTCCATCAAAAACGCCGTTGCCATGAGTCGAGTCCAACCCACGACTTTCGGGTCAGCCGCGAGGGACCGAAATTTCTCAATTGAAATTGTGTGTGGCAATGCCAGCTGACCTTTTGAACAGTGTAACCAGCAATATCCAGTATTAGCAATCGCTTTCAATATTAATTATTCCACGTTACTAATTATTTTAGGTCCCTTGCCAGCTTTGTTGTGAGCTCTTAGGCAGCACAGGTGTTTGAAAACTCTAAAAAGCATATCAAAGCGCAAGAGTTAGAGACAACCGGTGTGGGGATCATGCCAGAGAGTAGTTAGAGTACGTTAGCCTACTTTAGTACACATTCGGCCAACACCTATAGCACCTGATCATGCCCTATTCTGTCCTTTCCTTTGCTTAGCACTGTACTCTCAATGATAGTTCTGTACGGTTTAGGTCGAGTTTGCTCATAGGCGAAAAAAGAGCACTCTAAGAAAATAAATAAACAAACAAAGAGTACGTGTGACTCCTTTAAGGTAGCCCTAGCGGACTGGCCATGTATATGACCCTCTTTGAAAAAGCACGTTCAACCTCTTGTGGGTCACACAACTCTAAGAAGGAAGTATAATCGCTGCCAAGGAGAGTTGACTCTCAAAAGAGAGCCATATGACTATGAGCTCTAAGAAAAGCTTTAAGCATGAAGTAGAGTTGTCAGCATGTTGATCAAATAGCCATTGTTTGAGCAAGTTATGGAAGTTTTTCATAGGGTCCGTAGGAGCGACTAAAAAAGCTGCCCAAAAGGACACGTTGGAAATAAAATTAATACACGTGTGTAGAAAGGGAGGAGTGAGGGGGGGCAGCTGACACTGTTCGTGACATTAGCCTAATAGAGCCCACAGTTGAAGCAGCTATTCAGGAAGCCAAAAACGCAAGTGTTTCTATGGCGACAGCTCGTAACAAGCTGCTACTTCGGGGATGATCCAAATGGCCAAGCAAATTCTGTCTCTGCGAGAAGTATTCAACACATCTTCGTCTTAAAATATCAAACGCGATATGTGTTCTTGAGGTTGCCCTCGAAGTAATGTTTTACAGCGAAAGCTGTTATGAGATCAGAACACAGGTCACGTGCGGCACCATATTCGTCCACCACTATCGCCGCCGCTGATGTCCGTAACTGATATCCCAACAAATGAGAAAAAACCTCAGTAAATAAGAAACCTCAAGGACCCAATGAAATTTGAGCCCGAATGCGCTGCGTGCTAGCCCAGTGCTCTACCACTGAGCAACACTGGTGCTTGAAACATATTTCTACTGGCCTTAGGCAGGCTTCATATCGTAAATAGATTCGTAGTAATGTGAGTAATAAAGCCTTTTTATAACATCAAAGAAACAGCCCTGCCGTGGTGGTTTAGTGGCTAAGGTACTCGGCTGCTGACCCGCAGGTGGCGGTATCCAATCCAGGCTGCGGCACCTGCATTATCGATGGAGGCGAAAATGCTGTAGGCCTGTGTGCTCAGATTAGGGTACACGCTAAAGAACTTCAGGTGGTCAAAAGTTTTGGAGCCCACAACTACAGCGCCCGTCATAATGATATGGTGGTTTTGGGACGATAAACCACACGTCTCAACATCAAACGAACAACCAGGCGTCAAACAATGCGAATTGCGTGAAGAGTGGCTCGTCCAATGATCCAACCTATTACAAAACTTGTTCTTGTTAACTTATTAACTGTACCGCATACCGACATGATGATGATGGTGATGATTCCTCCACTATGCCTCTTGCCCTCTCAGGCGGATTGGCCAAGAATTGAGGATACGAAATTTAATCCTTTTCTCATGATACGTAATCCTAACAGAAGGAGGATAAGGTACACGTAAATACAAAAAGAGTGCAATAATTTTTTTTTCTGTTTCGACCAGAAAGAGTAATATATATCTTGAATTGAAATTGAACTAATTTCAAACACGTCTAAAATTGATGTTCAAAATTTGCCTAATATTACTGTAATTACAAATATACAACTAGAAATTTATCGGCGCATTCCTTTTGTTTCATGAAGATAACTGCAAACGGCATCAAAGGCATTCCTATGGCTGTAGCCCAGAACCGAAGCTCCAAAGGAAATTATATTCTCAATGGTGAAGGTCAGCCCAAGGTTAGCAAATAGGATTACAAGTAGACGTTTTCTTAATAGTCTGTAAGGGCGACATGACAAAAAATAAAGCTGAATTGATTCCTGATCTGTACGAAAGCTGCATAGGGGAGATACTTCCAGACCAGCCCTGTGTTAATATCATTTTAGAGGGGCACACAACTTCGTAATCTTGTTAGCATGACTTACAGTTGTCTAGTATAGCACGAGTCGGATTTCAATCAATATATAAATGTATAATTCAGTGCATGATGTTACTTATTCTATGGCATCAGCCCTGAGTGAAAATTTTCAATATCTTATCGCCATTATACTGGACAGCACCGGAAGCATAGAAAGTATTGGGCCATGTAATGCCATTCAAGCTAACAAGTCCGTAATTTCATGCAACTCCAACCCGGAATGTCCAGGTACCCATAATCAGGTTAAGAGCTTCAGCTGTGGAGGAATTAGTGTAAGGATTGGCCTTGAGGCATCTGATTTAGATGAAGCTGTCAGTGACCTACATACAGACAGGGAGTCTGTAGTTATTATAGCAGTGTGGGTCTCCAAAATTAGTCTTGGTAGTGCTAAAACAATTTCCGAAAGTTCAGCTTCAAAAACAAATGTGAAGGCTGGTAGTCTTACTGAAAACGACCAGTCAAGTGAAGGAGACTAAATACCTACTCCTGCCTTTTCGTCTATTACTGAAGCATCAGTTGCTATTACAATATTTGTTTCCACTTGTGCAAGGTAATCTTGCAAGCGGCTAATTAGAACCCTGTGTGATTGAAGTTTAGGCTTATAAAAAAAGAAATCCTATCTTATTATATGGTAAGATTTTGATTTGGTACGTTTGCTGCTGCTATATCTCGAATTTTTACGTTTATTCTATCTAGTTGCTCCTTTAGCCATGATTCTTCATCTTCGTCAGCCACTGCATAACGGTATTGCACAATATTTCTAGCAAGTCTGTAGCTGATACCAAGCTGCTCCGAAGAATGATGAAGGACAGCACAGTGAAGGCCAGCCTACTACACAAAAATTATTATTTGGGGCGTAGTGGTTATCCAGCAAGTGTGCTAATAGCAGCTAGTAAAGGCTCCGAAACACCGCTCTTCAAGCTTCCACAGTGACATTTCTGCACGTTCCGCGCAAGCCTGGCGTTATTTTTTTTTTCTGAAAAGGAAGATTTCATTTAAAGACAGCTGCAAAGCCACCTATATTAGAATACGAAGCAGTGAAATTTCTTTATCAGAGACCTGCTGAGCCTATTACAGGAACTTTTCTTGAAATGCAGAGGGAATGTAAAGATTCTAGTTACTGATCGAGTTACAATTTTCACTTAAGCACAGAACTTTGTTACAAAAAATGCTGACCAATTGCTATAAGTGTATAGTGAGATAAAATACAACAGAAAAATTAAAAAAGAGAATCCCATTTCTATTTACCTTTTTACTATTAAATGTCAATGAAGAAACTTTTGTTTGGGTACGCGTTAAGCGCTGCATAACTAAGACTATGTTGCCATAGCTCAAATAAGTGTTTCAAAATAATTAAAAATGCAATAGATGTCTCATTTTGCCTATACTTGCCGGGTGAAAATAAAGACTCGGCGTTGGCAAAACGAGACAATGTGAGAAATTTCATTCCTTCACATTTATCTGTAGAAGCACTTGGCATTCGCCTCGTGGGTCCCCACACAGTCTTCATGAGCCCTCTCCTTGCACTCCACGCAATGAATACAGACAAAACCCGGCGCTGTGTTCCTCCACAGCTCCTAGCAGATCAAACACCTCCAGTCATTCTTTTTGCAAATGATGTCTTTTGTTTAACGCTTGCACTTCATTAGGTTATTCAATGATGATGGCTAGATATGTTTTGACGCATCTTCATTGCCTATTTTTGCGATTTTGATTAAGAACTGCGCGACAATTTCGTGGCTTTTGAACTTCGTAAGCCGAGCTCCGTGAGGCGATTAATTTTAGATTTTCTTTCACTTGTTATTTTTTAAATTGGGTTTAAGAAAGTCTCACTAAAACTTGATTCCACGAAGTGATTCTGAACGGCTTGGCTTCGAGACTCTCAATTTTTTTCACGTGCATCTTGAGAGCATCCTTGGGAACGCGAAACAGCCTCAAAGTAGTGCTAATAGAGTTAAACCTGTCCTCAAGAGCAGTCAGTGTTTTTTGATGTCGTTTTCCACCCATACGGCTCTACGTAGTATCCTATTTTATGTCCTAACTCTCCCAAATAAAAATACAACTCATAATATTATTATCAGTAAATAGTTTTCTTATCAAGGCACTCAATATACGACGATTCGATTTCTTTTGTTGCATTTCGCCCCTTCCAGAAGCCTACAGAAAAACAAATCGGCGTTGGCCCAGTTCAACAAATGAACCAAATCTGTAGTGTCATGTATACGTAAATTGTAGAACAAAGTAACAAAATAAATACGTAAGTAGTTGTACTGCCGCAGGAATAGCTTCATGCATTGATCCGAAAATTTAGTGGAGCGAGATTCCGCCCCTTTTTGACAGGTCACGAACAAACTCACACCAGCTGCATAATTCTCCTTATGAGAACGTTGTGAGCGATGACAAACTTTTACATACAAAACAATGAACAACTACCTGCACCTTTTGCGGAAAGAGAGAAACAAAGTAAGTACTTTTTGTATTACCTACACAAGCCAGCAAGGTCAAAATTTCGCGTTTTGCCCGCATCTATCTATCTATCTATCTATCTATCTATCTATCTATCTATCTATCTATCTATCTATCTATCTATCTATCTATCTATCTATCTATCTATCAAGGCACATAGAACATTTAGCTCTTCCGGCCGTCTAGATAATGGAAGTAATACTAAAATCAATAAAGCATAATGTGACTCTATGATGAGCATAATTGAATAGTCATTACATGAAAATAATGATACGTACATCAGGAATGTCACAATTGTCATGAATGTAAAGATTTACATTTTTCGGTCTTGCTGCTCTTTCGGTGGTTTCGTTCACATGACATTTTGCAAAACTTGTACGTTATGATATGACTGCTAGCGAACACAAGTAGTGACTGACCCTAACGTGGAAATCATGACAAGTATGTCATCATTTTCATGTTATGACTAGTCATGGTTACATGTCACGCTCATGGTGCACTCACGTTCGTTTCGCTATATAGCTTCACATATACCACATTTGATATTATGGGGCATGAATGGGTGACAAAGGTACATGATTGGCACAAAAATGATAATCATGACAAGCGTGTCATGTAAGAACACAACTACATGCCACGCTTATGAAGAGCTGGTGACTGTTTCGTTAGCTTCAAATATACCAAATTTGGTGTTACGCGATGTCAATTGATCACGAAGTTATATGACTGGTGCAAACGTGATAATCACGACATGCGTTTCATGTAAGAACATGAAAACATGCAAAACTAATTTTGCGATCGCGGCCCTTCGGCTTGTTCTGCATATACCAAATTTTGTGATACATTACGTAAATGGACGACGAAGGTAAATGACACGTCCAGTCGCCGTAATCGTGTCATGCGTGCCATGTGAAACATTATGGCATGCTCTGCTCATATCGCGCTCGCGGCCGTTTGGCCAGCACAAGGCCGAATTCGATACCACGTGACGTGAATAGACGATGAAGGGAAATGACACGAGTAAACATGATAGTCGCGATGTGCGTGCCATGTGAAACCTGATAACATAACTTCCCCTATACTTTCCTTGGTATTATGTCTGTTTATATCTCATTGATATTGCGTTAAACACAGAAAACGAGCCTTTATAAACACTTCTTTTTCTACTCATTTACGAGTGTCTAGTACTGGAAGTCTTGGTGCGTTTACCTTGTATACGAGGGACTATTAGTCAGCTGCCAGCTCGTAATAGGTTCACGTGCTACGTGAGGTAGAGCGGGCTCATAAAAAGTAAGCCACACTCACCGCCATGCGTATAGTAGTGCCCTGACTCACACTCCCACGTTTAATTTCAATATGTACCCAATAAAGTGGCTGGAGGGATAGCCTCCGGTGTAGCGCAGTTGGTAGAGCATCAAACGCGTTATTCGTAGGTCGCGGGTTTGGTTCCTGCCCAGGGCAAGTTATCTTTTTACCCACTTTTCTTTCTTTACATTTATATTACAATTTGGTCTTATAACTTTTTCTATACTTTCCTTGGCATTGCAGATGGCCCGTAAACGGTTGAGGGATTTTGCAAAGCTTAAGCGCAAAGGAAGCGAGCGTTATTCGGTTCGCTTTAACTGTTTGTACATTTGGGGCCGCGTTTTTCGATACAACTTTGTCACTGATAGCGTTGTCGAAGTAACTCCCAGACAGGAATTCACGCCCCATGCAATGAAACCCCAAGGCAGTTCTCTTAATGAAGTCTCTCCGCACCAACCTCTCGCTGATTGACAAACTACCTCTTCAAATCGAAACTCCACCTACAAATCTGAAGTAACGTTGCTCCTAATAAGTTTTAGGAGCATTTTAAATAAGCTAGACACCCTAAATTCCTTCTTGTACACATGTTCCGCCGACATTTTGATCGGTACGGAAACGTGGCTGTCGGCCGACATTTCGAACTCTGAACTTAACTTTCCTGCACAGTTTACAGTTTTTCGCAAGGACAGATCGGTATCTAAAGGAGGAGGAGTAATTATAGCTGTTAAACGAGAATTCCAACCGTCAGTTATTGCTTACGACTCGTCCATCGAAGCAATTTGGGTGACTGCGCAGTCAGCTCACACTACCGTAATTATCGGTGCCTGCTACCGACCCCCCGATAGCGGTCCAGAGTTCGTCGACTTGCTGAATGATTCACTCGAGTATGTGCATGCCCATTATCCAAATTCTCTTCTTATTCTCGGCGGCGACTTCAACTACCCAGGCATAGATTGGGCATCTTCTTCTGTCAGCAGTAACAGCTCCCACCGTCACGAATGCTTGCGTTTTCTACATTTGACACACGTCCACCTCATGACCCAGTTAGTAACAGAACCTACACGTGGCGATAACATTTTAGATTTACTTTTCACTAATAATTCCCAGGAAGCTCTTACCCACGTGCTTGAAGAAATTAGCGACCACAGAGTTGTCCATTGTTCACTATATCTACCACGCGCCGACAAATCAAAAGTAACTAAGCAGTTATTGAATTACGCATGTGCTGACATCGATAAGATGAACCGTATGTTAGATGATTTTATACCAATATTTGAGTCAAGTTTTGAACATCGCGCTGCAAACGAAAATTGGCTTCAATTCCGTGACACATTAAAAAAAATAGAAGAATGCTGCGTCCCGAAACTAACAATCAGCACCAAAACAAATGACCCGTGGTTCACACGCGATGTAAAAAGATGCCTAAATAGAAAGAAACGAGCTTTTAAAAGGGCTACACGAACTAATACGCCGGAAGATTGGCTTAATTATAAAAATCTTTCAAAACAAGTGGAGGCCTCAATAAAAGAGGCCAAGGAAAAATATTTTAACTGCACCTTACCTAACCTTTTGAAAACTGACCCCCAGAAATTCTGGCGCGTGGTGAACCCTACAGCCTACCCTTCTGAGCCAACTCTACTGAGTGATCAAGGCATAGCGTTGTCGCCAGAGGAAAGTGCTGAATGCTTCAACGAATTTTTTGCATCAGTGTTCACGGAAGAACTTCCACTAGACTCACTGGCACTGTTAAAACCTACCATTCACGACCCTTTTTCTTCAATTACAATAACTGAAAATGGTGTCGCGCAAGCTGTACAACGCCTTTCTCATAAGACTAGCCCGGGGCCCGACGGAATTAGTGCCAAACTCCTAAAATTAACCTGCCACAGATCAGCGTATTTATTGTCGCTGATCTTTCAGCAGTCGCTTGACACGGGCTGTGTACCGGAAGACTGGAAATATGCCTTTGTTAAACCCATATACAAATCTGGCCAAAAGTCAAGTCCGAACAACTACCGTCCAATCTCTCTAACCTGTATATCTTGCAAGCTATTAGAACATATCATTTACTCGAAAATTATATCTCACTTGAACAGAAACAACATCGTCATCCCAAACCAACACGGCTTTCGGGAAAAACGCTCTTGCAACACCCAACTATTCGAATTGTTGACAGACTTGCACAAATCCATGCATAGCTCTGCTCCTACAGATGCTATTTTTATAGACCTTTCAAAGGCTTTTGATCGCGTCCAACATAACCGATTAATAACTAAAGTCCGTAACCTCCAGCTTGATCAGAAAACAATCCAATGGATTCAAGAGTTCCTCTGTAACCGGTCGCAATCGGTCAAACTTAACCACATAATTTCCAGAAAGTGCATGGTAAAATCCGGTGTCCCCCAGGTCTCCGTGCTCGGACCATTATTATTTTTGGTCTACATCAATGACATTGGATCTAATATTGTTTCTTCTCTACGCCTATTCGCAGATGATTGCGTTATATATAAGGAGATTACCGAACCGAATGACAGTAGCATTCTACAGTCAGATTTGTTAAAACTCGCAGAGTGGTGCAATTTGTGGCAGATGCACATCAACGCTGAAAAAACCAAACATATTAGATTTACTTCCGTAGCCAAACCCTCATCATCCGTCAGATACATAGTCAATAGCACCGTAATTGAGACCGTTTCATCCACAAAATACCTCGGCATTTTCTTTAGTTCCGACCTAACCTGGAACAGTCACATTGAATACATCACCAGCAAATCATCAAAAAAACTCGGTCTTTTGAAACGCCGCCTCAGATGCGCAAACTTGAAAACTAAACTTCATGCATATCAAGCTCTGATCAGGCCTTCACTAGAGTATGCGTCAACCATCTGGCATCCACACACGGCAATGTTATCTGATATGCTAGAATCGGTACAAAATAAAGCAGCTCGGTTTATCACCTCCTGTCATTCTCGCCACCAAAGCGTAACATGTCTTAAGCGTTCTCTGAACCTTCCATTGCTTGCCACGCGCAGAAAGTTGTCCCGCCTATGTTTTTTCCATAGTTTATATCATAGTGACTCGTCATTTTCCCGATCATTCATTCACCCAGCTCCCTACGTTTCTGATCGCGTTGGTCATGCACATAAGGTCAATACAATATATTCACGCACTAAGAAATACCAATTTTCACCTCTGCTGTTATCCATTAACGAGTGGAACGCGCTGCCCTCAAACATCGTCGCTATTACAGAACCCTCCCTTTTCCAGTCTGCAGTACAAACTTACTTAGAAGTTGACAATAATTTGTAACCACCATTGACATTTAATGTGTAACGCATGCTCAGAGAATGTTTATTGCTATTTCTTGAAATATGTTTCCTGTTATGGTGGGCTGCTTACTGTGTTTTTTGCTTATTGTGTTATTAGTAATGTTGCTTGCGCTATCGGTTTGTTTGATTACTAGTATTACTCCCTGACATGTTGTTTTACTGATGCTATAGTAACCTCTTGTATGTATCCCCCCTTATGTAGTGCCCTCCGGGCTCTTAAGGTATTTAAATAAATAAATAAATAAATAAATAAATTACTGTCTGTTAGATCTCATATATATATATATATATATATATATATATATATATATATATATATATATATATATATATATATATATATATATATATATATATATATATATATATATATATATATATATATATATATATACTGAAGAAGTTTTTCCATTTGGGGCAAACGTACCTGAAAAGAGAAAAGACACAACTTTGCAGCTGTCTTAGTTTTATTTCCAACGGATTCGACCGGTAGGCTGGTCTTCGTCAGGGTGTGTGAATAAGACCCTGACGAAGACAAGTCCACCGGTCGAAACCGTTGGTGATAAAATTAGGACAACCGCTGAGTTATCTCTCTCTCTTTCTCTCTTGATATATATATATATATATATATATATATATATATATAGGCAGGCATGGTGGCGAAAATGGCCGTAGCGTTGCAATAAGTCAAGTAGATCCTCCAAGAGAACGGTAACAACGGAAGTGTTTAATTCGACAGTTTCGGCCAGAGTCTGGCCTTCATCAGGAGTCATGGTACATTCTGTTTGCGCTCACATTTATAGTATTTTGGGTAAAAAATGAGAGGGAAGGAACGAAAAAAAAAAAAAAAAACAGAAAGAAAGAAAGAGTTTGAAA